>NC_137964.1:16316169-16361169 GCF_963924665.1 Micromys minutus | reverse complement strand
GAAGAGGATGGGGCACAGAGAAGAAAGGAAACGGGGAGAGAGAGGAAGACTGCCCAGGGAAACTCGTGGGAAGCAGAGTGAGCCGGAGTGGTGGGTAATTCCTTTACTTCCAGCTCTCACATGAAGCACTTGAGGAAACAGGTGATGACCTAAGCCATTGCTAGGTCCTTGGAAGGAGCCTAGTGGGAATGGCTGTAAGCTAACAAGGAGACTGCCTGCATGTGTGCCAGATCCCAGACTACAGACCAAAGGAAGTGACAGTTGATTCTCATTTGGGGGAGGGGGGGATTCTACACTTGTGGATTTCTTCCCTATAAATTATTTGTAAACACAAAGCCCATGACTGTGACCTTTTTGTAGTAGTTTAAACTACAAAAAAATGGGAGTTGCAATACACACACACACACACACACACACACACACACACACACACACATGGGAGGGGGGTGGGATACTGTTCTTTTCTGTTAAAGAAGACCTGTTTTACTAGGAGCCAGAATTCAGCTTAACCATGAACCAGCACTAATTCCATTAATGGACTGAATGCCATCAGAACTAGTTCCAAGGTATCATTTTTTATTCTCAGCGAACTACACAACATACACGCACCTGTGCAACATACACCTGTGAGGAGACCAGAGGTCAGGTTTTAGAGGCTGATTCTCTTTTCAAGATGTCAGTCCTGAAGATCAAACTCAGACAGTCAGGACTGGTGGCAAGCACCTTTACCCACTGAGCCATCTTGGCTCCTCTGCCCATCAATGGGGCCTCTTGGGCAGTGTTGGTGACAGAACCTGGAACACTGTGTCTATTACACAAGGACTAATGAGCTATACCCAAGCTCTTCAAGTTGACGTCTATTATTAGTGTAAAACTGAGAAACAGACAAGCCTATTCTTTAACCCAGCTCACCTCTTCGAACCGAGAGCAGAAAAGCAGATTCCAGGGCCTATCATTCGGATTCAGGAAAAAGACTCCAGAATTTCTTTCATTAGAAGAAGCCGGTGCTGCAAATCTCAGACTGTCTGAGGCCAGTTCTTCAGTTATTTCTAGGTTTAAATTTTGTCAGAATGCATCAAAATAATCAAAGAAGACGCTGCTGAATCCAAGTTGTCTGTGATTGACAGCTCCCCCCCCCCCCCGGAAACATAGACAATGGTGAGAATCAGAGGGAATGTTAACTCACAGAGGTGGAAATGATGTGGTTGTTAAAAAGGTAGACATGTAATAGTTTTAATCACTATTGTTAGTGTACAGGCAACTCCACTGGCCTGCTCTCTGGGGCCTAGCAACTGCTTACGTCATCACCTGCCCTCAGTACCTGCCGCCATCACCAGCCTCTAGGGTCAGGTGCACCAGGTGTGTGCTATGGCTATAAGGACCTCCAGACACCTCAGCTCTCTCTCCGCACCCCTACTCTCTGTTTTCTGTGCATCCCCTCTCTGCTTTCTGTGTCCCTTCTCTCTCTGCCCTCATGGCTCTCTTACTGCTCCTGTCTGTCTGTCTGTCTGTCTATACGTCCACTTGTCTGCCTCTATCCCATTCTTATATCCCAATTTCCCTCTCTTTACCCCAACAAACCTCTTTTACACCAGATCTGTTGTGTGGTATAATTTCTCAGGGGAACACCTTGGCACAGTCTGCCGAAGTACCCCTCCCACACGCCTATTTTTTTATCATAACTATACCGGGTACACTGTTGTCCTATCAGTACGAGAGACTCTTCACTAGACAAAACTGGTTGCTGTTTGCAATCACTACTTTTCTCACTGCTGTGACGAAATCGCAGCCCACAAAAGCAACTGAAGGAAGGAACCAGTTGCACTGGCTCACAGTCTGAGGGGATCCAGTCCATCATGGCAGAGGAAGCCATGGCATCAGAAGTGTGAGGCCAAGGCAGTCAGGAAGCAGGGAGAGACACTGGTGCTCAGCACATTTTTTTTTTATGCACTCTAGACTCCCAGCCCACGGGATGGCCTTTCCACATTTAGGGTGGGTCTTCCCATCCCGCCTCACTCCACCTAACCTCAGGGATGTGTCTCCTAAGTGGTTCCAAACCCTGTAGTGGTCAGTATTGATTGTCAACCCGACAGGGTCTAGAATCACATAAGAGACATCCTTCTGGGCATGCCTGTGAAGGGTCGTCTAGGTTAGGGTAAATGGAGTGGGAAGACCCATGCTTACAGTGGGTGACTCTAGGAATAAAACTGAGAAATCAAACTCACCCAACTCTCTCTGGTTCGGGACAAGACCTTCTGAATTCTTGCTGTCACCCCTTCCCTACTCACTCACACTGTGAGCTCAAATAACCCTTCCTTCCTTAAGTTTCTTTTGCTTGGCCTTTAGTGATAACAGTAAGAAAAATATTTAATAAACCCACAGATGATCTAAGACTCTGCCCACCACAGCCCAGCAGTTCCAACTCCCATCTCTAATGCAATACCAAGCCCGGGGACCAACCCTTTCACACATGCACCAGGGAAGGAACAACATGAATCAATTTGTAGCAGTCTGCCATCTGACTTACTTTTAAAGCATTCAACACTATCTGCAAAGGACACCACCTGTTATTTCTGGTAAGAACTGGATTTCACATGAGCCTTCTCTAGAGATGCTGGGAAGGGGTCTTGCCAGTGGCTTGGAGTCTGACTTCTCTATTTTCAATCCCACATTTCTTAAAAAGGATTACTCACTGAATCAAAGCAGGAGATGGAATTTAAAATGGCATTGTCTCTTTGTGGCCTAGCCCTTCTCTCCATCTCTATCCCGACCCCCTTCTTTTCTTTCCATGTCTTTGTGTCCTGGGTGAGGGAGTTAGGAGTTAGATAGTTTGGCTGAGGATGTAGCAGTAAGAAATTAAAGAGCTAAAAGACAGACTTGAACAATGCAGATTGCTTGCTTTTGGATGTCCTCATTCCAATTAACACTGACTCCAGCCTTAAGGTAAGATTTTTAAAGTGGGTAATAAGATCTCTCAAATCCCACTGTTTTGAAAGAATCTTTATTGTCTAATTCTCTCTTGCTTTTCAACAATGCTTTAAAGGGGTTTCAAAGCCAGAGTTCTGGAAATGCAAGACTCCCTCCCTTCAGCCTGAGAAATAAGTTCAAATAATTGATTCTTCAGGGTCCTTAATTGGTCAGGAATACTAACTGGATCCCCAAAAGATTGAGACCCATTTGTTATATAAATTTTAGGATGAAAAGAGCTGAAGGCAGAGTTAAGATTTGAATCACGTGGGAGAAAAAAAATGTCAGCATTATCTGTGCGAGTCTATAGTGGGAATTTCAAACAGCCCCTCAGCATGTTGGCAGATTATTTTTGAAGTTCCCAGTGTATTTAACCTGGACAGTGGGCAGGTTATTTAATGCTCTGGTCTTTGTTCTCTCATTTCTGTTGGATTCCACTATGTATTAGGAGGGAGTTCTTCAAAGTTCAAGGGCTGGCATTATGTGTGATGGTTGGGGAGTCTTTCACCTGTCCTAGAGAGGAGCTGGCTTTATGAAGAATAGAAAATGAATGCTTACACCACGTGTTATTGTTTGTGTGAGAAGGTTTGGTTTCAAACTTTCTACTTATTCGAGGATGGCCTTGAACTTGCTGTTCTTCCTACCTCCACTACCCCACTGTTGGGATTAGAGATGTTGAGATTGCTACCATACCTAGTTTGTACAGGGCTGGGCATTAAACCAAGTGCCTCATGTGGGATAAGAAGCATTCTACCATTTGAATGACATTCTTAAGTCTAAACAATATAATAGAACCAAGGAGAAACCACACACTATGTTTACACTCATATTCAGCTTTAAGATATTACAGAGTTGATACACGAGTAAATAGTTATTTGACATATGGAGACTTTGAATTTCTAATATATAAAGAGAAATCTGGTAAAGGTCTATTATCTCAGCTCCTCAGGAGGCCGAGGCAGGAAAATTACAAGTTTGAGAGCTCCTTGAGTAACTTGAGGAGACCCTGTTGAAAAAGAAAGAGTAAAATGAAGGGGGCGGTGTGGTTCAATGGTAAGGTGCCTTCTTAGAATTCATTAGTCAGGGTCTGTGGCATCCTTTAGTAGTAGAGCATGGTACATGTTTATAATTTCTCAGCAAGGACTTAGGGGCATGGCTTAGGGATAGGATTCTGTCCTAGCTCCTTTTATGTTAACTTTACATAAGTTAAGATTATCTGAAAGAGGAGAATCTCAGTGGGCTTTGATTTTTCAAAACTTACCTTTAACAATAATTCTCAAATGCTTCGACCCCTGCCTCTAGCCCTCTAACCATCCAAAGGTAGGGGGAGAAAAGACAGTAAATGGGACAAGGGGATGAGGAGTAGTTCTTTGGAGCAATTGCAATCTTTGTTTGCTAGGGTACCAGCAGTTCAGTGCCAGGATACCAAACATGAATCAGCAGCCACAGAGGGCCTCCACATGATTGACACAAGTCAGTGGGGGTGCCCAGAATTGGCTGGGATGTCAGGAGAAGTTCTTTGTCATACCTCTCTCAATGAAGTGAAGACAGAAGATCAACAGAGCATCGCAAGGCTGTCTACGGGAAAGCCTTGTCACTGTCCACTGAGTCCTGTCTATACTCTCTCCAAACATCACACATCCTCCCATGGGTCTAGCCTCAGCAAGACATCACATGAGTCTGCATCACATGGCACCACCAGAGACTTCCACTTCAAATCTCGATTGAAAATTGCCTCCGTAAGACCCAGCTGTAGAGAATTTTCTTAATAAATAATTGATGGGGGGAAGGCACAGTTCATTGCAGATGGTGCTATCCTTGGTCTTGGGTTCTATAAGAAAGCAGGTTGAGCAAGCCATGGGGAACAAGCCAGAAAGCAGCATCCCTCCACAGCCTCTGCACCAGCCATCATCCTCTGAGTCAGGAGTTTCTAGGTTCTTACCCTATTTGACTTCCTGTCCCGAATTCTTTCAGAGATGGACTACAGTGTGGAACTGTGAGCCAAACAAATCCTTTCTTCTCCAACTTGCTTTTTGGCCATGGTGCTTTAACACAGCAATAGGAACCCTAACCAAGACACATGCCTTCCTAGAATCCCCCCCCCCCCCGTGAGGGGCTAGGATGTGTTTGAGTGGTGAATATCTGCTTGGAGCCCCCCAGTGAGGAGCTCTGGCATGGCTCAGCGGTAGAGCATCTGCCCAGCATGTTTAGGGGCCTACTTACAAGTCTTACTTCTATAATACATACATAAATAAATAAATAGCTGAAGCATGGTAGCACAACATATGCCTTTAACCCCAGCACCCAGGAGGCACGCAGATCTCTGTAGATGTGATGACAGCCTGGTCTACATAGCAAGTTCCAGAACAACAACAAAAAAAAAAAAAAAAAAAAAAGAGGAAAGAAAGAAGCAGGAAGCCAAGTCCATCCAACGGGGGCAGTGGTTTCACTTAGTCAGCCAACATGTTGTGAATTGGAGACCATGTTGTTGGTTGCCCATCCCCCACCCCAAACTGTCCCTTATTCTAGTAGATTTGATCCTTCTCCTGTAGTCCATACGTTGCTCATCTACACACCTCTTGCTGGTGTGTAGCACAATGCTGCCCATCAAGATTGAGAAAATCCCAACATAGGCCTCTGAGAAGTGGCCCTTTGCTCTTAAAGGGAGACCCACCAGGGAGAGAGAGGCAGCGTTGCTTCACCCTGGTTGTGACTCCAGGTGCATATTTTATTTGTACCTACAGCACTAAGTAGCCACACAGGGAAAAAAATGGAGGGCAGACTGATGGAAAAATCATCTCTAGCTGACATTGAGAACTGAATACACATTGTAGAATTCCCTTAACACGACAGTTCCTGTTTTGTGCTATGAGTGTTTTGTGCTATGAGGTGGTTGAAAATCCTGGTTGGCTGAAATCCTGCTTTCTGTGACTTGAACTGTAACAGCCCTAGGTGAGATTGTTCTGGGGCCTTAAAGAAGTATAGGATACACTCAAGGGATGTGAGAGGAGAAGGGAGTTCTAGGAAATGCAAAGTGTGTCACTAAAGGATACATGGCATTTTAAAATCAGTACTGGAGACCGACCCTAGACTCTTACATATGTTCTACCACTGGGCCACGCCCCCAGCCCCTCACTGGGGGATTCTAGGCAGGGGCTCTACCACTGAGCCATACCCCCAGCCCCTCACTGGAGGATTCTAGGCAGGGGCTCTACCACTGGGCCACACCCCCAGCCCCTCATTGGGGATTCTAGGCAGGGGCTCTACCAGTGAGCTACACCCCAGCCCCTCACTGGGGGATTCTAGACAAGAGCTCTACCACTGGGCCATACCCCAAACCCCTCACTGGGTGATTCTGTGGCTCTACCACTGGGCCATACTCTAGGCCCCTCACTGGAGAATTCTAGGCAGAAGCACAACCCCAGCCCCTAGGCAGGTATTCTACCACTGAGCCATACCTCCAGGCCCTTGCTGGGCAATTTTAGGCAGGTGTTCTATTTCTGAGCTCCCCCACCATCCCCTCAATGGGGATTCCATAGGTAGACATTTTACGATTGAATAACATTCTAAGTCTCTCTTTACTTTGTGTGTGTGTGTGTGTGTGTGTGTGTTTCTGAGACAAGGTCTCCTTAACTTGTCTCAGCTGGCCTTGAACTCATTGTAGGTCTGACAGGCTTTGGTCTTGGAATCCTTCTCCTCAGCCTTTCCAAATAACTGGGATGGCAGGCTTGCTCCATCAGGCCTGGCTTTGATCATTTTAATGTTGATGATGTTTTTTTAAAAAAGCTTCACAGCTCAAATCTGTTTCCTTTCCTAGTAGCTTCTATTTTTCAGTTATTCAAGATGGTGGTCGGATTCCTTCCAACTCTGTCATCCTTTTTGCTGACCTTAGAAAATATGTCTGTGGCTTAAAACTTTCTGGTTTTCCGATCATTTATTTGCTTTGTGAATTCGCAGTGATGTCTGTCAGAGGACATCTTGCACGAGGTGTTATCCTTTGATTTCCCAGCATGGCTTCTAGGGGTAGAGTTCAGACCATCATGCTTGGCAGCAAAGCACCCTGACCACCCAAGCCATCTCCACAGCCCCACACTCCTGTCTTTTTCCATTTCTGTTTTCTTGCTTCTAATCCCTAAACTGGCTTTTAATGTTTTTTTTTTTTCATTTTGTCTTATATTTTTAACTGCTATATATAAGGATAAAGATTTGCTCATTGCCCACTACTGGGAGATAAAAGAACACCACCCCCACCACTCCCTTGTCAAAATATATTTTTAGTCCCCATCATGTCTTATCTTAATGGTGGCCCTCTTCTTGCCTAACTATATGCCTAAGTTTCATTTGCTAATTCACATTAAGGTGGTTCCACTTCATCCAAACTCTTTCAAATGCACCTATTTTAGAAATGGGCCACCCATACCCTTAGGGTGGGAGCTAGGACCAGAGCAATGAAATTATCTGTGTGCATCAGGGATCCAGCAGCCCTTCCACATTGTTCTCACGTACATCAAAAGACTGAGGTGGGGTGGGTTCCAATTAATGAAGAACTATTTATAATATTCCTCAAAAGCCACTGTGCCTTTTCCAGAGGGGAAATTTTTATTAACGGATGAAATATGCTAAAGACCTCCTTGTGGTACAAAATAAAAGAACAGATTATTATTTGAGAAGTGCACATGTGTCTGGATGTCTGTGTATGGCACTAAAGAGATTATCCAGTCTGCAGTTAGGGAGGGATTAAGAAGGTTTACCTTAGAGAAGCAGATAAAATACTAAATCTGACTAAGGTTATCCTTTCTTTCTTCTCTTGAAAGACTGATTTATTTTTATTATATGTGCATGAGTGTTTTGTCTGTATGTGTACATAGGTACTTGAGTGTTCTGATGCCCATGGAGATCAGAAAAGGGTGTAAGACCTCCTAGAACTGGAGTTGAGTTTGTCGTAAACTTCTTTGTATTGCTGGGAACTTAACCTCTATACTTGAGACCACTTCACCATCGCTCCTACTCAAGGCCATCCTATATTATGCATGATATTTTCACACAGTTTTCTCTTAATATTCAGGCCTAGGATTCAACCATCAGGGGCTGGAGTGATGACTTCATGTTAGTTAAGAGTATATGCTGCCCTTGTAGAGAATGTGAGTTTGGTTTCCAGCACCCATGTTGGGTGGCCAGCAAATGACTGTGACTGTAGCTTCCTTTGATTCCATATCCTCTTCTGGGATAAGGAACCTACGTTCACGTCCACCTACAAATCAAAATAAAATTTCCAGTCAATAGCTTGCCCAGGAAAGTTTATGAATGGGCTGAAATATTAAAAGTATTGATGATACCAGGGATTTTGTTTTCATTAGTAACAGTCAGAATTCTTCTCTGTGTTTAGAAGAGAAGGGAGAATAAGAAGGGAGACTAAGAGTGGAGAAAAATAGAACAATGTAATTGTCAAATCTTTTCAAGAAAATAATGTAGTTAGAGACATTTAGATTGTGTTTCAAAACCAGCACTGGGTTAGTTTGACTTAAGATTTTTGTCTTTCTAGGTATCAAAGTTCACATGTAATTTAGTTCTCAACTATTCACCAGTATTTGATAGGTAAGAAGCTGAAATCTACATTTAAAATGCATATATTGTTAGGCTCCTGTCTGACTAAGCTTCATTGCCTACTTGACATAGCCTAGTGTCACCTGACAAAATTGACTTGTGCCTGTGTCTTTGGGAATAGTTTTGATTGCTAATTGATGTAGGAGGGCCTCTTGACTACAGTGTTTTCCCTCCACAGCAATGGAAAGGAAGCCAGAATAGCAGAGAAATAAACTTATGACCCAACACTACATATGATGAGAATTGATTAGCAGTTATGATTTTGGTAGGACACGACAGGACTGATACAATACAACGATCATCCTTCTCTGTGATACATACAGTGGCTTGCACTGGTGACCCAGCTAATAAGTAGACTTATAAATCTAGATTCTTCTTCTCAGTGGATCTGTAATTGACTCATGATTGTTTGCTTCCTGGACTTATTAGCTGCTTTGTGTGTTGCTGAGAAAACTGCCTAACAGAAGTAACTTAAGGGAGAAAGAGTTTATTTCATTTCACAGTTTGAGAATACAGTCAAGCACAGTAGGGAGAACTTGGCAGCAGGAGCATGAAGCAGGGGCTCACATGGCATCTACAATCAGGAAGCAGAGAGAGATGGATTCTGATGCTCAGAATCCTGGACTTTCTCCTTTGAATGCAGTCCAGGACCCCAGCTCATGGGATGGCCATTCCCATATTTAAAGCTGGTCTCCCCACCCCATAATAAAGCCTGAAATGCCCTTACAGGCATAACAAGAGGCTTGTCTATCCAGTGATTATATATCCTATAAACTGTGAGTCAACATCAACTATCAAATAGCCCCACCTCTCTACATGATTGGCAGTTGGATAACAAGTCCTTCATCTCATATTCTTCTTGTGCTCCTGACAGTGTCTGTGTTAGTTTTCTAGTTGCTGTGACAGAAGGAATGACAGAAACAGCTGAGAGGGGGATAAATTAGTCTGGGCCCACGGTTTCTGGAAATAGATTCCATCAGAGTTGAGAGGCAGAGCAGGATTGAGAGGCGTAGCAGCTTGAATGGTTGCATGTATGGCTTCCTGATTGTGAGAAGCAGCTCCCCATATTTTGCTGGATTGAGACAGTGGTAGACTGAGGTTTGAGGGTGAGATTAATCAGCTGATAGCGTGGTCCCTGAACTATGACTGTGAAGAGTGCCACGGCCAAGGGGACTCGTATAAAATAAAGCATTTAACTGGAAGCTTGCTTACAGCTTCAGAGTGTTAGTCCATAATGATTATGGCGAGGATCCTGACAGCGCACAGGTAGTGATGGTGTTGTGGTTAGTATTTGATAGCTATGCCCCGCATCACAGGGCAGAGCAAACAGAGAAAACAGGCTCTGGGTCTGGCAAGGCTTTTGAAATATCAATACCCACCCCTCCAGTGGCATGCCTCTTCTCACAAGGATTTATGCCCTTCAACAAGGACATACCTCTGAGTCTTCCCCAAGTAGTTCATTATCTGGGCACAGAGCATGTAAATATATGAGCCTGTGGGACATTCTCATTCTAATCACCACAGCATGTAAGGGTGTTGTCACCAAGCCAGATGACCTAGATCTGGTCCCAGAGACACACACAGTGGAGAGAACCAACTCCTGAGAGCTGCCCTTTGACCTTACTGCATGTGTATCCATACATACACACACACAATACACACATTTAGATGGATATACACATAAGACTAACAAGGCCATAAAATAATAAAAGGAGCAAAGGGCTCAGCCGTCAACTGAAATGGATACCACCTTCGGGGCATACCACCAGGGTGACCCACATCTGCTAGACACTCCAGATCCCAACAGTTTTACAACCACCCATAACAGCACCACCAAGTGGGCATCAGGCATTCTAACACAGATGTCTTTCTGGGGACATTGCACATTCAAATCAGAACAGTGCCCTACTGTCAGCTCCCCACAGTGGAAGGCTCGCAAAAGTTCATGAGCACATTTCAGTGGACGGTTTGGCCACCCTAGTTTGGATTCATCTCTTTTTCTCTCATTCGATGTCTCTGTCTCCCTTTCTGTGGTCTCTCTTCATTCCTCTCCACTTATCTCTTCCAGTCCTCTGTCATGCTTTATCCCTGTCCCCCTTCCCTCTGCCACGCCTTTCTCCATCTCTCCTCCCACCATCCCTCTCTCCTTTTCTTTCTGCCTATCTCTTTCCCTCCCTCCTTCTCCCTTTTTTCCCTTCCCCCTTGTCTCCTCCATCTTTCTCTTCTTCTTTCTCCATAGATAAAGCCTGCCCTGGTGGGATTCTTTCATATGCTGTCTCCTTGGCTTTTAAGAATGAGCTCTGTTACCCTTAGGAAGAAACACAGGGAGACATCTTGAACATGCTTTCCTTTGACATTTAGAGATTTGCTTATATCTGGCCATCAGTGAATAGATGAATATAGTATTGTCTGTGAGTCCTTTGCCCAGGGAAACAGAAGAGGCATTCAACAGACAGGCTAGGTACTGAATTCCCATTTCCTATAATGAGTTCTTTTAAAAGCCCAGCAGATGTTAAAAATGCCACCCAGGCTTCCATTGATTAGGAATAAAAATTAGACAATTGACAATTGTGCAGGTAGAGCACAGAGGAGCACTAATGTCAAGGGTGACACATCAGGATGTCATTTTTTTTTTCATGTAGATAGGAGCAGGGTTGTATGTCTTTTTAACATTCAAAGAATTGAACAGTAGGCTTCTCTAAAGACTGAAAGCTTTCTAAAAAAGGGGATGGGACATTTGCAAACCAATGTTTTATACAAATAGGCGGGAAGAGACCAAGTGAGTCACCATGGGGAGATGGAAGAGGGCCTTCTACGTGTTGGGATTAAAGGGATGTACCAGCATGCCCAGCTAATCATTTTAAAATGATTTTGAGTGTGTGTGTGTGTGTTTGTGTGCATGCACACACATAAATGTATGAACTCACACATTTGCCCACAGAAGCCAGAAGTTGGGATTACATGTGGCTATGAGCTATCCATTATAGGTAATGGGAACTGACGGGTGATGAACCTGAAAGATGAGCCTGGGAGAAGTTAGTGTATCACTGGGAGCTATGTCTTGATGGCCTGCTGGATGGTTAATCTTCATTGGTCAGACTTCAAATCACCATAGAGACGCTATGTCGAGGTGTGTCCATGAGGCCATTTCCAGAAAGGCTAACTGAGGAGAGAAGACTTATCCTGCAGACTGTAGCATTGTTCCATGGGTCTTAGACTGAATGCAAAGGAGACAGTGAGCTGAGCACCAGCATCCATCTCTCTCTGCTTCCTGACTGTGGTTGCCATGTGACCAGCTGCCTCATGCTCCTGCTGCCATGCCTCCCCTCCATGAAAGAATGTTCTACTTAACTGTGAACCAGAATAATTTTTCTTTCTTGAGTTGCCTTTGTCAGATTTGTGGCAAAATTAATTATTTTCTTTCTTTCTCTATCCTTCTCCTTCCTTATATATATATATATATATATATATATATATTTTTTTTTTTTTTTTTTTTTTGAGAAAAGACTCATGTACCTTAGACTGGTTTCTGATGATGTACCTGAATATGTTTTCAAGGACAACATAGAACTGATCTTCCTGCCTCTACCTTCCAAATGCTTGGATTGCAGTGTTGGGATTACAGATGTAAACCACCATAACCAGTTTATAGGATGGTTGGGTATGGAACCCAGGGTTTCCTGTGCGCTAGCAATCACTGCCAATTGAGCCATATCCCTAGGTTCACCTCTTTGTTTTTATGGGCACCTGTCTATCATGAGATGTGGTTGGATACATACTCATCTCTTAGCCTGCAGTAGATTAGTTTTAAAACACTCATCCACACATGTGTGTGTGTGTGGTGTGTGGTGTACATGAAGGCATATGTGTTGTATGTGTGTGATATAAGTTCATATGTGTGTGATACATATGTGTGTGGTGCATGAGTAAGTGTATATGGTATATATGCAAGTGCTACACATATGACATTTGTGTTGTGGTTCATGAGTAAGTATCTGTGGTTTGTGTGCATATGCATGAAGAGGCCAGATGAACCATCAGTTGTCATTCCTTGGGTGCTGTCCACTTTGTTTTATAAAATAAGATTCATCACTGTCCTGGAACTTGCTGAGTAGTTGAGGCTGCCTGGCCAGTTAATCCCATGGCTGTACCTGTCTCTCTCTCCACAATGCTGTGGATATAGCATAAATCACCACACGTGGATTCTAACTCTGATCCTCATGCTTGACTGGCAAGCACTTTGCTGACTGAGCCAGTTCCACAGCATTCATGAGTAAGCTTTCTAACGGACAAGGAAGCTGAGGTTCAGGAAGGTCAAGAGCAGTCTAAGGTCTGAGTAGTACTTGAATAGAGAGATTTAACCCAGCCTTATCTTTGACTATATCTTAATGGATGGCTTTTGATTAAAAAGCACATTGCCTGTAATTCTCTGAGGTGCCCAAATATTAGTTTCTTCTACTTGCCAGAGAGGAGTCGGGAGCAGGAAAGGGCACACTCTTGGGGGTAGTTGTATAAGACTACCAGCAAAAGCAGCCATTCTGCAGGCTGCACCTATCCAGAGGAACTGGCTGCTTATCACAGAGCTCACTCTGGCTTTGGGTGAGATGTTTCAGAACCTCTGAGACTGAAGGCAGAGGCCAGCCCTGCATGTGAAGGTGACAATGTCATTTATATCAGAGGCTCTCGGCAGTAAGTCCCAGTCATCCAGGTGATGCTGGCAGGTGGCTGCACTAGCATCTATACTCTAAGACCCCTTCATTCCTCAAGAACCTGCTGTCTTCTGCTTTGCCTCTGATAATTGAGCTGCCCGACCTCTGAGGGAGCCTCCCCATTCCTTCTCTGAGAAGGGGGATTGATTTGTCAAGCATACATCCATGTTTCTCTAGCGGGGCAGATTCATTCTGTCTGCAAGCCAGCCGTCATGCTTTCAAAGTTCAGCTCTGAAGCCTGCCATGGGCAATGCTAAAACTCTCTGCTTCTCTTCTTGACAGATCCTAAATGTCAAGGTGGTAGAGAGTCATTTATTTACTTAATTGATATGTGGCTAGACCAGGCATATCTATCAGACAGGGTCAGATAGGTCTAGAACCCATGTTAGCATCTTGGGACCTAAGATAAAAATAGCCAAGTTTCTAAGGGCTGTTACTGTTTGAATGAGATATGCTGCTTATAAGCATATCACCACACACACACACACACACACACACACACACACACACACACACTCGAACACTTACAATGCTCTCCAGACAGTGGTACTGTTTGTGAAGATTGTCCAACCTTTTAGTAGATAGAGCCTTGATGGGAGGAAGTAGGTCACTGAGGGCTGACCTTGAGACTTTATAGCCCAGCCCTACTTCCTGTTCCCTCTCTCTTTCTGGATTGCTAATGCAATGTAACCAGCCAGTCTCATGCTCCCCAAACCCTGCTTTGCTCGCTGTAGTAGATCGTACCCTTCTGAAACTATGAGCTAAAATAAACTCTTACTTCTCTAAGTAGCTCTGGTCAGGCATCTCGTCATGGCAATGTATAAAGTAAGGTAAGACAAGGACCACAATCAAGTTTAAATCAAGAGTTCCTGGAGCCCCTCGGTCACTTTGGCTCAATTTGTAACAGTGAAAATACATCCTACATATCAGATATTTATATTATAATTTATAATAGTGGCAAAATTGCAGCTATGAAATAACAATGAAAATAATTTTATAGTCAAGGGTCACCTTTATAGAAGGAACTGTATTAAAGGGTCATAGCGTTAGGAAGTTTGAGAACGACTTTTCTAGAGGCTCTCCTTTGCCCAAATATCAGTAAATATATGATGATGTCATGCTATTGCACAGGGCAAACATCCAAATCTCATATCATTGGCACAAGTACAAGACGACATAGGAAAGTCTAGTCTTAACAAAAACTGAATGAAGGGAAAAACATGGGAGAAAATCATCATAAGTGAAGATGAATGAGCTGTCACAGACTGAATGTCTGTGCTAAAAGAAAACTCAGTGAGGAGGCAGGAACATTTTTCCACACTTAACAGACTAGAAGGCTGAGTGTGGCTCATAAAGGTACCATCACACTTCTAGAAATGAAAGAACTATGTTGTTTTAGTTACTTTTCTGTTGCTGTGCTAAAATGCCCTGACAAAAAGCAATTTAAGGGATGAAGCGTTTGTTTTGGTTCATGATTCCATCATATCAAGAGAAGTCATTCAGGCAGGAGCTTGAGACAGCTAGTCATATCACATCCACAGTCAGGAGCACACAGAGAGATATAGATGCATTTATAATACCCAGCCTTTTCTACTTTTACATGCCTTGGAGCCCAGCCTAGGGAATGGTGCTGACCACCGTGGGCCGAGTCTCCCTACATCATCGATTAGCCGTCAAGACTGCAAACTTAAACCTGCTCACAGACCAACCTGATCTAGATAATTCTTCAATTGAGGCTTCCTTCATCTGTGATTCTAAATTGTTTAAAGTTAACGGTTAAAACCAACCAACTCAGGTCAGCACCCAGGTCAAGAGACAGAATATCAGGTTAGAGCACTTACTCTTGCAGAGCACCTAGATTGGGTTCCCAGTACCCACTTTAGGCAGTCTTTGCCTTTCAATAACTCCAGTTCCAGAGAATCTGACACTTCTTTTTGGCCTCCATGAGAACTGTACACACGTGGTATACATATGGACAAACAGGCACACTTTTATACGTAATTTTACAATTAATTAATTAATTAATTAAAAATGAATGTTTACTAGCACTTTCTTAGTAGAGCATATCTCTCAACCTCCTCAGACACATCTCCTAAATATTCTCTTGTAATTAAACATGATTTTCACTTTTGAGGCTGTGTGTGTGCCTATGCATATGCACATACACAGGCATATACATGTGTGTACGTGCATATGCATGCAGGAGAGCCCTTAACCTCTAAGTCCATCTCTCTAATGCCTTGCTTTGTTTTCTGATCTCACTCTCTCCCTGAGATCCAAGTAGGCTAGGCTGGCTGGCTAGGCAGCTCCAGGGATCTGTTTATCTTAGTACTGGTATTACAAGCACATGCAGCACACCTAGGTTTTTGTTGATTTGTTATGTATATCTTGGGGGTTGTTCTCAGCTCCTCACAATTGCATAGCAAGCACTTTATTGACTGAGCTATCTCTCCAGCCCTCTTTTTAGGTTTTGTAGAATCTCCCTCTTGTTTCAAGGATTAACACCCTTGCCCTGTTCCACATCTACTTATTTTACTAAAATATGCTATTCCCCATGTGACAGTCTTCAGTCAGTGGGGATCATTGGTTTCTCAACTTCCCAACCAAAAAGAAAAAAAAAAAGTACCATGGTAAATAAACTTTCTACCTATCACATGCCAGAGACAGTCTGGGGTAAACTTTGCTCACCCTTTGATGGTATATTTCTTTGGGTCCTTTGATAGATTAAATTCCCAAATGAAAGGAGGTATCCAAGAAATTCATTAGGCAAAGTGCCTATCAAGAATAGTGGTGAGAATGAGCAGGGCCAGGGATGCCCTCAGACTGCGATGCTAGTTGGGCTTCCGTGAAAGAAGAGCTGAATGGGTAGGTAAGTCTGCAGTCATTCCATCCCAAACACTTCCTGTCTTGTCTGCACGGTCAGGTAGGTGCCTATTAAAAGCAGTGGTTTGAATTGAATACCTGAATCATTCTCAGGAACTAGTTAAGTGCCCCCTGGTGGAGCATGTTCTTAGAGCAGATGTGACAAGGGTCTGACAGTGGAGTGTGGGTCACCTGCCTTGGCCTTACAGGTTCTTGTAAGAAGATATGTAGGTGGTATAATTCATGACCTGATATTACAGTTTAGATGTGAAGTGCCCTTCATGGGCTCACGTGTGTGAAGCCTTGCTCTCTAGGTACTAGCACCATTTTGGGAGGATGTAGAGCCCTTCAGGTGGGAGGTATGGTTGGTGGAGGTGAGTCTCAGGAAGTATACTGTTAAGAATAATAACTCAACTGTTTCTGACCTGAGCTACCTGCCTCCTGTTTACTGTGCAATATGACTTGGTTATAAGCTTCTGTCTTCACCAACCCAGCTGTCATGCCTTCCTCACTGTGATAGCCTGTGCCTTTTAAATCTTGAAACCAAAATAAACATTTCTTCCTTTTAGCTGCTTCTGTCAAACACGTTGTCACAGCAACAAGAAAAGTGAGGAAGAGTACACAAGGTGACATTTTTTTCTTCATGGTCAAACGGATTGGGCTTTCCATTTTGTCAATATTATTGCCAATAATTCCAGACAACGGGAAGCTAGTCTGACTTGTGCTTGAGATGAACCCAATGCTTCCATTTCCCAGTAGCATGACTGCATCTCACTATTTTCTTCTTCTTGTGTTTCCCCTTTAAGAGCATTTGAAATGACTTTCAGTAAAGGACTCAATTTAATAGGAAGTTGGTCTTCTTTCACTTTGGTTTGAAAGTCATTTCTTGGTCTTCGATTACATGGAAATGGGAAAAGCTACCTGAATGGTGGTGGTGGTGGTGGTGGTGGTGGTGATGATGATGATGATGATGATGATGATAAGGCTGAGTTCTGATGTGTACACACTCATTTATATCTCTCTGCTCTTAACTGTGGATGTGATGTTACTAGTTGTTCCAAGTACCTGCCACCTTGACCTCCTGGCAATGATGGACTGTAACCTGAAATTGTGAGCCAAATAAACCATTTTTTTTCCTTAAGCTGTGTCTATCAGGGTATTTTATTACAACAACAGGAAATGAAATAAAGGCATTTGGCATGGCACACCCATGTCATCCTAAGACTCAGGAGGTGGATTTAGGCAGGAAGATCAGAACTTCAGTGTAATTCTCAGCTGTATAATGAATCTGGGCCCCATTCATTCTTAAGACTGTAGTACTCACATTTTCCACCATTTTTTCTCTCACCTTCTTCCTCTGTCTGTCTGTCTGTCTGTTTCTCACATACACACACTCAGTTAAAAGTTTTTTTAAAAACTTTCTAAAAAAGTTAACCCTTTTAAAAGTTAGAGTTTCACACAGTTCCGACACAAGTGTCTGTTTCAAATTCCTTATTTCCTCCAGGTTACTCAGGTATAGCCGTCCCGTGCCTCTGATTCTGCTGGAATCCTGAGAGCTGCTGGCTGGCTATGCCGAAGGCTGCTCTACTTTTGCAATGCTGACTCCATTTGCTGAGTGCTCAGACTCCTTCTTTTTAACACTAAGATGAGGAGCAATTACTGCCTCCCTCGGAACTTCTCAGTGCCCATTTAATCTGCCCTGTTTGGCTCCTGACATTTTCCAGTAATTCAACTTGGATGTTCCTCCAGGATCTAGCGACCGCAGCCTGCTTGGAAGCAATCACTGATGGTAGAGGTCTATTTACCCTGTGCTCAGAGCACTCCAGCATCCAGGCTTGACTCCATGAAATGACACTTGAAAGAAGAGCTGTCTACGATGTATCTCACCTACATTTCTCTTCTTAGTGCCCGATTGAAAGAGCATCTATTAGCTAATTCAGAAATGTGGCTGGAAGCAGCCTATAGGACAGAGGGACAGGCTCAAAACTAGGAAGAACAATGATTCTGAATCTAAGGAACTTCAAGCCAGTACAAAACCTAACACAGGGGGCATGTGTGGTACAGCAGCCCAAGCTAGTATTCTTGATTTTATAGGTTTATTTTATATGTATATGTATGTTTACCACATGATCACAGTTTTCCTTTGAGGCTAGAAGGGGATGTTAGATTCCCTGGCACTGGAGATACAGGTGGTTATGAGCCTTCCAACATAGATGCTGTGAACTGAACTCTTGTACAAAAACCAGCAAATGCTCTTAACTCCTGAGCCATCTTCTTCAGCCTGTACCCTTGATTTTAAAGTCCTATAGCTGTTCATCTCCTTTTCATTTACTGAGCACACACTTTGTGTCAAGCAGCCTTTAAGGACTCAGAGGGCATTATACAGATGGATGCTCACAGCAACGCTGTGCATCACAGGAGGTGATGCCATGGCTCTCATCTGACAGATGATGATCTGACACGGAGAGATGTCACATAGCGTGAGGGTCCATCTTGATCGTCAACTTGACTGAACTGAGAGATGTGGGGAACGAGGACCCACACTTCATAATAATGAATTTGAGAGACTCAGAGTCGTGCAAGTCAGGCATTTTATTTTTGTTTCTGTAGAACTGGCCTAAAGAAAATGCACTGCAGGAGCACAGAGATCAGTTTTTATAGCCCTGAATGTACATCCCTTCATTTCCTCTCTGGATGACTGCTCAGGAGGGTCCAATCTTCCCTGAACATTACCTAAGGTTAATACTTTCCTGTAGACATTAGATTATGGCCCTGTTCTTCTAAGACAAGAGGCTCACTGCCAGAAGAGTCAGGCCTGAGCTGACGGGCCCTGCTGGGAGCATCACAGGCAGATTCAGTCAGGGAAAAAGGCAAACTATAGATTAGACAGTGGAAACTCAATTGTGCTTTTCCTGTAGTCCAGATAGCTAACATACTAAAGCAAAGATAGAAAGGGGTACAGTAACTTTATCTTTGTGGTCCTAGGACCACTTACCACTAGGCTGGTCTGTGCATTATACTAAAGCATCCTACCCCGGGGATGTGTTATGAGTTAAGTCTTGATTTTGTTCCTGACATCCTGTCATTAGAGGTCTTCCAGGTTGGCTTACTCTCAAACTCAGTCTATCTGAGATAAATTGTTGTTGAATTCAAAGGTAATTTTATGTTGAAAATGCAAAATAAATACCACATTTCTTATAAGACATTCCTTTTAGGAGAAGGAAGCAGAAGAGGAGGGTGAGGAAGAAGAGAAGAAGAAAAGAAGAGGAGAAAGAAGAGGAGGAGGAAGGGGAAGAAGAGGGGAGGAAGAGGAGAAAGAAGAGGAGAAGGGGAGAAAGATGGTGATGAGGAAGATGAGGAGGAAAATGAGGAGGAGAAAGATGAGGAGGAGGAGGAGGAGAAAAGAAGAAGAAGAAGAAGAAGAAGAGGAGGAGGAGGAGGAGGAGGAGGAGAAGGAGGAGGAGGAGAAGGAGGAGGAGGAGGAAAGAAGAAGTTTATCAAGCTTCATACATATATACAATGATCCATGGAGATAGAATATCATATTAGATTTTGTTTTTTAAATTTATTTACTTTATGTATATGAGTATGCTACAGCTGTCTTCAGAGACACCAGAAGAGGGTGTTGGATCCTATTACAGATGGTTGTGAGCCACCATGTGGGTGCTGGGAATTGAACTCAGGACCTTTGGAAAAGCAGTCAGTGCTGTTAACCACAGAATCATCTCTTCAGCCCCATATTGGACTTTGATAGTCATAAAATTAATATGTCTAGATTAAGACAAAAGTGATCCTGGGGTGTTCACCCCTAAATGGGACATCATCATCACACCCTCTTCTAAATATCAGGGGATTTCACAGAGAGGAAGGTAGGAAGATTGTTAGGGGCAGAGGTCTAAAACATAAAACAATGTCTTCTGGACAGGGCATGGCTGCTATGCTCATGAACTCACATCACTAGCTGGGGAGCTGTTGCTAGTTTGAAGCTGCTAGCATAGGAAACAATAGATCTTTTAATAGATGAAGTTCCCAATAGGTTGCCCATGCTCCAGTGGATGGCTCCACATCCATGCCTCTATGGACATCATTGTAGACTCAACAGGCACTAAAAGGGAATCCCATGAAGTTGGGAGGGATGAATATTGAAGGAATGTTCATACATTATATAAATATTACATATTTACATGATAGAAAACGTAAATATGTAAATAATATATATTATTAAAATTTTAAGTGAGTGTGCTGTATAATGGCTTTAGGGCTGGGGTGATGGCTTAGCAGTTAAGAGCATTGACTGCCTTTGCAGAGGACCTGGGTTTGGTTCCCAATATCCACCTGTAACTTTAGTCCAGGGGACTTGGCGTTTTCTGATCATCTTTATAGTACCTGAACACTTGTCTACATATACTTAAGCGTGCACGCGTGCACACACACACACATACACACACACACACTAAATATAATACATACATCTTTTTACAAGTGATTTTAGTTTGAAAGTGTCTTTTTGATAATTGTGGCGATGAAACTCTCAAGTCAGAGTTATGTGGAGTAGATGAACCGAGGGCATAAGGACATATGTGGGAGCACTTCAATTGTGTTTATAGCTGGAGCATCCATGAATGGCATCGTCACCTCACATACCCTCTTAATTCTAGGAAGCCTTCTTTGCTGCCTGCCTGAAATATCTCAGTTGTTTTATTTAAAACTCATACCTGTGTGATAAACTGTCCCAATGTTAGCATCTTAAAGCTACAGTCATTGATCATCTTGAAGTGTGTTAGTTGGGGCATCTGGGTATGCTTGGCTGGGTTCTCTGCTTAGCATTTTACAAGGTAGAAATGAAGATGTTAGCTCGGATGGGAGTATGTATGGAAGATGTAAGGAAGAACTTGCTTTTAGCCCATCTTGACTATTGGCAATCTTGAATTTCCTGTGCATGTAGGTTGAGTGTTCGTCTCTCCTGCCTGACAGTGGTCAGAGTCCTCTGTGCTCCCAGAGGCTATTTTGGCAGAGTGGGGGTAGGAAGGGGGTTTGCTATAATATAGTCTTTCATTTCAAAAGCTAAGGCCACTACATAAGGTTTCACTTTTTTCTCAAGCCTCTCTGGCTTCCTTTTCTGTTTTGAACCACCAGTAACCTCTGCATTTAAGAGCTTGCCAGCTGGGCCAGGACATAGCAATATTCTCAATATTTGAAGGTTAAAATAATTTGAGACTTCAGTGAAATCTGCAAGTTCTTGTCCTAGTAGCCTCCTTGGGGCAAGATATTAGAGTGGTATCTTTAGAAGTGCCTACCTCTGTTGCTTTCTTCTGAAATGATGGCATTCTTTTGGTCACATTCAATCAGATCATTGGTGGACAATTGACCCCAGCTAGACCAATTAGTGAATCTCTTCAAATCTCTGAAATAACCCTTACTGGCTAGGGAGGTGGGGGTAGTTTCTTTTCTAATCAGGGAGGAACATTGGGGGACTTTTTAAAAGAGAGAATAACATATGTGTTTTGTGTGTGTGTGTGTGTGTGTGTGTGTGTGTGTGTGTAATTAAAAAGCAGTGTTGAGCCATGGAGGGATAGCTCAGTAGACAAAGTGCTCAGCTTGCAAGCATGAGGATCTAAGTTCAATTTCCAGAACCTACATTTGGTGGCACGTGGGGACAGGTGGGTCCTAGGGAGTCACCGGCTAACCAGTCTAACCTACTTGTTGGGTTTCATGACAGCGTGGCCCTGTTTCGAAAAGCAAGGTAGATTGCATCCAAGGAATGTCACCAGAAGATGTCCTCTGGCCTACATCTTTCCACACATGTGCATGCATATACATATTGTGTTGATATTAGGGACACATTAGGGTGACTTGGAACAGATATCTGTGGCTCCTTTTAAACTGTTTATTTTTGGGTAAGTGTGTGTGGGTATCAGAGAGACAAGAGGTGTCATATCTTCTAGTGTTTGTCTAGTTTTCTCCTTAATTTATTTTATATCAGTCTAGGATCTCCACTCACAGGAAGATGGGGACCACATTTACAATAGGCCTTCCCTTCTCAGTGACTCTTCTCAGTGGCACATCCAGAAGTGTGCCTCTTAGGCGATTCTAAATCCAGTCACTATGAAAGTCAGCCATTACAGTCTTGTAAACTGAGAGGCAGTGAAGACTTGGGTGCTCTGATATGAGCCAGGTAAAAGGTTATTGTTAATTTAGATCAGATTGTAACCACAGTTGTATCTTTGGAGGAGTGGGTTCCATGTGGGAGGTGGAGGGCTTGGTATCTGGTGGGTAGGTGAGAATGTGAGCTGGAATATAGGTGAAGGGATACTTTGCATGTATGTTTAGCTTGGAATAGCCAGAATATTGGTGGCAAATGGGTTTGTAGTGGGGTAGTTAACCAGCATCTTGTTCCCTGATTCCTTACACTCTGGAAGGTTAGTTCTTGGTTAACAGTATTGACAAGTGGTACGGCCTTTAAGAAGTGGGGTCTAATGAGAGCTAATTATTGCCTTGTAGGGATTCACACTCTTAGAAAGGATTAAAGGTGGCCTACCAGGACTGGGTTAGGTGTCAGGAAACTTGATTGACTGTTACAGAAATGGTTTGTGAAAAAATAAATTTGGCTTTTCCAGTTCTCTCTTCCACTTTTTCTAATGTTATGTGACCTTTTATGCTTACACACACACACACACATACACACACACACACACACACACACACACACCAGTCATATATGCCAACCCACTACAAGGCCTTCACATTAAGCCAAGGGTGGTAGCTGAGCTTCAAAACCCTTGATCCAAAATATACCTCCTTTCTTTTAAAAGCAATCAGCCCCCTGTATTTTATTTTACCAGCACAGAATGAACTAACACAGGGGATAAAGTTGGAGTCACCCAAGCTATAAATAAGGATACCAGGATGGCCTCTATACAGTTCTGACATGAACAGGGCAGAGAGCAGAAGGATGTGTCTGGGAAAGCAGAGGATTGGAAGCGAGAACATTTTACTTAGTTTGAAAAATACTGACATAATGTATTTTGTATTGACTAGCCTTCTGCTCCTGCCTCTCTCTTATAGACACATAATATTTTTTTCTCATTTTAATTGTGTTAAAATGTACATAACATAAAACTCCCCATATCAATCTCTTCTAAGTGTGTTGTTCAGTGCTATTGAGCGCATTCATGTTATTTGGCAACTGTTGCCACCATCCATCTCTAGAACTTTCCATGTGCAAAATTGAAATGAAGTTGTAACTAAGTCAATAACCCCCATGTTCATCTCTTCCTAGCCCCTGCAGGGCACTGCTTGACTTTACATCTGTGAAGCTGACCTCTCTAGGTGCTAACACATCGGTGGAATTATATGTGTCTGTGTGGCCAGGCTTATGTTGTTGTAATTGGTATAATGCTCTTGAGTTTTACTCCTCCTGAAGCATGTGCCAAATTGTACTTTATTTATGGATATATAATATTCCACTGTATGCATATATCATGGGTTTGTGTATCTACTATAGAAATTCGCCTGCTCAGAAGGGGAATAGTCAAGAGGGACTTGGTTGAGGCCATGACTGGTGCTTAGATCATGGGCTTATTTCCTCTGATGAGTCCATTCCTGCCATGGTGGTTTCCATACTTGGGGAAACAATCAGCTCTTTAGGGTCTTCAAGAGAACACAAAAGGCATCCTAGAGCACATGTGTGCATGTGTGTATTTTCATGTGTGGGTGTGTATGTGCTCACTTGCTCATGTGCATGTTCAGTGTCCACACTAAAGTCACAAAATGGTGATAAATGCCCTGGATGCTGAAGTTACAAGTTACAGGTGATTGTGAACTGTCCATCATAGGTATTGAAAACCTAACTCAGGTCCTCTGCAAGGACAGCAAATGCTCTTAACCACAGGGCCGTTGCTCCAACCCTAACTGGGGAATTAAAATGATGCAACAAAGGGTAAGTTATTTTAGGACCATGGGCTCTCTATCTGTTTGAATTTCTCTTCCGTTGTGCACGTGGGTGCATGTGTGCACACATGCTGGAATGTTTGGGTGTGGGCAAGCACATTTTCATGTGGGTGCGTGCATGTGTGTGTGCATTCATGTGAAGGCCCATTGTTGATGTCACAGATCATCCCTGACTGCTCTTACACCTTCTTTATTGAGCTTGACCCTCTCAATTAAACCTAGTGCTCACTCATGGCTGTCCAGTTTGCTCTGCAGATCCCCTGCCTCTACCTTCTGAGGCTAGAATTGCAGACAGGCTCCCATGACTACCTGACATTTACATTGTTTTCTGAATTCCCTAAACTCCTCATGCCTTAGAGGCAAGAGCTTCAACCATTGGACCCTTTCCCGTGGCCCTATCTGCTTGAATTTTATTCTGCATGGACCACACTTCAGAACAAAAACAAACAAACAAACAAACAAACCAACACGTGTATTCAACTATTCATCTCCACATCCAGTAAAGGACTAGAAGTTATTTAGCATCCCAGGCTGGCTATAAAGGACTAGAAGTTATTTAGCATCCCAGGCTGGCTAGCTCTTTACATGGGTGCCGGGACTCAAACTCTGCTCCTCGTTCTTTAATGGCATGCTTCTACCCTACTCAGCCACCTCCCCGGTCCCAGGCTGCTAATGTTTTGATGCTCTATTCCAGTATCCACTGTGGTCTCCAGCAATCTGTACACTTGGCCCTGGTTCCCCTGGATCCATGCAGAGATGCCTGCAATTTAGCACAATGTTTTTTGGCTTCCATTGGGAGAACAAGATAAGAGGTGGCCAGCAGGAGAGCATTGCTGTACTTTTTTGGTAAAGTGACGCTCTGCTCAGTTCAAGGGCTGCATTATTTTTAGCTCCTATTATCCCGATGAGCTCCTAATTGGTCACTGTGCCTTGATTCTTGTCTCCCTCTCTCTCCTCCTCCCCCCATTTTCCACACTGAGTAATCATCCTAATCTTTATAAAATGCACATCTCATCACGTGCAGCCTCCTGATTGCAAGGCTTTGGAGCTCTAGCTTGGTACTGGGATGCATTCCAAGCTCTGGGCTCTGCTCCATAACCTACAAGCTCTGCTCTGGTGTGGCCCTGGCCTATTTCCCCAGAATGTTCCCTTCCACTCTACACTGCAGACCGAACTTCCCCATGCATGCTCAACCCTTCTCACCATCCCTTGCCTCCCCTCCCACCTGGTCTTCCTTCTGCTTCCTTTGCTGAAACCTATGCTGCTTCAGAGTTTGATTGGAGGATACCTCATTTCAGGAGGATAAGCTTCCTCTTCCCTGCCATGGTTCATTCTCTGTGTTCTCCCCTCTTAGTTAACATGCTACTATCATGAACTCAAACAAAACCCTTGCATCTCTTTGTGCTATGGCCTTGAGACAACAGTTTCTCACCAAATGGGAACATTGCCATTCTCTCATTAGGGTGGCTGTCTGCTAAACACTCAGGATCCACCAATGCTGGGGTTACAGGCCCCTGTGGCCATGCTTAGCTTTTTATGTGGGTTCTAAGATGTCTGTCAATTTGTACACTCTTCTCTAGGATGTAAGTATGGGATAGGGCAGGTGTCTGTTCATCTTAATATGTAGAACAAGCTTGCCTGGTACTATAGTTTGGATATGGAATGGTCCTAATATGGAATGTGGTAGAATGTTGGTCTTCAGCTGGGATATAGCTCAGTCAGTAAAAGTAATTGTTGTGCAAATAGGAAGACCTGAGTTCAATCCCTGAGGATCCACATAAAAAGCTGAGAATGGGAGTATACATTTGTAATCCCTGTGATAGGTGGTGAAGGCAGGCAGATTCTTGGAAGCTCAGTGGCTAACCTGGGCTATCTGTGGAACATCCAGGTCAAAAAGAGACCCTGTCTTTAACAAAAAGTGAAAAACATGTAAGGACTGACGTTTGATGTTGTCTTCTGACTCACATACCCCCCCCATCTCTTCTACATACACACACACACACACACACACACACACACACACACACACACACACACACACACACACGTATCACGTATCCTCCATCCAGGTCCTCTTAGGAGGTAGTAAAACCTTAGAGAAGTAGAGAGGTGAGGGGTTTTACATCATTGTGGGTGTGCCTTCTCATTGGATTGTGCAAGTCTAATCTCTTCCTTGTTTTTCTGTTTTATTTTGTCCTGAACATGAGGTGAATGGTTGTAATTCATCACACCCTCTCTCTCATCATGAAGTAAGGCCTCGTTATGGGCTCTAAATACTGGGCCAATCAAACCATTGATGTTATGAGCCAAAGGCACCCCTCCTCTTTCTAAGTGGATTATCTCAGGAACTTGTCAGAGTAATGGACAGCTCACAGGTATTTAGTAGACCTGCAGTGAATATTGACAGCTTTCTTCAGAGTTACAGATGTGAGCTTCATGATTCCATTGCTGGAATCCCCTCACAATGAAAGAACTATCTACCCATTCTAGGTGGTAGAAGATGCTTGTATTCCTGACTACATCATTTGTGCTTGTGTGTATATGTGTATATGGACATGTTCTTGTGTGCATATTTGTGTGAATGCCAGGGGACAATCATGGGTACCATTCCTCAGGAGCCATCTACCTTGTTTGTGTGTTATTTGTAGTTGTTATTTTTGTTGTTTTTGTTTTGTTTTATTGTTTGGTGGTTTAAAGATTTGATTTAGTTTTATTTATTATTATTGCCATTGTTGTTTGGGCATGTGCCATGGCACACATGTGGGAGTCAGAGGACAACTTATGTGAGTTGATTCTCTCATTCTATCATGTAAGTCTTGGGAATGGAACGCAGGTCATTAGGCTTGGCAGCAAACACCTTTACATACTGAGCCATATTGCCAGCCCAACGTCAGTTCTAGCATTATTTTCTTTTTTATTGGCAGTGCTGAGGATTGAACATATAGCTTCATGTACAAGAGGCAAGTGCTTCAGAACAGAGCTACAGTCTCAGTGCTGCCTTGGTTTTTTAAGACAGCATCTCTAAATGGCTTGGAATGCACCATGTAGGCTAGACTGGCTGGTCAACTAGCCCCAGGAATCTGCTCACCTCCACTTTCCTCAGAATCGAGGTTCCAATTGTGTACCACCATGCCTGTTTTCTGTGGGTTCTGAGGACCAAATGCAGATCCTTATATTTGCACAGTAAGCAACTCACCCTCTGAGCCTTCTCCCATCCCCCCTGAGAAATATTTTCCAACTGTTTGGTTTTGCTTCTCAAAATTCTGCCTAATCATCCAGAAACTTATGGGTTTTGCTCTGCAAAGCTCAGATCTCAGTTTTCAAAGCAGTAGTTCAGCTCTTTGACATTGTCGACAATTTACTTATGCTTAAAAAGAAAAAAAAATCACAGCAAGAGTTAAGGTATTCCAAGAAAACAATTGTGCATGAAAATAAAGGATAAATCAATGTGTGTATAAATGCATGTTCAGTGCTAAGGGAAATAAAACTGGTTTGACTGGTATGTGTGTGTGTTTGTTCATATGTGGGTGTGTCTGTATGTATTTATGGGCAAAGGCTAGAAATTGTGCCCTGTGTGTCTGTGTGTCTGTTTGTATGATATATTCTACCATGTTTGCTTTGTGAGCACATGAGAAGGCCAGAGGTTGACATGGAGCTACTAGGTGTCTTCTTTGATCATCTCTCACCCTGTTTTTGAGACAGGGTTTCTCACTGAACCTAGATCTTGTTGATTGTTTAGTTTGGAAGACCAGCAGACCCTGGAGATGGCGCTGGCTCTTGCCTCAGCACAGGGGTCATAGGCACATCCCTTCACACTTGGCTTGTTGTGTGGGTGTTGAAGATCTGAACTCAGATCTTCATTCTTACCCAGCAAGCACTTTAGTAATTGAGTCAACTTCTGGGAGCCTACACCAAACCTTATGGGTAGCATTGGCTAAGCTTGTATAATTTAGATAGGAACCGACCCAAGCTAGTTGCAGTTGTTAGTAATAATTAAAGAGACCTGCACAGCTAAAAGCAAGGTCATGTCCTAGATTTTCAAAGCCAGGAAGAAATTTACTGAAAATCCATGACAAGAAAGGCATGTAGTGGTGATGTGACAGGTTTCCCCTGCTAGCCCAGGTCATGCAGCTGAGATGTCTGGATGCCACATCATGGCAGCTGACAAAGTAAAAGTATTGATGAATTGATCAGTCAGCTCCCCACTGGGAAAAAGAGGGATACCCGTGATATGAGGGAGGAGATCACTGACCAAGTCCTTGAATTAGTTCTCATATAAATTAGTCATCATTTCCCTACAGAGCTGGGTTTTCATTGCCGTTTGTTAAGAGAAGTCTTCAAGTATTGATTTTAAAGTACCATTGATCTTTTGAAAAGATTTCTTCTTCTTTTCCTCCTCTCCTCCTCCTCCTCCTCCTCCTCCTCCTCCTCCTCCTCCTCCTCCTCCTCCTCCTCCTCCTCCTTCTTCTTCTTCTTCTTCTTCTTCTTCTTCTTCTCCTTCTCCTCCTCCTCTTCCTCCTCCTCCTCCTCCTCCTCCTTCTTCTTCCTTTCTTTTTCCTCTTCCTCTTCTTCTTCTCTGCTTCCCCCCTCTAGTATACACACATGTATACAAGTGCCTGCAAAGGCTAGATGAAGACATCAAATTCCCTTACAGTCTGTTGTGGGAACTGAACTTGGGTCCTCTGCAAGAGCAATAAGTACTCTTAACCAGAGCCATCTATCTAGCCCCCAGCCATTTATTTCTATAGTGTTAAGGTTATGTCAGAAAATGTACATTAATAGACTACTGTCGCAGAGGGGTATGGTGTAGTAACAAGTGCTATTCAAAAGACCTAACAGAAAGGAATATCTCTGTGGGATTCCACTAGAGACAAGGGTGTGTGCTCTGTACCAAATAGAGGGTAACAAGAACACAACAGAGAACATCCCTTAAACCTGGGGTTTTTTTCCTCTGTTTTAGTTATGCTTCCTGTTGCAATGATTAAAAACACCCTGACAAAAGCAGCTAAAAGAAGAAAGGATTTATTGTGGCTCACAGTCTGAATTCATCATGATGGGAAAGGCATGGTGGCAGGAGCATGGGGTGGTTGGCTATGTTGTATCCACAGTCAGGAAGCAGAGGGAGATGAAGATGAGTGCTCAGCCCACTTTGTCCTTTTTATTCAGATGGTGACCCCAGCCCAGAGAATGGTGTTTCTTATCATCTCAATTAACCTAATCAAGACAGTCTCTCATAGGTATGACCAGAACTCACTCAATCTAAATCATTCTTGGAAGATGTGCCCAAAGACTTGTCTCCTAGGGGATTCTAGGCCCTGCAAAGTTTACCGTTAACATTAACTATCAGACTTTGCAATAGGGGCAAAAAAAAAAAAAAAAAAAAATAGGATATCACCAATGGTGGCATTTATATGTGACATCAACTGTGTAACTGTAACTTTCAACAGAACATAATATAAAATAAATACAGCCACAGGACTGAATATATAAAGGCTCAGTAGTTAAAGGCACTTGTTGCTCTTACAGAGGACCTGAGTTTAGCTCCCAGCACCTATACGATTTCTCAGTTTCAGGAGATCTGATGTCTTCTTCTAAACTCTATAAGCGCAAGCCTTGCATGTGGTTCACATAATACATACATGAAGGCAAAATATTTATATATGTGGCAAATGAACAAACAAATAT
The DNA here is from genome assembly GCF_963924665.1 of Micromys minutus. NCBI lineage: Eukaryota > Metazoa > Chordata > Mammalia > Rodentia > Muridae > Micromys > Micromys minutus. Next base: position 16,331,392 of record NC_137964.1, on the reverse strand, counting down.
GTATTTTAGAAAGAAAGATATTGCCTCAAAATAAAGGGCAAGACTGATAGAGTTTGGAGAGGAGAGATGGTGGTTTGACCATTGTGATGGTTGATGAAGTCTTTGATTGGCTTGTGAACCTTGGTGTGCATAGCAGAGTTGAAACCTAGGACAGTTGTGCATCAGATACAAGCAAGTACACTGCTGAGTCTCTGTGTGTCCAGTAAATTCTTTGTATATCTGTTTCACACTGTTCGTGCACACTGAAGAGGCGCACCATAAAACATATGTCATGGCTCTTAATAAAGCATGGCACAGAGAGTGGTTTTTCAATAATTCAGGTACTCTTAGTAATACCAATAAAGATTTATGTGGCCTGTGGATCATCCAGGATGCTAATTATGCAGAGGGATTTTTAAATGGCCCAGGGAGTTGACGCTGCAGGAATACTGCTGCTTTCCGTGATATCTTGCACCATCGTCCCTTCATTCATTCATTTAAATAGCTGTTGATTAATACTGATAATAATTCCAATATGATGATTATTCTTTCCTCTCTCCCTTCTTTCTTCCTTCCTTCCTTCCCTTCCTATCACTATTGACCTGACACTAACTTCAATATAAAGGTATATCAAATTCATTTGAGCAAGTTTAAAGTTGAGATTTATCTCTGGATAATTAAGGAGTATATATATCAGTGTTCCCTTTGTTTTATAAAAGGATTTATGTAGCCAGACTTTTGGCAACTTTATGAGTTCCTTTTTCTCCCATCCTTCTCTACCCCTAATCCACCCTTCCAACTCCCCAACACTAGATAGGAGAGAAAGAAGGCTAGAGGGAGAAGGGGGATTGATATCATTAGACTATGTATTCTTGTCTCTTTGAACATGACCACTTGACAAACCATCACAGCAGCAGCCAACAGCAGGAGGAGCAGCAGCCACTGCCCCTCTAAGAGCTCTAGCATTTTAATACCCTCTCAAGAGTCCCCAGAATTATAAACACCATATACTTGCAGGAACTATCAGTAGCTGGCAAAATTATGCCCTTGCTAGAGCATGGGGCAAATCATAATCAGCTGCTGTTGGTGATCTAATGCAGACCAATGTCTAACTCCTAGGATTAAAAGAAAAACATATTCCCATAACATTTCTGTGTTTTCAAAGAAATCAAAATTCTCACCACAAATTTACCCCATGATTTATCCTTTCTAAAAACTTCTTTGTTGAGTATGGCATCCCACACATTTGCACAGCATTCCACCCACCATTACACAGGGTTATCCCTTGTTTTCACCTGGCTCCATATTAAATACTTCTAATATATAAGGCAAGAAATATTACATTCATATAGAGGACACAAAAGCTCCCTGAAATGTTAAAGCTAGTATTAGTCTCAGTAGATGATGGGCCATATGAGACCCAGGATAAGGATCCATCCATACAGCCTGTCACTTTTATAGATGATGTCATATGACAATGTCAATAGCATAGATATCTCTGATAGTTAATAATGGGCCCAGCCTGGAGAATAGTATGAATCATTATACCTGGTCTAGTGCTCTATTTTATTATATGATCTATTTTGATAAATAAATTTATATGTACATCATCATTTTCATATTTATGACAATCTTATAAAGTAAGTTACTTGGTACTATCACCATTATCACTACCACCACCATTATCACCACCATCATCACTATTATTACATTCAATATTGTCATTATAAATATCATCTTTCTTGGGAGCTAGGGAGATATCTTAGTCAGTAATGTGCTTGCCTCACAAACAGGAGGATCTGGATTTAATACCTAACACCCAAACTTAAAATACAGAACAAGAGAAGTGGTATAAAGTGCTTGTAATCCCAGATCTGGAGAGGTAGTTCCAAAGTGTTTACTGGCCAGTTAGTCTACATACATGCATACTCCTGTGCATGCACACATGCCCACACACACACAAACATACATACACTATCATCTTCCTTAATAACTATACTCATTGCTCCTGCAAAGGATGATTGATCATTGATACTATTTAAGGAAGGAGCTTTGTGATAACTATTGTGATCAACAGACACTATTAATCAGGTGCATTGTCTACATACTCTAATAGTTTGTACAAATTTACAGATAATGGCATCTGGAAACTACCAGATGCCTCCAATGGACTGGCCCACCATCTGGTCCAAATAGGGTTTTCAGAGCACACTCAAACAAACATGGGAACTACAGCCTAGTGAATCTTGGTTTGGTCCAAATAAAGATTCACATCATAGAAGGATGGCCTCTGCACCCAGTTTAGGAGAGAGAAGTCAGTGAGCATCAGCTACTAGGTTCCAGTGAAACAGCATCTTTGCTTTATGAGGAAACAAGAGCTCTGCTGCTGGTTATGAATTTCTTGGAGCAACGCTGAAATCTCAAGACTCCTATGTCGAGAAGCCCTGTATTTCCTTTGGAGACCAGGCTACTTGTAGTTTAGTAAGGGGCTCTGAATTATTGTGAGTGTGAGTTTGCATTTAATTCTCAAATACTGGTACAAGAGTAAAGGTGTTGTAAAGTTATAGTAAGCTTACGTAGTCTGCACAAGGCCTTGAGTTCAATGACCAGTACAATAGAAAATAAGTATTAAAAGATATGCTAGTACAAGTGGAGCCTCGCCTGGTTAGTGTCTGGGAAGACAACACATATACTCTTTGAATGAAGGAAACAAACTCCCCCAAGGAAGCAAAGAGGAACAGAAGCCCATTGCAGCACAGAGGAGGATTTGTTATAAGAATGGATTTATGAGTCATGATCAGTAAAAGATCCAGACAGCTATAGTCACATGGGAGCCAGTGGACAAGGGCAGATTTGGAAGCCTAGAGACTGAGTTTGGTGAGAAAAAGTGTGAGGTACATTAAAACAGGATTCCAGAGCAGGGGACACAGCAAAGTACTTACCATGCAATCAAGGCTCATGATTCAGTTCCCATGACCTACATAGAAAGTTCAGTGTGGTGGGTGGTACTCGGCAGAAACAAAAGATTCCTAGCCAACAATACTAGACTACTTGAGGAGATCCAGGATAGTGGGAGACCCTGGCTCAAAACATAAACACCGAGATAAATGGCCTCCTGTGTGTGGTTTCATGGGTGCATGTGTTCATGCATGTCCACACATGCAAAATTCACATACACAAACATGCATGCAATGAAATTATTGTTGGGCGAAGGTACCAGGGATGATTATGGTGAGGAAGTGCCGATTATGAGACCAGGGATATCAAAATAAAAAAATACAACCATGTTAGTAATACACAAAATGGGAGTGTGCCCGCTGGAAGAGAGTCCAGTCTATGGGCTTAATATTCATTGTATCTGAAAGGATGCCAGCTTCCTTTTCCGGGCTGCTGGGTAATTAAATGAAGGCATGAGACTAGAACTGGCTGCTGGAGAGGCTCAGAAAGTCATGCAACTCCTGAGATATCTCCTAGCTGAGATTTGTACCTGGGGACCACAGAAGCCACCAAGCCCTTAGAGAGAGAGAGAGAGAGAGAGAGAGAGAGAGAGAGAGAGAGAGAGAGAGAGAGAGAGAGAGAGAGAGAGAGAGAGAGAGAGAGAGAGCCTCCGGGTGAGTATAGACATCTGACTTCACTTCTGTTCCTGTTTTGTTTGTTTATTTATTTATGTATTGATTTATTTATTATTTATTCTTTGAGACTTTCTTATACATATTCAATGAAATAGGATTATATCCCCTCCTATTTCCCCACCTCCAGTCCCTCCCGACTCAGGTCTTCCCAACACATCCCTCTCTCAACTTCATATCCTTTTTTTCTGTTCATTTTTAATAACCCATGAATTCCAGTTAGTGCTCAGTCTTGGGCTTGGTGGATGTACTGACTTATGTGCTGACTTCCTCTCTACCTGAATGCCTTCCTTCCAGGCTCAGCTGCTGTGTTCCTTTCTCAAGGGGGCTCTGCCCATAAGTATACATTTCCAGCCTCCTGCTGGAGAAGTTGTAAGCAGCGGGGAGCAGGCAGCATCAGGCTCCCATCTGCCCCTGGGGATACTGTTCCACACTGGAAACCTTACACAGCTTCACACAGAACACAAAACACTGCAACGGAGCTTTCCCTTGGGGTGTGTTGATTAAATTGATTAAATGCATGTCAGGCATCTAGAGCAGTATCTAATAATCAGGAAATAATTGTTTAAACTGCTTATTGTGAATGTTTTTTGGAGTGTGTGTGTGTGTGTGTGTGTGTGTGTGTGTGTGTGTGTGAGTGAGTGTTAGGGTGCATGACTGAAAGTGTATGGAGGTCAGAGAAGATGTTAGATGTCAGTTTTTACCTTCTGCTGTATTTGAGGTAGAGTCTCTATTATTTGTCACTGTGCACACCAGAATATTTGAATGTACTCACGCATAAGTGCATGCATACATTCACTTAGAAACATGCACATAGCACATACATTAAAAAAACCAAACAAACAAAACACAGAAGTCTCATGATGATCTACCTTGGGGAAATGTACGTTTCTGGCTCCCACGGATCCAAGTGCTAATAGTTATCAATATCCAAGCACTGGGTTTTACAACCAGAAGCATCTACAGATAACCAGGAACATCTATAGGTAACCAGGAGATAGAGAGAAAGAGAGAGAGAGAGAGAGAGAGAGAGAGAGAGAGAGAGAGAGAGAGAGAGAGAGAGAGTGTAAAAGAGGCTGGAGCCATAGATCAGTGCTTATATAGAAGACAGATGACTATGGGTTCTGTCTCCAGCATGGGAAAAAATGACAGTAGTGGCAGCCATGTAGGTAGTGGCTGTGGCAGCAGTGGTGGTAGTGTCAATGGTGGTGGTGGTGGTGGCGATGGTGGCAGTGATACTAGGCTCTTGTGTTCTTGTCTCCATAATTAGCACATAACCTTGGCACATGGCCTCTCCTCATCCAGCCCCATTGGTTTCTTGATCTGACTTTCAAAACTGCCCATAACCCAGAGCCTATCTTTGTCCTCACACACAGGGCCACATCCATCTTTTTCCTCAACTCATACTACCTGGGTATTGAACCTCTGTGGTCTTGCGGTGTGTGTCAAGCTTTTGTCCATGCTGGTCCTCCATTCTGGTCTGTGTTCCTCCTCTTTGACCCTCTTTCTCAAACTTCTTGTAACTCTGGAAGATAAGGGTTATGCAAAACTACCAGTACCATCATCAACACCCCAGATATAGAAGCCTAGGTAGGTCCTATAAGTTGTAGGGAAAGTCATACTTCTTGTGCATTAGACACAAATATTTATTCATGTTTGTGAGATTCTCAAAAGATACCCCGGAAGAGCAAACCTGTATTTAAACTTATACACATTCTGACTTTAGTATCAGAGTCTTGCCATTCCCATTGGTTTCTTATGTCTTTCTAGCCCACCTCAATAAAACCTTATAACTTAAAAAGTTCAGTATTCATTGGTATATTGCAGATTTGGGCAACAGGGTACATAATAACATAAATACTACCTGTACCAGCTGTTTTCTAACATGTCAACTTGGTACAAGCTAGAGGCATCAAAGAGGAAGGAGCCTCAGTTGAGAAAATGCCTCCATGAGATTCAGCTGTAAAACGTTTTTGCAATTAGTGATTAATGGGGAGGTCTCAGACCGTCGTGGGTGGGGCTAATCCTGGGCTGATGGTCCTGGGTTCTATAAGAAAGCAGGCTGAGCAAGCCATGAGTAGCAGGCCAGTAAGCAGCATCCCTCCATGGCTTCTACATCAGCTCCTGCCTCCAAGGTTGCTGCTATGTTTGAGCTCCAGTCCTGACTTCCTTTGGTGATGAACAGCAATGTGGAAGTGTAAGTTGAATCAACCCTTTCCTCCCCAATGTGCTTTTTTGTCATGGTGTTTTGTTGCAGCAGTAAAAAACAGTAACTAAGGACCCCACTTAATGTTAAAACAAATTGTCTTCGTGGGGTATAAATGAGACTCCACTACAGGGAGAGACTTAGTTTAAGGTTTCTATGGGTCAGTTACTTGGTTTGCAGTTCTGTTATGTGAATGCGGGAAGTCAAGATTGTCCTGTGTACACTCCTGGGAGGTTAGTGTAAGCCACTGTGCATGTAGTTTCCAGTTATCTAACCCCCACTATGTAAATAAGGGCCATGCACATAGACCCATAGGGCCATGCTGTGCAAATAATGTAAGTCTTGGTTGGTCAGTGGTGGGCATAGGGAAAGCTGGCTCTAGTTACTGGGTGCTACGTTTACGTTTATCTTGCTACAGCACTCCAGGCCTACCCTCTAGGTTTCTGAACCAGGCTTTTGAACGTTCCCTGTTGAGGACGCGATCCATTTCTCTGGTCTCTTAATGATGGTCTGATTATCTTCCCTCTACAGAAGGACGGTAATCTACCACCCCTTCCACCAACAGATGATGGGTTATCTCAATCTCCAAGTCTACTTCTAGTTATGTGGGATAGTGCAGACCTCTCTCACTAGCCTCCTCTAGTTTTGAATGGTTCCTTCAGTGAGTTTAGAGTTGGGTGTATCAAGAGTCCCCCAAGCACAGGTGCCATCTGATATGGAGAAAAATGGAGAAGGCAGGTAAAGACCTGATGCGCTGAAGGCTGGGTGTGCAGCCGGAGCACTACCATTGACCACACAGTTTCATGTTCTTCTTTTCCTCCATTTATCTTCTCGAGGACTAGAGCCCAGCTCACTACCCTCTTCATTGCACCCACAGTAATTAGCACTGCAGGGATCCAGTAAACACCTATTGATTAAATGGGCATTATAGAAATGTCTCCAAACTTCACTGTTACTGTTATTGAATTTCTGAAAATTGGGCTACCTAGTCTGCAAAGCATCCTGGGATTCTCCGCCAGCCATCTCTCCACAGGGGTGTTTAGATTACAAATGCTTGTTACTGTATGTAGTTTTCACGTGAGTCCCTCGGACTGAACTCAGGTCCTTGGGTATGTACGGCAAGCGCTTTATCCAGCAAATCATTTCCTGGTTTTGCTTGTTCTCTGGATATGGCCAGGTGCTTGGCTTCATTCTTATAGTTACCCATTGTTTTGATTGCATGTGGTACTGATGCAGGATTAGCAGTGTGTCTTTGATAGTCATTGAGCCTTTCCTACTTCCTGGGTGGGCTTGGCTTATGGGAATAAGGTCCTGGAAACTCAATAGCCATCAAAGATGCCAAAACCAGTGGCTTTGGGGTTTTTGTCTCATGAATGGGAAGAATAAACTCAAGGGCCACAGAGGGTGAGCTTTAGAAAGAGGCATTTTATTATAGGGGATTTAAGAGAAAGCAAGCAAGCTGAACTCCTGTAAAGCAGGGGGAATCTTGGGGAATAGGACATGGGGTTACCAAGGCTTTCCTGTGTGGGGGAGGGGTGGGAAGGTCTAGCTGGTCGGTCCACTTTCCTTTCCTGGTGTCCAGGTGCCTCACAGTTTCATTCACATCACAGAAAAGGGATTCCCCTTTAAGGAAAAGAGATTAAACAGAAAAAAACAAAACAAAATAAAAACAAAAACAAAAAACCCCCAAAAAACTAAATAAGCCTTTCCTGGCATCTGGGGCCCCTGGGCATGGTAGAATCAGAGATATTTTGGCTTTACAAAGGCCTAGCATCTCTGACCTTTGGCAAAGACAAGGCTATAAAGAATCACAAGGACATCCCTGGCTTCTAGCTTTTAGAGATCTTTTTACCCTAGAGTTGCCTAGCCAATTTCTATCTCCTCTCCTCTGTACCAGCCAAGTACCTTCACCTTGGGACTCATACAATTGTCTCTTGGGAGAAAGCATGTGTATATGAATGTCTCCAGGCTCCCAGTCTCTGCAAGCTAAAATTGGGTTTTGATAATAAAAATACTTCGAGGTCTTTAAAGCTCAAGGAGCTGCCAGCTGACACAATGGCATTGTATTAATTTTCTGTTTAATAAAGCATATTGGAGCCTCCACATGGGCTGTGCGTGCCTGCTTAGGGGAGGGCAGAAACACAAGGCAGTGTTTCACTGAAAGCAGGAGGCAGCGCTAGATAAAAGGAGTCTAATTGAAGTGCACAATATGCTTACCCATGTAGCTGCCGATAAAACAGTGCTGCCTTTCCTCCCTCTCTGCTCAGTACAAAAGATAAAAATCAGAGCCACTAAGTCAAATCGCACTGAACAGTATCCTTTAGTGTAGGTCTATGGCCCTCTGTGTTTTGTAAGGGATCAAGGCTTGAAAGCATAGCTTTGCAGGGCATGTTGCTGTTGGGGCTGACTGTGGGCTCACAGGAGGCAAGGGAAGCTTAAGTATGACTCTTTGCAAGAAGTAGTAAGCCTGTCTAATTTGCACAGAGGCTGAGATTCAAAGCCGTTCCCAGATTACTTCTTAGACCTCTGGGTAACCTTTTAATTTGGGTGAAAGGGTGCTTATAATTCTTTCTTATTACAACCAGTTAAACCGATAATGACTAGTCTATTGTGAGAGTTAATTATCAACTTGACTGGTTTTGGAGTCTCTGGGGAGACACACTTTTGAATATCTCTGTGATAGTGTTTCCAGAGAGGTTTCACTCATGAGAGAAGATCAACCCTTAGTGTGGGTGGTGCCATCCCACAGGAGGGGGTCTGTTTCTGAGTAAGAAAGAGAAAGAGAGCCAAGTATCATCATTTGTCTCTCTTTGTGTCCTGACAGTGGTTGAAACATGACCTGCTACCTCATGCTTCTCCCTCCATTCTTTCTCCATCATGATTGACTGTACCCTCTCTAACTGTAAGCCAAAGAAACTCTGTTTTCACAAGTTTCTTATCATGGTGTGATGGTTTGTATATGTCCAGCCCAAGGAGTTACATTATTAGAAGGTGTGGCCTTGTTGGAGTAGATGTGTCACTGTAGGTGTGGGCTTTAAGACCCTCATACTAGCTGCCTGGAAGCCAGTCTTCTGCTAGCAACCCTCAGATGAAGATGTAGAACTCTCAGGCCCTCCTGCACCATGCCTGCCTGGATGCTGCCATGTTCCTGTCTTGATGATAATGAACTGAACCTCTGAGCCTGTAAGCCAGACTTTATAGGAGTTGCCTTGATCATGGTGTCTGTTCATAGCAGTAAAACCCTAACTAAGACACATGACATGGTATTTGGTCACAACAGTGAGAAAAGTCAGTAATAGTCACACATGCTCATCTTACCTATGTTAAACTCCTGTCACTAGGTTGAAAATCTGGCACATTCCATTTCTTTTTGTTTTCAGACAGGGTCTCATGTAGTCCAACATGGCTTCAAGTTCATTAAATATCAAAGGATAGCCTTGAACTTTTGATTTTCTGGCCTCTACCTCTCCAGTGCTAAGATTACAAGCTTTGCCACCAAGCCTAGGTCCAAGAAGTGTTAGGTTTCAAATCCAAGTCTTCATGCATGCTAGGTGAGCATTCTAACAACCGAGCCACATTTCTAGCCAAGAGGATTAATTTTTTTTTCAATGATCATTTTAAAGAGGATGTTACCAAGGAGGCAGTCAATGCTTGAAATATGTTTGGAATGATTAATTTTATGGTCAGCTTGACTGGTCTGAGGGGTACCTAGGCATTCAGTAAAGTGTACCCATGAATGTCTCTTGTGAGAGTGTTTCCAATGAGGACTAAGTAGAAGACCTAATCTGAGTGTGAGCAACACCATCCCATGTGCTGGGTACCTGGAATGAATACAAGGAACAAGAGGAAAAAAACAATAGGTAAGTCAGATGATGCCTGCTAGAGTATACATGGAAGTGAGCAAGTGTGCATACGCACGCGCGCGCGCGCACACACACACACACACACACACATACACACACAACACACACACACATACACACACACAACAAATAAATAAATGAATGAAAGAACATTATAATGGAGACAGGTCACAAGCAAAGCATTTTTCCTCTCCACTTCCTGAGTGCTATGATCTGAGCTGCTTTCCTTGGCCTTGTGCTCCCCTCCATGATGAACTCACTTCACAACTTTGAAACCGAGAAAATTAAATCTTTGCTCTTTTATGTTTCTGATGTCAGGTATGTTATCACAGTTATGACAATGTCCTTTTAAATAAACTGCATTTATTTAATTTAATTATTCCCCAACCTCAGTGTGTGTGTGTGTGTGTGTGTGTGTGTGTGTGTGTGTGTGTGTTCATGTGCCTGCACACATGTGCATGTGTGCACATGCCTGGGTGGTCAGAGAATAACTTAAGAAGTAGCTTCTCTCCTGTGTAGGCATAGATATACATCAGGCTGAGCAGCAAGTATCTTCTGTGCCATCTCACTAGGACTATAACAGTATTTGTTTTCTTTCACCAACATTATCTGCACCTTCTCGAAATTCAGATGGAGCCCAAAGGAAAAGACAGTCCTGTCCTTTTAAAGATTTGCTTTATTTGTATACACATGTGTATCTGAATGTGTGTGCACACATGAGTGCAGTGCCCACAGAAGCCAGTAGAGGGCGACAGATGCCCCACAGCTGGAGTTACACAACATGGTTGCTGGGAGGTGAACTCAGGTTGTCTGCAAGAGCAGAATGTGCTCTTAATGGCAGAGCCATCTCTCCAGCCAAACTCTACTCTTCTAAAGCCACCAGGAAAACTTGAACCCAGCAGGCTAACCTTTGCTTGAAGTTCAGGCAATCTCTTTTGGATGATATTACTCCAAGTCTCCTTAGAGATAGTGAAAATCAATGTTGGTTTAGTGTTTTCAAGAGGAACAGGGACCTTTATTGTGACCCAGAGTCTTGTTTTTAGTTGTTGATCAACCACTCATGTGGGAAGAAATTAACGTCTGGCTCACTGGTGGACAAAAAAAAATGTAAAGCAGCAAATATCACATGTTTTTTTCATGAGCACATATTGGAAACTGGTTGGCTGCTTTTTTGTTATTCTTTCCTGTACCTTACCCAAGAGGTCTGAGAGAAATTACTCCCCCCATTTAAATTGACAAATTATAATTATATATATTTATATAATATAAAGTGGTATTAAATTTTTTGATATGAAAAGATTTTTATACAATGTAGAAAAATTAAATTATCAACAGAAATATTTAAATTTTTGTGATTAGACATTTGAAACTTACCAGCACAGTTTAAATGTACAGGGCTGGGGAGATAGTTAAGTACTTGTTATGTAAGCTGTGAGAGAGCCTAATCTCAACTCCCATAGTTCATATATAAACATGGAGGCAGAGACAGGCAAATTCTTGGGACTCTGTGTTGGTTTGAAAATGCTTGGCTTATGGTAAGCAGCAGTATTAGGAGGAAGGGCTCTGTTGCTGTGAAGGGTGGGTTTTGAGGTTGTATGTCAGGCTCCACATGGTGAGGAAGAGACCCTCTTCTTGGCTGTCTTAAAAAATGAGTCTCTTGCCTATCTTTGGTTCAAGATGTAGAACTCACAGCTTTTTTTCTAGTACCATGACTGCTTGCATGCTGCCATATTTCCCATTATGGTGATAATGGATTGAGTCTCTAAAACTATAAGCCAGCCCCAATTAAATGTTCTTCTTTACAGGAGTTGAGTTGCCTTGGTCATGGTGTCTGCTCATAGCAGTAAAACCATAACTAAGATAAAGTTTCTGTCCAACTAGCAGAGCCTACTTGGCTCACTCCAGGCCAGTGAGACAGTCTGGGAAAAAAATACTCATTAAAAAAAAAAAAAAAAAAAAAAAAAAAACCCTCAGGATAAACAATGCCCAAAGAATGATAGCCAAGGTAGACCTCTGCTCTCTATACAGTCTTCGGTATTTCCACACATATGTGCACCTTACACACAATCAGACATATCCACACTGTTTAGCAGAGACAGATATAAAAACAATGGCCTTGAACTTGGTTTGTAGCCAAAGCTAGGCTTGAATGCCTTATTACTCAGCCTCTGTCTTCCAAATACTAGGAAAACAGGCATGCATATCATTCTTTGATGGAAGAAAATATTAATTTTAGGCATTGGAGAGATTGTTCAATGCTTAAGAACACTTACTACCATTCCAGAGCCCAAGTTCAGTCCCCAGGTCATATGAGGCCCATAATCACCTCAGTTTTGGCCTCTGTGGGAGCTTGCACACATGTGGAGATATACACACAAACAAATTAAAAGCAAATCCTTTAAAGAAAGGACAATATTAATTTCTAGAAATCTTTTAACATTCTAAATAATGCATTGCAATGTTGGTCATTTTGTCTCTCTTACTGCATTAAGTTCTTGTGTTAACAATTCAAATAAGAGCATGGTGATGTTTGCAAGCTTCCTGGTGAATTAGTACTTGGAAGAGGCAAGAGACAGAAAGGGCCTTGCATTTATCCTTATACAAAAAGCCAGTCCTGGGTATTCAAGCTTTTTGGGTAGCAGATACTAACCCCAAAAGCTTGAATACCCAAGAAACTCACACAACTTATGAAGTTCAAAGAGAAGAAAGGCCAGAAGGTGGATGCCTCAGTCCTTCTTAGAAGGGAGAACAAAGCACTTATGGGAGAAAATGAAGGGAAAAATAGAGGAGCAGGGATTGGAGAAAGGATCATGCAGAGACTGCCTCACCAGGGGATTTACCCCATATGCAGCCACTAAACCCAAGCACTATTGCTGATGCCAAGTAGCACTTACTGGCAGGAACATGATATGGATGCCTCCTCAGAGGCTCTGCCAGAGCCATACTGATACAGAGGAGGATGCTTGCAGCTAATCATCAGACTGAACATGAGGACCCCAATGAAGGAGCTAGAGAAAGGACTGAAGGAACTGAAAGGGTTTGCAACCTCATGGGAAAAGTAAAATTATCAACTAACCAAACCCACCACAGCTCCCAGGGACTAAAACCCCAACCAATGAGTTCATGTGGAGAGACCCATGGCCCCAGGTGTATATGCAGCAGAGAATAACATTCTCTGGCATCAATGGGAGGAGAGACCTTTGGTCCAGTAAAAGCTTGCCAGTGTAGGGGAATGGCAATGTGTTGAGGTGGGAGAGGAAGATTGGGAGAGGGAGCACTCTCATGGAGGCAATGGGAGGGGGAGGGGGATAAGATTGGGTGAAGGGAATAACATCTGAAATGTAAATGCAGAGAATATCCAATAAAAAAAAGAAAAAAAGTCAGTCCTACTAAAAACAAAATCTTAGAATTGCTGTGTGTGCATGTGTGCAATCACATATATATATATATGTGTGTGTGTGTGTGTGTGTGTGTGTGTATGTGTGTGTGTGTGTATGTGTGTGTGTGTGCACATATGCACATGTGTGTACATGCACATGTGTGCACATATAAAGATTTGTCTAGAGTTTACCTAGTTATGCAAGGTCACCTGAACCAGCAGTTTTCAATGGCAGCCATAATCTATAAGTGATAGCACTCCAGTTTGTTTGGAAGCTCAGCAGGCAGCTTCTTGCCAAGCTCAATGAATAGTCCCTCTCTTTAGACCTCTCTCAGAACAGGTTATAACTCTGTTCTAAACTGCCAACGGCAGGGACACCACTTAACATGCTTTCCAATGAAATCTGTTTTATTTAGTTAGCGAGGTAATGCACACAGAAAGTACAGGTGATTTCTAGACACAGGAGATCTCTGTTGGTGCCAAATGACTTAGTTTATTGATAGACCTGTGCGTGTAGGGGGGGTTAAGGGGGGGGTTGTCTCTAGAACAGAAATAGGAGACCTGGGGAGCAGAGAAGCTGGGCAGAGTTTTGCAGTTGTGAATTGAATTTTCCAGGGAGAGAAAAATAGCCAGACCTACGTGCTTATGTGCATGTGGAGGCTAGAAGACAGTCTCAGTGTCAATCTGCAGGTCACATATTTCTGGTTTTTAAACTATGAGGTAAGGCCTCTTGCTGGCCTGGACCTTATCTGTGCAGGTAAACTGTCTGGTGAGACCCAGGAATCCTCCTGCCTCCATCTCCCCACTACGGAAATTATAAGTGGGTACTACTAGGATTTTTTTTAATAGGTTCTGGGTATTGAATTCAGATCCTTATGCTTACTAGGAAAAATTTTTTTTATCAACTGAACCTTCTTTTCAGCCCTGAGCACCTATCTTCTTAATGATGTGTACATCATTAGAGGGCTATTTGGCTAACAGTACCTAGCACTTGGATAGATAGATAATGACTCTGTACATATATCGAGGTGAGAATTCTGATACCTCACTATGATTTTTAGAAATCATTATAAATTTAGGGCACAATGCAAATGGCGATAAGAAAACATGAAAGATATTTAAGGTCAGCACAAACTGTTACATCAAATGAAATATTATATTAAATTATTTTATTGATTTAAATTCCAAATGTTGCCCTGCTTCTGGGTCCTTTCCCCTCCCCCAGAGTTCTTCACCTCATTCCCCATCCACTTTGCTTCTAAAAGGGTGCTCCCCTACCCACTCCCCCATCCCCACCTCATCCTTGCCAGCTTCCCCCTTCCTTGGAGCATCAAGATTTTTCAAGATTAGGCACATCCTCTCTCACAAGGCAGTTCTCTGCTACATATGTTCCTGGAGCCACAGACCAGCCCATGTATGCTCTTTAGCTGGTGGCTTAGTCTCTGGGAGCTCTGAGGAATCAGGATTAGTTAATACTGTTGTTCTTCCTTTTTAGCTCCTTCCAGTTCTTCCCCCAACTCTTCCATATGGGTTCCAGGCCATATGGTTCACTGTAAGTATCTGCATCTGTCTCAGTCTGTTGCTGATAGACCCTCTAGGAGGACAGCCATGCTAGGCTGCTGTCTGCAAGCACAACATGACATCAGTAATAGTGTCAGGGTTTGGTGCCTAAACTTGAGATGGATCCCAAGTTGGCTTTTCCACTGGGTGGCCTTTCCTCAGCTTCTGTTCTGTTCCATTTTTTTTTTTTTTAAATCCCTGCACTTCCTTTAGACAGGAACAAATCTGAGTCATAAAAGAAGAAGAAGAAGAAGATGGGTGGATGGCCCATGCCTCTACTGAGGGCCATGTCAGTCTAGTGGAGTTGGTCTCTTCAGTTTCCATATCCCCACTATTGGTCATTTTGGCTAAGATCATCCCCATTGAGTTCTGAGCCTCTCACATCCCAGTCTCTGGAACTTTCTAGAGGTTCCCACCTGTCCCAGTCCCCACTGTTGCATATTTCCATTCATTCTCCTGTCCCTCTGGCCTTTTCTCCTGTCTGCCCCCATTCTTGAGCTTGCCCCCTTACTCCCCACACCTACCTAGGCCCCTCCCTTCTTCAGCCTTCCATGATTATTTTGTTCCTCTAAAAGGACATGCATGGTATATACTCACTGATAAGTGG
>NC_137964.1:16216034-16315969 GCF_963924665.1 Micromys minutus | reverse complement strand
TTTCAGGTGGTTGTGTTCTGCCTGATGTGGGATTCTGAGAACTGAACTCAGGTTTTCTGGAAGAACTGCAGTTATGTTTAATCTCCAAGCCACCTCCTCTGTCCTTGGCTAGAATCTACAGGCTCAATAGTCATAGGAAATAACCTCACACACTGGGATCTAACATATCGAGCACAACTGAAGGAATCCCCACGCCTCCATATCCTATCCGAGAATACCTGTCACCTAGATGCCTGGGCACCTCAGTGATCACGATTCTTGCTAAGCAATACCAAAAAAGAGATCTATGCAAAAAAAAGGGCTCTTTTCAACATATTTCCTTTTTCTGCAAGAAGCAATCTAAAAATTGCCTGCTATTATGGTTGGGAATAAGATGTTATTAAACGAACAACAGAAAAAATAAGGAAGCATCCATCAAAGTGTCTATGTACTTCCGGCTCCTAGAACTCATGTATGTCCTGGGGGGGTGTCAGTAAGCAAATCATGGGTAAGGGGGTCTGAAGTGGAAGGAACCTGGACTAGGGAAGGGAAGACTTAGAAATTGTGCCCTCCAGCTCTTAACAGAATCGTTTTTTGTTGTTGTTGTTCCCCCCCCCCCCACCTCTTGGCATTATCTTTCAAAGCAGAAAATTGATGGTTTGTTGGTGGCAGGCAGAGAATGCCCAGACACGTTTCTAGATTTGGTTTTAGCAACATATAGAAGAGAGGCTAGTTTAGGGGCTGGCTCCAGGTGAGGGGGGGCGGTCCTAGGCTTTCTCCCTGTCAGTGAAAAAATGCTGCATAGATATCACGTGTCTTGTCTATAAGCAAACGAGGGTAAAGGACCTGCAAGAGGCTGAGTGCCAAACCCTAACTAGCAAACATCTGTTGGAAGGAGGGTGGGTAGCTGTCTCTATTCTCCTCACAGAACATACAATAACAGATATGGGAGGATAAAACGAACACTGAGCTAAGGCCCCTGTGGTAGTTTGAATAGGAATGGTGCTAATAGGCTTATATATTCGAATGCTTGATCATTAGGGAGTGATGATACTTGAGAAAGAGTAGGAGGTATGGCCTTGGGGAAAATATGTCACTAGGAGTGGGCTTTGGAGTTTCAAAAGCTTAAGCCAAGTCCAATCTCTCTCTCCCTCCTTCCCTCTCCCTCTCCCTCTCCCTCTCCCTCTCCCTCTCCCTCTCCTCTCCCTCTCCCTCTCCCTCTCCCTCTCCCTCTCCCTCTCCCTCTCCCTCTCCCTCTCTCTCTCTCTCTCTCTCTCTCTCTCCTCTCTCTCTCTCTCTCTCTCTCTCTCCTCACTGCCTGCCAATCCAGATGTAGAACTTTCAGTTTTTTTTTTCTGCATCATGTCTGCATGCCTCCATGCTTCCTGCCATGACAACAATGGACTAAACCTCTGAAACTGTACGTCAGCCTTCAGTTAAATACCTTTATTCTATAAGAATTACCACAGTCATGGTGTCTCTTCCCAGCAATGGGACACAGAGTAAGAGGGCCCCCTGTCTGAAACTCACACTAGGAAAACAGGTAAATTGCAAAGTAGCCTCAGCATGCATCTCCCTCCTAGAAGTCCCGAGAAAGCTTCCTAAAGGATGCTGGGGTTAAAGCTGGAGTTGTGAGAGTTCCCACAGTGGCTCTGGAAGCCCCAATAAGCCTTTGTTACAAACTCTCAATAGGCCAATCGAAGAGACAAGTTATAGTGAAAAGCAGAGGAAGAGGAAAAGGCAGGTTGTAGTCAATCTGGCCAGACTGGGAACTGGAAAAAACTAGGTACCCTCTTCCATAAGTCCAAATTTGTGGGTCTTGACATAAAGCTTAGGTTTAGTTGAAAGCAAGAGGTATGGCTGAGTGAGCCTGATCAAGGTGTGGTTCTGCCCATCACTGAATGATCATTGTCTCAGCTCCAGGTGGCCTGACAACTCAATTTTGTGAAATTTCTTCCAGAAAGATGAATTCTTCCTCCGTTTGGTCTCAGTCTTCAGCCTCTCCCTTCTTCCAGCCCTGGAATTCTGATTCTTTGGAGTCCCGTCATTTCAATAGATCAATAGTCAGGAGGGGAGTTGCAGCAGTTCCTTTTCAGACCAGTGGTTCTCAACTTCCTAATGCTGTGGGCCCTTTAATACAGTCCCTCCTGTTGTGGTGACCCCCAACCACAAACTTATTTCATTGCTACTTCATAATAGTATTTTTGCTACTGTGACGAATTATAAGGTCAATATCAGATATGCAGGATATCTGATAGTGACCCCAAATGGGCACCACAGGTTGAGAAACACTGTTTTTATAATGTCCTTATTCCTGCCAGGAGGACTACAAGGTGATAGCCACATGTGGGACCAGAGAGAGGTGTTGGCTGGAATTCAAGAACATCTTCCGCTGCTTGGGACTAAGCCCATGGCAACAGAGGAGGCGGGTTCTGGTTGCTTGGAAATCTAGCTTTCCACATGTCATGGCTGGCAGACTGTTGCTATTAAGAAGATTAAATTTTTTTCCAGTTGTGTGGTGAAGGTTCCCTTAATGCATCAGGAAGGCTTCATCTGCCTAAGATGCTCCTGGGATCGTTGAACAGATGACAGGGATGCGGTGATGTTCAGGGACCTCAAAGTGGCAGCAGAAGCAGAACGACTGTAAGATATTCACCAAGGAAGTCAGGAACAGTTACATCACTTAGGTTTCAATGCTTGCTTTTTTTCCAGACAGAAGATAAGGTCAATCATCAATGGCGGTCTCTTTCAGAGTGCTTCCTGCATACTCAGACAAGTACTCCACAGTCAGAGGTTGGCTTAGGGATTATAACTACGTCGTGAAGGGAACATCATAGTGTTCATTTTCTCAGGAGAGAAAGGGGAATCCCTCAATTTATGTAACCGCTTGGGGCTTCCTCTCTTGTATTAGTTACTTTGTTCATTGCTGGGACAAGAATAGCTGGGGAAAGTGGCTTCAAGGTGAAAGGGTTTATTTTGGCTCACAGCTTAAAGAGACACAGTCCATCATGGCAGGGGAGTTAAGGCAGGAGCTTGAACATCCAGCTATAACATGTCTACAATCAGGAACAGAGAGAAATGAATGCATGCACTATCTCTTGCTTGATTGTTTGATTTCCCATACACTGCAGAAACCTCTGACTAAGGAATGGTTTTGTCGAGAGTAGGCTCTGTTTTCCCAGATCAATCAGCTTAATTAAGGCAATCTCCCCGACAGACATGGTCACTGGCACACCCAATGTAGTCAATCTCATTGGGACTCTCTTCCCAAGTGCTTATAAGTTGTGCCAGGATGACAGTTAAAGCTGACCATCACAGTGGCCAGGTGCTTTGTTAAAGGAATGTTGTATAAGTAGCCCAAGCCAAGTGGAGTTCTAGATTACTAAGCTGTTCCCTACATTTAACTGCCTTAGGGACACTTTTAGGAGACTTGAAGAGGTGAGAAGGCAGCAGGCATATGAGGTGGCTGCTTACATTGCCTCTACAGTCAAGAATTGGACATGGTGCTCAGCATACTTTCTCCTTTTTATTCAATCCAGGATCCCAACTCATGGGATGGTGCTACCCAAATTTGGATTTCATTGTCCTTCCTTAGTTATTTCTTTCTGGTAACACCCTCACAGACATGTCCAGAGGTGTGTCTCCTAGATGATTCTGTATCTAATCAAGTTGACAATGACCAAAATGAAAGGGCATTGCAGAGATGGCTGAGCAATTAAAGGAACTTCTCTTCACAGGATGCAGGATGGGTTTCTAGAGCTCATGTTAGGTGCTCCACAGTCACCTGTACCTCCTGCAATTGTAGGGAGTATTATGTCCTCTTATGGCTTCTTAGGGCACCTGCTCCTCTGTGGTGCACACATACATATTCAAGCAATATGCACAAAACAAAATGAATAAATAAATGTAAAAAGAAAGCAAAACCCCTCTTATATCAGGGAACTATGAGTATGAACAAATCCACGGGATTTTGTCTGTGTCTTTGGTTTAGAAATCCTCACCAGTGAA
Organism: Micromys minutus; assembly: GCF_963924665.1. Taxonomy (NCBI): domain Eukaryota; kingdom Metazoa; phylum Chordata; class Mammalia; order Rodentia; family Muridae; genus Micromys; species Micromys minutus. The sequence continues at coordinate 16,311,982 of NC_137964.1, read as the reverse complement.
TCTGGGTAGTTCTCTTTCTCAGGGTGCAGTGTAGAATGCTCTCTGATATTTCTGCATTTTTGCTTCCTGTTTGATCCTGGTCTTGTGGTGCATTATTAAATGAGGATTTTATTCTTTCCTAACTCTGTCCTTTCTTTCTTCTTTCCCTCTCCCTTTCCTTCCTTCCTTTCTTTTTTTTCTTCCTTCCTTCTTTCCTTCCCTTTCCTTTTTCTTTCTTTCTTTTCTTTCTTCCTTCTTTCCTTTTCTTCCTTCCTTCCTTTCTTTCTTTCTTTTCTTCCTTCCTTCTTTCCTTCCCTTTCTTTTTTCTTTCTTTCTTTTCTTTCTCCCTTCTTTCCTTCTCTTCCTTCCTTCCTTCCTTTTTTCTTTCTTCCTTTCTTTCTTTCTTTTTTTCTTCCTTCCTTCCTTTCTTCCTTTCTTTCTTTCTTCCTTTCTTTCTTTCTTTCTTCCTTCCCTCCTTCCTTCCTTCCTTTCTTTACTTATTTCTTTCTTTTCTTTCTTTCTTCTTTCCTTTTCTTCCTTCCTTTCTTCATTTCTTTCTTTCTTTCTTTCTTTCTTTCTTTCTTTCTTTCTTTCTTTCTTTCTTCTTTCTTTCTTTCTATACTCCGTGTTTTAGATTTCCTGTATGTGTACAGTAGCATCACTATCAACAGGGTGCATATGCATGTGTGCATGTGCATATATGTGTGCTTTTGTGTGTGTGTGTGTGTGTGTGTGTGTGTGTGCATGCATGTGCATGCAGCTTTCAAAGGAGATGCAAAGATGATTCCTCAACAGCTAGAAAGAGAGAAAGCTTTTCCAGTGGGGCAAACACAAACTAAGCTAAAGAGAGCATAAGGAATCTACTGTCTAAGCATCCAAGCTTAGCCTTTCAGATCTGCAACCCCACAGGCTGTGAGCTCTTCATTGGAATTTTCATCAGAGATTCTGGCACAGGCTTGCTTAAACCACCTCCTCAGCGACTAATAAAGCTTCTAGTCAGCAAACCTGTCACAGAGACCACCTTGGATTCCACCAACTATGTAGGTGGCAGCTGGCTGCTGGTTTTGAATAAGAGGCCAAAAGAATCATTCATTTTCTGAAATGTTTGCCTTCTCACTGGAGCATTTTATACCATGTGACATATTCATTTTAATGTAGAGTTTTATGTTTTCATTTTTACTTTACTTTCCTCCTTCTATGCCTTCTTCATCCACTCTCCTCCCCTTCCTCTTTACCTTCTTCCCCCCCCACCTCCCCTTTTTCCTCCCCTCTCTTCTTCTTCCTTGAGTTAACACTATAGCCCAGCCTGACTTTGAACTTAATATGTATATCAAGAGGTCTCATATTTGCAGTGATACCCCAGTCTCAGCCTGACAATTGCTGAGATTACAGGCATATACAGTCATACCCACTTAGAATAAACTTACATGTCCAGTAACTTATGAATCTTAACCCAGTAGCTATAATCTGGCATCTGTTGATTGCTTTGGTGCCAGACAGTGGCCATATGTATTTATGATTGTTTACTAGTTACACAGCCTGCAGTATTGGGGTTATTGCATCCATTGCAGGGTTGAGAAAGCTGAGTTGTGAATGGATTAGAAATCCCCACAAGGAGCCCCTCAGAGCTGGAGCACTACATCTAAACCTGTGCCCATTCACTTTTCTAGCAGTAACAACTGACGGCCTAGTAACAAGTGCTCCAGCTATAGCCTTCCTGCCCAGTATGACATGTGTGTGTTTGTGCTTCTAATGAGAATGCCTGCAAACTAAGAAAGAGCCTACCTGGGTTAGATGGGTTGTGGTTATCTCAGTTTGTGTGCTTGGGGGCAGTACCATGGCAGCATATTAAATCCAACATGGTGGCCATCTAGGATGCAGAATGATCTGGAAAAAAAAAATCACACGTAGGTGGGTACTTGGGTCTATAAACCTGCCATCTCAGGTGTCAGCAATCTCTATTATAGAACAAATGTTCAATTTGAATTCAGCCAAGGAAATTGGGAAGTTTCATTACAAAAGAGGTGAAACCTGAGATCCCCATTCGTTTTGAGCTAAAGGGAATTATTTGCTTGAAGTCCTATTTCTTTGATAGGTGTCCTTTATATCTGTATTTATATTTTATCATCTATGTATCTATTGGTTATTAGCTATCATTTATATATCACTATCTCCATCCATTAATCTATCTATCTATCTATCTATCTATCTATCTATCTATCTATCTATCATCTATTTATCTATGTACATATCATCTATCTATTCATTTTCCATCAATCATTTATGTATGTTTGTGTATGTGTTTGTCTATCTATCCATCTGTCATGTATCAATCCATTCAATCAATTCAGTCAACACTCCAGCATGGATGAGGGAGGGGCACATAAGTTCTCATCCCTACTTAGAGACCTATTGATAAATGATGGCTGATAGAGGAAGAAGAGTCAGTTTTCTTTAATGATGTGGATCCTGGTAGGTTGATTTGTTCTAGTGGATGGCCTCACAACCATGTGCATGTTGGTAGCTTGCTCTCTCTGTCTCTTTCTCCCTCTCTTTTTAAAAAATTGTATGTTTATGTGTTTATATTCATTTGAGTGTGTTGTGTGTGCGCATGTGTCTATGAAGGTCCATGCTCTGTATAGGAGCCAGAGGAGAACACTGGATATCCTATTCTATATCACAGTTATAGACTTTTCAGACAGAGTCTCTAAGCCTGGAGCTAAGATGGTGACCAGCAAACTGCAGTCACCCTCTGGTTTCCACCTTCTACAGCCATGGTGTTACAGGCACATGTACAAAAATTCTGAACTTTGTATGTGGCTGCTGGGTATTTGAAAACAGGTATTCATGCTTAGACAACCCACACTCTCATTAACTGAGCCAAATTTTTTGTCTTGGACTCAACTGCAGCTCCAAAACTTCTATAAGTGTTAAACATGTCAAATTTGCAAGTTAAAAAATGAAAATTAAAAAAGGAGAGTCTGATAGTTTTAAAGTTTGAGCATCTCTGGATTTTGGCATCTTATGGGAGGATCCTGGAACCAGTTCCCTGTAGAGAGAGCGATATGGCCATATGCTAGATATTGTGAATTATTTTTACACTTGTGTCATATTTGAATTACTTAACTAATGAATATCACATGTAATATCGATGTCTTCTCTCAAAATGTAAATGGTTTGTTGTTCTTTTGTGGAACTCTGTGAATTGGTGCCCTGAGCATTGTGTCAGAAACAGACACATCTGAATCTTTCCACAAAGTCAGGAAGAACACTAAATATCTCTCATTGCAGTCTCTCCTCTCTTGCCAGGGTTTAAGAGTTGGATTAAGGTTATGTGGTAGGGCAAGCTGACATGCCAGCCAGTTACAGTCTATTCACTTTCTGTCAAGAGAAAACTCTTCAGGATTTATCCCATCTCAATATTGTGGGGGTAGAAGGAGTGTCCCATGGGCTGGAGATGTGGCTTATTAGGTAAAATTGCTTACACAAACATGAGAACCTGAGTTCATATTCCAACACCCATGCAAAAAGACAAATGTGTGCATCTGAAAACTCCAGGGCTGTGGGCAGTTGAGACAGGAGGATTGCTGGAATCCAAGGAATGCTTTGAGTCTAACTCTAGGTTCACTGGGGAGCCATACTTCAAGGGAAAAAGATAGAGTGTTAGAGAAAGACACCTGACCTCCTCTTTCCGTTTCCACTGTGCACATGCCCATGTATATACATGCACATAGACATGTGCACACCCACAGCTGTGCATATCCAACTCCCCTTCTCTCTTGCATTAAAACTAATTTTATTACCACAAAATTTAAACTCATGTTTATTCTTCTAAATACTTTATTATTAGGTAAAGAATTCTAAAAAAATAGTAGTAGCAGCTTTCATTAATCCATCTCAACCCAGTAAATTCCCTGTCTGGCCATCTTTGCTTAACACAGCTCATCTCATCGGCGCTAACCCATTCCACAACTCAGTGTCCTGGTTAAATGAGGACCACTGCTCAAGGTAAGCAGAAGCTGCAAATTTACCTGGATCTACTCATACATGGGAATACAGACCAGATGGGTGAACATTTCATACTTCATGATGGTAGCTGAGTTTCTTCAACGTAGATTTGACAACACTTCATGACTCTTCATCTGTGCATGAGGGAAGTTATAAACTCAAGCAAGAGAGAGTCATACCTTCAAATACAACCTAAGGTCTTCAGATAAACTCCCACCTGTTAGAAGCACAGTCTCATGCATCTATATACATATATGTACACGTTATATATGATGACATATACAATATACTAGCACACTTGAATATATTTACATAAACACATAAATATGTAACATATAAAACATATACCATTGATCTAACATATATCCACTGTGCATAAATACAAAAACATATATAATAAACAATCTATCACATGTAAAATATTTAAGTATGTATATAACACACACATTCACACTACCTCTCACACACATACTCATAACAGCAGATTTTATAAATGCACATCTAGTTTTAACCACTTGGTATGTTAACAAGTAGGTATGGGTTGGGGAAATTTTCCTAGCTATCCATTCTATAGTGATCATTAATATAGAGAACAGACTTTTTTCCAACACCTTATAGAGCAGGAGTCAGGATGAAGTAAATAGATGCAAATGCATGCTACCTGTATGTGTGTGCCATCACCTTTCATAGTACTTAAATAGTGAAGGTGAGGCACAGAGAAGGCAGTTGACTTCCTTGGTTCACACAACTAAGGAAGAATCAGTTTGCTTCTATCCATAGAGGTCTAAAGGCTGGGTGCTTAAAAATGACTCACTTTTGTGGACTAATGCATATCTGTAGAATTGTTGAAGGCGAAGCCTTCAATGGGGCTATTGAAAATAATTCTTTATGGGGTTAAATGATGTCATGAGGGTGTTACAAGAATTTCATCCCCTGGGGAAATCTAAATCATGTTTACTCCCCATGACACACCATGTTATGGTTCCACTGAAGTCCACCCTGGGGAACCTGCTAGTTCATCAGACTTCTTTACAGAGTGTGGGTGAGAGGTTACCATCAGAACCACGGTGACCAGAAATGTCCACCCTGTGATATCCTCATTCAGCATGGGTCATGGCTCCCCCAGAGCTGCACAGATGGAACGTCTTCTACTAACTTCCACCAGCCTATGTATTCTAATACCACCCATACCACTCTGTGTGCCCCTGAGACAGAAGTGCATACAAATGGCGGGGAGGTATGACTGGATGCTCAAGGGAGGCCTCAACACCCCTTCTCCTTCTATGAGGGATGCCACCAGTCTGCCAAAATGTTGGCACAGCCGAGTTGACAAAGATGGTAGCTTTACCCTGCTTCCCTCAGAGGTCATGTTCTGTGACATTGATGTGGCAGGATCGGTGCCCAGAATAGAAAGGGACAACATACAGGTTGACCTCAGACTTGGGAGCCTCCAGATCTATGAGTGATCAATGACCTGTCAGGTAGGTACTGGGTCAGGTCTGTGGTAATCTGTTAGGGGCATGAGATTGATAGATACAGTGTCAGCCTTTTCTTTCCTCCTATGCTCAGACTTTAAAACTTAAATTAGTCTGTGTGTGTGCCTACATGCTTGCATGTGTTTGTGTGTGTGTGTGTGTGTGTGTGTGTGTGTGTGCGCACACACACACACACACACACACACATGCACAGGTGATGGTGCACTTGTGGAGGTCAGAGGGTCCATTTTCTTCTTCCAAGATGCGCATCCTGGGAATGGAGCAATGGTCCATGCTTGACAAGTGCCTTTACCTGCTGAGCTATTGAGGCAGCCTCTTTCCATGGGCATATTTTGTTTAATGATGTTGTTCACTTCGAGGCTGCTTCTATTCCCACCATTGTTGGCTTCATTTTATTTTTGAATAAGTACATTACCGTGTTCCCAAAGTAAAATCTGTACCAACGCTATTCTTGAAGAAGTATCTACCCTTCTCTTGTCCCTGCACAGCCTGCTAATCCATCTTCTGTACGTGAGCAATTGTATTAGTTCCCGCTTTATCCTCCTGAGTTATTTCTTTTGCAGAGAGTAAGAAATACATCTGTAACCGTGATTCTATGTACCCCTCTTTCTCCTATCAAAAGTATCTTTATAAATTCTATTTTACATTGTGCTTTTCCAGCTTGGCAATATATCCTTAGAATTACCTCATATCACTTCATAGAAAGTATTCGCATTCTAACTTACACATGCCTGCTAGGAAAAAGCATGCCTCAGATGAAAGGATATTGGATATGACTATTGAAATGTCGCAGAATTGCAGGGTGCTCCTAAAGCTGAGCTTAGAGGAAAGCTACAACTTCATATAGTCTTCTTAAAAAATAAAAGAGAGAGGAGAGAAATGGGGCTGGGAGACAGCTCAGTTCATAACGCTTACACTACACAAGTGGGAGGAACAAGTGGACCCCTGTACCTGTGTGAAAGCCCTGTGGGTGTGGTAGCCCCCTATAATCCCAGTCGGCACCTGGGACCTAGACGGAGATGGAGGAGGTAAGCTGGTTAGCTGAACTCAAATGCTCTAGGCTCAAATGAGAGATCCTGCCTGAATATGTAAGGTGGAGCACAATTGAAGGAGATTATGTATGTGCCCAAACACATGTGAGAATGAGTGTGCATGTTTGAGCATGTGCGCACACACAGAAAGATACACAAAAATAAAATCAAATAAAAATATAAATGACATGCCAGTCACAATAAACAATAAAAGGCCCAAGAATGGTGCTACATACCTGTAATCCTGCCACACAGGAGGCTGGAGCAAGGGGAATTCAGAGTTCAGACTAGTCTGGAGTACACAGTGAAAAGACTCTGTCTTTAGCCTTCCCCAACTAACAGCAATTACAAAAGAAAGTTAAGTGGACTAGAAAGATGACTCAGTGGTTAAGAGTGCTTGATGCTCTTGCAGAGGACCTGAGTTCAGTGGCTGGCATCCATATCAGGTGGGTCACAACTTGTAACTCCTGCTCCAGGAGTATCTGATGCCCTCATCCGACCTCCAAGAGCATCTGCACTCATGTGCCCAGAAACCTGCCCCACACCCCTCCCTACTGACACATAATTAAAACTAATGAAAGCAAATTCTTAACAAAAGAAAGCCAGCAATACTCAAGTAGATTCCGGAAGTATTAGATAAAGTACTTAACCTACAACAACTCTAATAAAAAAAAAAAAAAAACATTAAAAGGCTAGTTTTGTGGAATTTGAAAACTTCACATGTTTGTGTTTTTATAAAACTCTCCTGAAAAAAAAAAAAAAGCCAAGAGCAAGTCTATTTTAGAGAACAAAGTAGTTTATATGTGGAGGTACTACGGTCTCCTGTACATCTGTGGTTGACACAGTGTGCTGTTGGAGCGAAGAAAAAGAAGAGACAGAGAGAGAAAGAGAGAGGGGGAGAAAGAGATCAGAAAAGGCAAAAAAGGAGAGGGGAAGAAAACAGAGAGAGAGAGAGAGAGAGAGAGAGAGAGAGAGAGAGAGAGAGAGAGAGAGAGAGAGAGACTGAGAGACAGAGACAGAAAGCTTGTGCATAAGAGGTGCAATTGTATAAATATTTAATATTGCATGTCCCCCCTGAGGAACATATCAAGGCTTGAACACTCAATGCAATGGTGTTTAAAGATAGTGGGAACCTTAAGAGATATTTAGTTTGGGAAAGTTCTGCCCTCAAAAGTGATTGATGGCTTCCATTGAGATGGGATTACCTCTCCTGAAAATAAATGAGCTCTCTGGAGAGTGTAGTTATCAAACAGCCCCTTTCCTCTTCCCATGCCTTTTCTTCATTATCTTCTACCTTTCAGCTTTTACTTACACTTACCCGTGTGTGTGTGTGTGCGTGTGTGTGTGTGTGTGTGTGTGTGTGACACATATATGTGTACATATAAACATATATTTATGAATATATACACATATATGTATATATTATATACTACATGGTAAGTGATAGGAGAAGAAACATACAATAGGAGAATCCAGGGTAGCACAGATGTCAGGAGGTGAGGGAAAAGGTAATCATTAAGGCATGTTTAAAATGCCACAACACTATCCAATACCCTGTGTATAATTTTTTAAAATATTAAGGATCCCAAAAAGAAAGTTACAAGCTAATATGACTTTGTAGGACTTAGTGGCTCCGTGGAAAAGTTCCTGCCTGTGTGTGAAAGCCCCTGGTTTTCATCTGTATCAACTCAAAGAATTAAATTAATCAACAGCTTTTAAATGGTAAGAACTAACCGTGGGTACGTGTCTGCGAACCATTTTGCTCAGGCTGCACAGAGTTTGCTCTCTTGTCCACTGGGTTCTTTAGCCAGTTTCACCATACCTTCTTGCCTCTCCTCCCTTCCTCCCTTTCTCAATCCCTTCCCCTCTTCTTGTTCTTTATCTTTGCAAGGCAGTATCTGTAGCTCAGGTATTTGCCTCAGGCTGGCCTTGAACCCTCCATGTAGCCATGGTTGGCCTTGAAACTCTCTTGCTCTTGGCTCTACCTCCTAAGCACAGGGACTGTAGACGCGACACACACCTATCTTATTAGATCACCTTTCCCAAGGGCATAAAGACAGGACAAAGGAAACTTTGATAAATTACTTGCTTTCCTCTTTTAGACGGCAATATTATATATATATTTTAAAAAAGAAAGTTCTTTGAAAAGACAAGGGGAGAGATGAAACCACCAGATACATGTGTATGTACTTAGAAAATTTACATGTCCCGTGGGCTGAAGTGTTTCAGGGAACCACATAGGCTGAGGTTCAGGGTCTAGGTCAAGAGCATCTGTCTAGACAGGCAATGGGGATCACATACGATATCAGATGTCTTTGCAGCTTTTCCCTGCCTGTATACGTTTGAAGACATAAGAGTAAAGGAAGAAGAGCTGGGGCAGGGCAGTTGCAGAGACCTCTGTCATCTCAGGGAAATGGCACCAGGCCTCATGCTTAAAGTCTGCCTGCTTAGCATACTGTAATTAGAGTCACTGCAATAATCCTTGCAGCCTCTTAGTGTTCTTCTGTGGGTCCCTTGGTGATAACGGTGGAGTCACAGTCTGGGTTGTCCCCATAGCAGGTAGTTTGGGAACTGTATAGCACTCTGCATCTGACGACTACTAAATAAAGGAGGAGGGGCTGAGTGGACAGTAAAACAGAAAAAAGGAAGGCTGGGATGAAGCATTGAGAGAGACAGACAGAGACAGACAGAGACAGAGAGAGACAGAGACGACAGAGAGACAGAAAGAGCTATCATCTGCTATCCAGGTTTCTAGAAGCATCCCTCGCCTCAGGAAGAAATGGTTGGATACCCTTGTTCTTTATTGTCAGTAACCCATAGCTCCTTATCTCTCCTCTGCCCTTGCTGTCATCATGGTGCCTGTCTGTATTATAGATTAGTCCGTCCAGACATGGTGCCAAGCCTGAAGTAAGAAGAAGCAAGTGTTGATGTATATGGAGCAGACAGTTGGGACCCCAGACTACAGGACTCCATCCTTTTTTTCTACTCTCTCTGTGGAGAAAGAGGGTCCGAGATGGCCTCTCTGTGGGGTCCCAAGCACAAATCGTATCTGCTCTCAAAGTTTTTTCCCCCCTCAATCCATGAATCCTACATGAGCTGGAGGCAGAATCGTTACAAATTGTAAGTGAAGCGGACGGGGTTTTAAAATTAAGTAGCAGCTCCATGTTATGTTTCATCGAGATGCAGAGCAGCAGACCTTCCCAGCAGAAGTAACGTACATAATTTGATTCTCTCGCTTAACCAGAACTGATCACTGTGGGGATAGAAATTAATTTTGAGAAAAACAGCTGCCAGTTTTGCCTCCGCGCCAACCTCTCTCCAAGCTTTGTGAATGTGGTCAGAATGAAACACACAGCTTCCTCCCAGTGACTTGTTTATTCATTGGGACTCCCCCTAAGTTCCCCTCCAATCTGGAGAATGGTCAGGCCACAGTAAGTATCTGCTGGCGTACCGACTATCCTAGTCACAATCGTCCACACCAGCTTGAAAGATTAAAGGGGTTGGGTGTGGTATGGGGGTTCTAAAGGTTTAGAGCTCTATGAAACAAGACTGCAGCCAGATGTGGGGATGCAGGCCTGTCATCTCAATTACACAAGCTGTGAAGAAAAGGATATTACAAATTCAAGTTACAGAGTCGGTTTTAGGATAGGCTGGGAATCTTAGTGAGACCATAGCTCAAAGTGAAAATAAATAAGTAAAAATAAAAAAGAGAACTGAGGATGTAGATCAGAGATGAAACACCCACTTAAACCCTCCAGTAAGGGTCTGGGTGTGGCTTAGTATTAGAACTCTGCCTAGAATCCCTCAGTGGGGGGTTTGGGGGCATGGCTCAATGGTAGAGCCCCTGCCTGGAATCATCCAGCTGGGACCTGGGAGTGTGGCTCAGTACATTTGAGGGTAGAGTACTTTCAAATAGATAAGGTGAAGTTCTGTCTGTTGTTAATTTGTCTAATTCACCCTCCAGACATCTTCTATAAGAGATAGCTTTGATATGTCAGGAGCACATATATCCTCCTTGTAAGGGAAGTAAACAGGAAGGCAACATTCATGTTGGTCTAAACCTTTGTAGTTCTTTAGACAGATTCCACAGCATTCAGCAAAGTGACATTTGGAGTGGCTGCGTTGACCTTAAGCTACCTGCCAGGATAAAAAGAAGTGATATGAACTAGAACAGGGAGAATTATGTTTGTGTCACCTGGTACTCCGTGACCTCTGATTGTTCAGTGCTGGGGTTTGAATGGAAAATGTCCCCATAGGTTTATTGTGTTTAAACACTTGGTCTTCAGCTGGTATTGGTGTTTTAGAAGGCTGTGGAATCTTTAGGAGGTGGACTCTTGCTAGAGGAGGCCATTATTCTATATAGGTCTTAAAGTTTTGTAGACTCTCCCATTTCTTGTATATGCCCTGCTTCTGGCTGCAGACACAATGTTACCTGCCTCACGCTTTGCAACAGTGTCTTCCCATAATGAACTGTGTCACTTCAAACTGTAAGCCATGGTGTGTGTGTGTGTGTGTGTGTGTGTGTGTGTGTGTGTGTGTGTGTGTGTGTGTGTGTGTAGGTACCTTTAGAGGCCAAAAGAAGGCATCAGATTCTTGGAGTTGAAGTTACAGGTGATTGTGAACCTGTGTACCAGGAACTGAACTCTGGTTCTCTTGTAGAGCCATCTTACCAATGAGTCATCTCTTCAGCACCTACTTTCAGATATTTTTGTGGTGCAGACGGACATGACTCAGATTCAGCACACAATCCGTTCTTGCAATGTGTTCTCCTCCAGGCTTAGCAAAAAGATTTTCAAAATAGATTTTAAATTTTGACACTGCTGTTGGGAATTAGACTCTTCTGTCCAGCCTATGACTGCTTTAACCAAAAAAAAAAAAAAAAAAAAAAAAAAAAAAACTGCAGTAGAGGAGATGCAGTGCAACTACTGGGGCTTAACCACAATGGCCAGTCTTTCTTGGGATGTTTGTTCTCATACCCGTATTGGTTGACCATTGACTCCACAAGAAATAACTTAAGGTTGAAGAGTTTATTATGCAATTTTGTAGATCTATTATGGTGGGGATGGCATAGTTACAGGAGCTTGAGGCGGCTGGTCACGTTACATCCACAGCTATGAAGCAGAGATGGATGCTGGTGCTCAGATCACTGTCTCCTTTCTATTCATTTTAGGACCCCAGCCTATGGGATGCTGCTACCCATATTCAGCATGGTTCTTCCCTCTTCAATTAGCCCAGTCTAGAAATCGCCTCATAGACCTTCCTTGAAGCTCATTTTAAACCTTGTGAAGTTGTCAGTCAGGATTAACTCTTGCACTACCTACAATATAAAAAGTAAGGGCCAGTAACATAGACCAGAGGATAAAGGTGTTAACTTTGATTCTAATGACCTTCAGTCCCCAGAGTCTACATGATAAAAGGAGAGAAAAAGCATTCTTGTAGGTTGTCTTCTATATGTATCCCAAGCACCTTGGCTACCCATATTACACACACACACACACATACACACACACACACACACAATGCACACACACATACACACACAATATACATACAACACACACACATACACAGCACACACACAATGCACACACACAACACACACACACAACACACACATACACACACAACACACACACCACACACATATAATGCACACACACACATACATACACACACACATCACACACACAATGCACACACATACATACACACATATACACACAACACACACAATGCACACACACAACATACACACATATACACACAACACACACACACACACACAAACACACTTTAAATGTGAAAACAATGCTGCACTGAGAACACTGGGGAGGTAATGTATAACTACAGTTAGGTTGATAGTCCTCATCTTGCTCCAACTCATCCAGTCTCAGGTACACACAGCCTCTTTGATTTTGAACACAACCAAACCTCCTGTAGCTTCAGAGGCATCTAACTGCATCCTGTAAAAGTTTCTAAGCAAGAAATTCCACAAACTCCTGATCCACAAAACTGAAGTCCAACAAATGGTTTCTATAAACTGTTACCTTTGGAGATCATTTGTTAATCAGGAATTGTGAGCGTATCATTATGGTATTGAGTATTCCCGCAGGGGAAGGGAGCCCAGGGATGGAAAGAGAGTATCATCAAGGTATCTCACAGGACAGAACATTCTGGAACCTACTTCTTCTGGATTTGATGTATGGCACTTATCCAACAGGTAAGCTCTCATTTCTTCCCATCAGAGTGACTTCTTCCCTCAACAGGGCCACTTCCTCATCTGTGACGTGAAGGGACTGCTACACATCAGGTTGGGTTTTAGAGATGGAGTTGACATCTTGTTTCCTTCTAGTATGAAACAAGCTTTTTTTTTTTTTTTTTTTTTTTTTTTTTGTCTCGTAATGTTCTTTCCTTGGGACAGAAAGGTTATTGATTGATACAATTCTCTGGACCGCTTAATCGATACACACCAGTTAAAAAGGACCACGGTGACGGATGGGAGTCCCTTCTAGTGCTGCTCTACATGATGCTGGGCTGTGATAATTCGCCTGTCAGAAAGCCGCCCTTTCTTAAGAAGCCAAATGTGAAGGCGTTAGGGGATTTAGTGTCAAGATGAGCAGCGACGTGTTTGTGGGTTGACATTTGAAGCTTCTTTTATGAGACGCAGAGGCAAGCATGGGCTCCCCTCCTCAGAGAGGAGCCCGTCCCTTTCCTGATATCATCAAAGGTAACGAGTAAAAGGTATTGGCTTGAGGTGTAGGACAAACAATGAGGTGAGAGGTCTTTTTATATGAGAGATTTATGGGAGTGACATTAACGTTACGGACCAGAGGTTCTCAGCCTTCCCAGTGCTGCCACCCTGGTGTTGTGGTGACTCACAACAATAAAATTATTTGCATTGCTACTACACAACTCTAATTTTGCTACTGTTGCGGATCATAATGTAAATATCTGGCATGTAGGATATCTGATATGCGATTCCTGTGGAAGGGTTCATGACCCACAGGTTGAGCAGCACTGTTATGGATAGATGGCAGAGATCATCATGCCAAGGGCACTGAGGACTTTGGGATCATATACCTGTAAATAAGGTGGTTACAGAATTCCAGTCAGTTAGGTACTTGCCTAGTGTCAGGATGGAATCCAGCCTAGGTGCCTATATGCAAGCACCGCAGATGAACTTCATTTCCAGCAAGTTTCTTTCAGATGTTAATTTTATAGCATGCATCCAGAATGTTCTGACCTCCTCAGCCTCCCTTAATCTTATGCCTCACTGTGACGCATGGCTTGAAGAAAGCTGAAGATGCTTCCCACTCAACCCCTGCGCTTACCTCCAGGGCACCCTCAACCCAGACCTCTACAGGTAGGAAAGCCATAGAACTGGGCCTAAGGGCACCAGTGTTATGGGTGCATAGCAAAAAACTACCTTCAAAATATGGTCTTCATATATTAACCATGTCGGGTGAGGAACTGTTTCACAGCACCATAGTTTCTGGGAGCAAAGCATTTCTCATGTGTGTCTGAACCATAGCCCCTGAACCTAAAGGGATGAGGCAACTGGGCTTACTAAGAGTGGGTGAGCAGATCCTCCAGTTATTTCCTTAATGGAGGCTCAGGGTGTTATAGATACAGGAGGAGGGCTCTCTGATGTTAGCCCTCCTGTGACTGGTGAAGAATGCCTGTCTTTTCTTCCAATCCCCAGAACTTATTTGAATATACCAAAAATATATTGGTTTTTGTGTATAGGAAAAGAAAAAAGAGTAATCTCACTGGAGGGTTTTCCAGACAATGTAAGACACTTTTATGGGTCCGTATCCTGGAAAGGGTTTTGGGGTATATTCTGCTTTGCTTTCTGTTGCTGGGATAAATACTGTGACCAAAAGCAACTTCAGCAAGAAATGGTTTCCTTCAGCTTACAGATCACAGCCCATCATTAAGGCAAAAAAAGGTGGGAATCCAAGCTGGAAACCTGAGGCAGAAACCATGAAGGAATGAGGCTTATTGGCTAGTTCTCTATCTCATACTGAGCTGGCTCATTCAGGAATACCTATCTGGGTTTGGAACTTCCCGTAGTAGATTGGGCCTTCCTTCATCGATTAGCAATTAAGAAAATGCCTCCACAGGCATAGTCACAAATCGGTCTGATAGAGGCAATGGTTCAGTTGAAGTTCCCTTTTCAATGTGATTCTGGGTTTGTGTTCAGTTGACTCCTTAAGCTAATTGTGACAGGGTAGATGTTCTGATGTTACTGTTGTCTGAAGAGCCCAGATCTGGAGTCATAGGACTGTATCTGAGCCCTGACTCCACTCATACCTAAGAGAGAAGGTGATCATTAACCTCTCCCAATTTCTTCCCCTTCCCTTTTCCCCAATTTCCTTTCCTCTCTCCCCTCTCCTCTCCTTTCTCCCTGTTTCCTTCCTTTCCTTTCCATTTCTCTTTCCTCCTTCCTCTTCCTTTATCATATTCTTTCCTCCATTTTTCCCTCCCTTCCTCTTTTCATACCTTCTTTCCCCTTCCCTCCTTTCCTCCTTCCCTTCTCCTTCCATCTTCTCTTTGCCTGTCTCTTTTCCTCTTTGGCTCCTCCTTCTTTCCTCTTTTCCTCTTCCTCCCTATCCTCTCCCTGTTTTTTCCCATATTTCTTATTGTTTCCTTCCCTTTCCTTTCTGTCCTTCCTTTCTTCCTCCCTCCCCCTCCCTCCCTTCTTCCTGTCTTTGTCTTCCTCTTCTTTTCTCCATCTCTACTTGTTCCTCCTCCCCTGCTCTCCTCTCTTCTCTTTGTGCATCCCAGAAAGTCTCCTCCTTGCCAAGTTTCTACTTCAGCCTTCTGGGCATCATCACACTCAGCTACCAGATCCATGGGAAGCCATATTTCTTAGACAAGTACCAGTGTTGCCTTAAGTATTAACAAAAGCTGCTTGAATGGTTCCTGCGGGTACCACTCTACACTTTCCTGGGATTTCTCTGACCCAGGCGGTTGCTCCTACACTAGTTCCGGCTCTGTTGGGCCATAGGAACTTGCACTAATTTATCTCAGCAGCTTCATGCTGACCCCCAGCATACTATCTGACCTGGGCAGTCCTCAAGCTGTTCCAGCGTGGCACCTTTCCACACTCCTCTCACTCACAGTTTCCTTAGCTGGCTGTTACCATGCCAGGCTCACACATCACACATTCTGTGGCAGGCCTGGTGTATCCTGCACTTCGCCTTCTTTTAAGCCCATTAAGTCACAACATGAAGGAGAAAACCACACAACAACCTCTGATTCAAATGATATGATAAAATTTTCCCATCTAGATAGCACAAATCTTGTACCCATCCCTTAAAAATATTTGTAACAACTTGTATCTATGTGCAGAGAATCTTACCATCTGCCTCCATGTTGCTCTCAGCTCCTCCTCCTCACTCTGGTTTCTTCTCTCTTTCTAAAACTTTGTTCCTGTCCACCCTTCCTTCTCATCCAATGACAGGCCTCCTTTTTTTTTCTAGTACCTGCCTTTCTACATAAAGATATCATCTTACATACCATTATCACATAAGTTTTGTTTGTTGCTATGTTTGTTTGGTGTTTATTGGTAGTGGATGATTTGTGTGTTTTACGCAAGGCCTCAATCTAGCACAGGCTGGTCTAGAATTTATTTTGAAGGCCCCGGGTTGGCCTTAATCTCAGAATGAGCCTCCTACTTCAGCTTTCTGAGTGATGGTACTAAAGGTTGTTTGTTTTCCTGTAGCAATAAGTTTCTAGCTGGATGTAGAAATCTACACTGGCGATTTCAGAGAGCTTTTCAGAGCAATTCAATATAATCTTCATTTTTTGGTTTGTTTGTTCTCAGATAAACTCTCATGTAGCCAGGGATGGCATCCAACTAGACATGTAGCTAAGGATGACCTTGAATTCCTGATCTTCCTGCCTTTATCCCCTGAGTGCGAGATTATAGGTTTATACTACCATGCCTGGTTTATTGGGTACTGGGGCTTCACACACACACACACACACACACACACACACACACACACACACACACACACACTGCAAGTACCTAACCAACTGAATCTTTGTAGCCACCTTATTTATAGAAGATTTTACTTCCTATCTGGTGGTATCAGGATCAACTTTATACAACTCCCACATAAAAGACTAATTCACTTTTTTTTCCTTTTATTTTGCTGTTTTTCTGTCTGGAAAATTCTTTTCAAATTGTCCCAAATTGGTTGGGACACTTCAGTTCTTTCGTGGGTGCCCAGGTCCAGTCATAACATGTATGGTATCCACGGCAGCCTGCCTGGCATCTGCATGCAGGCCTAGAGCTTTGAAGAACAATACGGATATTGCTAAGGCTAGTGGCCACGAGACAAACAGTAGGCTTTTCAAGAAAGGTTGCACTGATAACCTTCATGATAAATGCAGATGAGTGTAATTGTTGCTTACTATTTTGTGGATTCTTTTTTCTCTCACCCTGCTCCACCCCTTTTCTTCCACCCTTTCAACTCACCAGCACTTGATAGGAGAGAAAAAAGGATAGAGGGAGAAAGGGGACGATGCTATCATTAGACTGCTTCCTGCTGATTAAGGGTTTCTAGTTCCTTGGGGCCAGTTTGATGTTCACTATCAGAATATCTAATTTCTTCTTCTTCCTGTTTTTTTCTTTGCACGTGATGACTAACAAGCAGTAACCAACACCAACCATCCAACAACCAACAACCAACCCTCTTGGGGCCTTAGCATTTCTATACCCCTGAAGAGTCCCCGAGTTCCAAATGTCACACAATCACAGACATTATCTGCAGCTGGCAAATCATGGCCCACCAGAGCACAAGGCAAATCATAATCAGCTTCTGAGGACAATCTGAAGCAGCCTCACATCCCACACCCACACCTGGGATTAAGCTGAAAACATATGCTTATTATATTTCTGTGTTTTAAGAGAAGAAATCAAAATTCCAAAATTGTTATTACAGATGAGGTCTGGAAACGATGTTATGCTGCCCTCAGAGGCTGCCTAGCAGTGCTTAGGAATGGATGCCTGAATTTTGGAATACTCTGGAGAATTATTGAAAGAAGAATGAAGGAACTCCCCTGTCTGTTTGTTTGAAGGAGAGTGTGATCAAACAACATAAAAGTCTAAGATATGTTAGACTCCCTCTGGGATTGTGGCAACATTGTATGCAATCACACACGCATATGTATGTGCGTACCTGTGTACATGTGTATTAGAGAATGGAAATGAATTTGGGTGTGATGACAAGGCAGTGATGAGGCTGAGGCAGAAGGATTGCTATGAGTTGGATCCCAGCAGGAACTGCACAATGTGCTCAAAGTCAGTCTGGGCCAGAGTTAAAACTCTGGTAACAGTGACTGGAGAAATGGCTCAATGGTTAAGAGTGCTTGTAACTTTTACAAAGGTAACTTGTGATCTGGGTTTGGTTCCCGGCCCCCCATATAGTGACTCACAAACATCTAAACTGCAGTTCTGGGGAGTTAAATTTCCTCTTCTGAACTCTGCAGGCACCGTCTGCAGGGAGTGCACATGCATGAACGGCAAGGAAAACACATGACATACAAAATAAAATAACCTAAAAAGAACAACATTATAACAACCACAACTATGAAAACAACAAAATAAAAACAAAGATCACAAAGACCGTAGAAAGGAGCACGGGCTCACAATGTATTAAGCTAAGGCTGTTTTCCCATCTATAATGGGTGGGTCATACTCATGAGACCATATTTTGACTCTGAACTCTTTGCATGATGATATCTGTATTAATTTAAATTACTTTTCATTGCTGTGAGAAAACACTTGATGAGAAACAATTTAAGGCATAGAATTTGAGGGGATATAGTTTATGGAAAGCGTGGAGCATAAGGTGACTGGTTCCAATGTATCGCCAGTCGGGAGCCTGATGTCAGTAGAGAGTGAGGTGGGGCTATAATACCTTAAGGTTAGCTCCAACAACCCATGCTTTCCAGGAAGCCACCATCTCCTGTAAGTTCCATATTTTCCAAAAATCGCATTACCTTTAGAGGACTAAGCCTCCAAACACTAAGTGTGTCCAAACATCATAAGTATTCAAAAGCCAACTGGGGGCATTTCTCATTCAAACTACAGAGCTCCTGCTTCTGCCCCATGCCTTGAGGGACCATCACTGTAATGAGGCTACATTAAATTCATTCTTGTTAGATTAACTATCAACCCGACACAGCTTATGATCATCAGAGAAGGAGGTCTCAATTGAGGTGTTGCATGGATTAGAAGGACCTGTGGCTGTATCTGTGGATGATGGATTGTCTTGATTTGTCAATTGATGTGTACAAGTCTATCCCACTGTGGGCGGTGCCATTCCCTGAAAGGCATGTGGCCTTGCACTGTACAAGAAAGCTAGCTAAGGAGAAATGGATCAGCTGTTAGGAGTAGACACTTGTCTTGAAAGGGACCCAAGTTGCAGTTCCCAGCATCCATGTGAGGCAGCTCACATTTGCCTTTTATTCCAGCTCCAGGGTATCTGAAGCCCTCTTATGGCCACTAAAAGCACTGCACTCAAGTGTGTGCATGCACACCCCACCCCCACCCCACACACATTTCTAATTAAAAATAATAAAAATGGTTTTTTTTTTTTAAAGAAAGGTAGCTAAGCCTGAGCTAAAACATGAGCCAGCAAGCAACATTTCTCCATGTTTCCTGCCCTGACTTCCCTCAACGCTGAACTACAGCTTGTAAGCTGAATCGACCCCCTTTATGCCCTGTGTTGCTTTTGGTCAGAGTGATTTATCACATTAACAGAGATGAACGTAGGGTAACACACTTCTATTCATTTCTCTGATTACATTCGTCTCCTTTGCTGTGATTTTCTGTCACTTTCAGGCCTTGTTTCTAGGTGACTCACCACCTGCACTATCATGACAGTTACTGTGTAAAAAGACCATACTCCATTCAGTCATTAAAATGAAGATAAGTCATCATGCAAAGTTCGTGCTAGACAGTACTAGTCCTGGCACCAGTACCAGGGAGAAATGATTGGTTCCATTAATAGGATGTAGATCTGGACCATGTGACAGTGGACACACTAAGATAACTTAGCCCGCAACTGACCGAAAAGTGAGACCATTCTAAATAAGTAGATTGAGAAAGTAAATTAGAAAACATGGTCACAAGGACTGTAAGAGACTCAAGCAGAAATTGCACCCAGTTGTATATGATTCTATTTCTTCCTATCATATTAATTTACTCATTTATTAATTCCTTTTTATCTTTGTGTATGTTTGACGTTCCAGGGTGTCTTATTGCAGAGATGGAATTATAGCAGTGCATTTCTATGATTACATTAATCTTTCCTGTGTGTGCGCGCGCGTGTGCGCGCGCGAACGCGCATGCGAGCGTGTGTGTTTATTCATGTGCGTTCCCTTCTTTCCTGCCGCTGTGATAAAATACCCCAACAGAAAGCAAACTCGGACAGAAAGGACCTGTTTAGATTTACATTTCAGGAGGGCAGGAGTCTATCATGGCACAGAACACATGATAACAGGCGAGGGAAGCATGGCAGCAGCAGCAGCGTGGTGCCTGCTCACACTGCATCCACACAGAAAGCAGAAGTGAAGAAGAAATGAGAATAGGACCAGACTATAAAGCCTCAAGGCCCTACTCCCAGTAACATACTTTCTCTAGCAAAGCTCCACACTAAAGGTTTCATAGCCTTCCCAAAGAGCATCACCTGTTAGGGAACACCTATTCAAACATGCGAGCCAATGGAAGACATTTCACATTAAGACCACAACATTATCTGTGTTGGTGTGTTATGTGCATATCTCAGCGTCCATATGGAGGTCAGTGGACAATCTCAGGTGTTAGTGCTCATTTTCCACTCTTTTATATGACTTCTTGTTTACCACTAGCTTACAGATACTTCCTGTATATGTTACCCATCCACAATCTCTGGGATTGTAAACGTGTGCAATGTATTACTACATCTGGCATTACATGGGTTCTGGGGATTTGAACTCAGATCATCATGCTTGTATGACAAGCACCTTACATATTCCAGCTCACATTGATCAGTTTCTTTCCTCTTGTTCTTGTTATCCCTGTTTTTCTTATTTTTGTTCTTGTTCTTTTTGTTTTTCTTGTTGTTGCTCTTCTTCTCCTCCTCCTCCTCCTCATTCTTTTCCAGCACATCTGATTTCCAGAAGTGAACTTTCTAATTTGGTTTGAACAAGAATGACCTTAGTTCTTGGATAAATGAGTCTTAAAATAGCCTTCTAAGATACATAGATTTAAAACAGCCTCCTGCTGTGTAGGCTTAGAAGGGCCTTGCCACACCTCAGTTCCTTCATCCTGCATTGACATCCACTGCATTCGTGGGACTCCAAAGTAAGCTCTTACAATGTGAAGACATTCTTCTCCTTGGATTCTGCTCTCTTGTTTTCTTTTGAAAGTAAGAGACTAACTATATGAAATTACTAGGAAGAAGACTTTTCTATGAACTAGTTTATTCCTCCCTCTCACTCTCGTGTGTGTGTGTGTATGTGTGTGTGTGCGCGCGCACAAATGAGTGCATGAGTGTATAATATATCTAAATAAACAACAGTAGAGAAGGAAAATATTGGCATACATCATTCATTTGTCCTTTCTTTAAAGCCTTTGCCAGCAACCATGAGATCCATGTGTTGGGGAGAGGGAGCTAAGGTAGCAGGAAATGCCAGGGACTGGGAGGAAGGCATAATAATTTTTCATTGCTTTGACTGACTCCTGGCAGAAGCAACTTCAAGAAGTTTATTTTGACTTAATAGGGCAAGGAATCCAGTTCATCCCAGGTGGGAAGTCCTGTTACTTGAGGTGGCATGGTCAAGGTGGTCAGAACTTACAGCACAGCTTCTTATGCGTTACCAGATGGGAAGTAGAGGTTTCAGGCAGAAGTGTAGGTGGGGCTAAAGCCTTGAAGACTTTCTTTAATGTCCAGCTAGACCCTACCTCCCAAAGATTCTGCAGTCCTCTTAAACATCAGCACCACCAACTGAAGACCAAGTATTCAAATACAGGAACCCATGGCAGGTGGGGGAGTACTTCACCTTCAAACTTAATAAGAAGGACTTTTCCAACTCTGGAAACTCTGTTGTGAAAGGAGACAGTTTATTTGACTAGTTTGTGTCAACCTGTAAGGATGAACATTGACTCATGCAGAGGCCCCCTTGGCTCCTTCTTCATTGGCTGAGTAATCAGGAGTTCCAATCTTACAAGATTTCATGTTTTACTTATCTTTCTCTCTGCAGCTTACGTTCGCAAAACAAAACCCACAAGTGGGTTCCTCTCTATATTTTATTACCCTGTTTATTTTATAGGCTAATGATCGTGTCACATCTGCAGGTCACCAGGCAAACTTGACTTTGGACTTCACACCCACACCCGTGCATGTACACACACACACACACACACACACACACACACACACACACACACACACACACACACACACACATAATTAGAAATAACAAAACCAAACCATTTCCTTTACCCTAAGAGGAGACTGTCTCCACCACGGTGTCTTTTTAATCCTCCCCATCCCTGAGCTCCAGATACGTCATCATTTGCTTTCTGTCTGAGTTGATTTGTTCTTACTGTTTCTAGTGCATGTTACACACACACATGGAAGATGTGATCTTTGGTGTCAGGCTTAGCATGTTTTCCATTTTAATCTAAATTGTTACATTGACCGGTGCTTCCTTTTTGTTTGTGCACTTTTGAGACAGGGTCTCACTATGTAGCCCAGGCTGGTCTGAAACCCACAAGCCCCCTGCCTCAGTTCTAGAAACATATGTATGTGTATCACCAAGCCTGGCTAATTCTATACATTTCCAGTAGGCTCCAGATACCTTCACCTTGAAAAATATCCTTTTAAGCCAAGAGATTCTGACATGGACCTTTGGTTAAAATCCACATGCATAATGAGTAAGCCTCCACAGGCATTTTGCTGCACTTTCAAAAGCTGTCATTACTGTGAACAATGGGATGCTTCCGGGGAGATGGCTCAGTTCAACCCTCTACTTGAAGAGTTAATTATTTCCACAAAATCTCTGCCATGTGGGAGTTGAGCATCTGCCTGAGTATCTACCCTGAAGGGGAGGATGATGCCAAGAGGGAACTTAGTCACACTGCTGATGTCGCCGTGAGAAGAATTTGTTCTCCATGTGCATCTGGACTCTGCTGAAGGCAACGTACACCTGCTGGCAGCACAGGGTATTCGAGGTGAGGGACCCGAGACTATATGAGGCTAGATTATCAGTGGCATGCATCCAAGGAACCAAGTTTGGAGCCTGCTGAGACTGAGCAGTTTGGAAGGTCTTGGATGTACCTCTTGTCATCAAAGACCAGTCAAGTGACTTAAGGTGTCACTTAAGACACCTTTCCCTCTCTCCTTCCCCCCCCTCTCTCTCCACACACACACACACACACACACACACACACACACACACACACACACACACACACACAGTATATGGAGATCAAGGTCATGTATATGCTAAGCACGTACTGTACTGCTAAGCTATACCCCCATTCCTTACTGGAAGTAGTGGCCAGTTTTCTGTTCCAAATCTTGTGCTAGACCCCTCACTGGGATAATCTACACAGACACTTTGTTGCTGAGCTACATCCAGCCCTTCCATTCACTGGGGAGATGATTCTGGGCAATTGCTTTACTGCAAAGCTTTGTTTTCAACCCCTTAGCCTTCACTGGGGGATTCTAGACAATCAGTTTGTTCCTGAGCCACACTTTGAGTCCTCTCTCTATTTATTATTTTGAGAAAGGGTTTCACTAAGTTGCCCAGGCTGGCTTCAGAGTCACCATGCAGCCCAGGAAGGACTTGAACCTGCAGCCCTCCTGCCTTTCCAGTGGCTGTGATCATAGGCCTGTACTAGCAGGTCTAGCTGACCTTTCTCTTATTTTCAAGTTCATAGATGGTAATAACACCATCCTCCACGAATGAGCAGAGTTATGTTTTACACATTAATAGAATTCTGTTGAGTCTCAAGAGACCTCCTCAGACAGAGAGAACCAAATAAAGTATGTGAAGGTCAGAGTTAGCCAGCTCAACTATTCCAAACGTGTATCATCTTGGAAAATGCATATGTCCCTTGGCTCCGCTGTCTACATCTTCAAATTCTTTCTCTCTGTGTGAGGATGTGTAGGTCTATGCATATGGGTGTGTACGTCTGAACTTGTGTGTGTGTGTGTGTGTGTGTGTGTGTATATCAGGAGAGCCACAGATTTTGAAATCACTATGGTGAGAATTTTGAACTCTATTTTCAGTGCAATGAGATGCCATGATGGGTACAAAGCACATCGGTTTTTCTTTGAAATGACCTTTGAGTGTGAGAGAATACAGTTTAGCAGCAAGGGCAGATGTGGGTGGAGTAGTAATGGCAGTGATGCAGGCTAGAGATGTCAGGGAGACTATGGAAGTAGTGGAAACCTCAGCACACTCCCTGCTGGAGAGTGGCTCACTGGTTAAGAAATGGGCAGAGATTTTTCGGTTCCCACTCTACCTCAATGGATATCACAATGCATGGATTTGGCTTCTTTTCTGCATTGTCTTTGATACAGATGTTGAGGATGCTGCCCAATAAAAGACCAGTCCACAGGTCTTTGCTTTAAAGTCACGTGTGTGTGTGTGTGTGTGTGTGTGTGTGTGTGTGTCGCATGCATGCTCTATGTTGTGTGTGTATGTTTTGTGTGCATACATATGTGCTGTGCGGGCATGTGTGTGAATAAATGCTGTGTGTGTGTTTCCACAATAACACAGTGGACAAAATGATTTATCAGAGTGAAGGCTGGAGAGAGAGAGAGATGGCTTAGTCAGTAAAGCCCTTCTTTGCAAACACATGACCTAAGTCTGATCCCCAGAACCAAAGTAAAACAATAGTAATAACAGCAGCAGCAACAACAACAACAACAAAAAAAAAAAAAAAAAACAAAGAAAAAAAAAAAAACAAAGAAAACCAAAGCTGGGAATAATAGTTTATACATGTAATCCCAGCACTGGGAATCCAGAAAAAGGAAAATCCCAGGGATCGCTGGAGCTTGCTAGCCAACCAAGCCTAGTGTTACTTGCTGAGCTCTAGGCCAAGGGAGATACACTGCCTCAAATCCAACCAACCAGCTAACCAACCATCCATCCATCCAAACAAGTAAACAAAACAAAAACTAAAACCATATAACAATAATAAAAAAAAACAAACATGGTAGATAAAACTTGAGAAATACCTAAGGGTGACCTCTAACTTCACATGTATGGACATCCATCTGCACACACATGTGTGTATATACACACAAACACACATAGACACAGAAAAGAAATGACTGTCATCTGTTCTTCCTTCCAGAAAAGTGAACCAAGGCTGAAGGCAGAAAAGTAGCTGTTGGTCAATGTCATTGAAACTTTGACTTCAAATGAGCAGTGGAGTGGGACTTGTAGAGTGTTCATGTAGTTAATTCATAAGGATTGTTCATAACAGCAGCTTTACTCATACACACTGAGAGTTGGAGACTTTTGAGAAAGACATTTAGGACTTCTGACTCCAGTTCTCCGGGCTGCATCCTTTACGTGGGGGTGGAAGCCAGAGGGTTAAGGTCTCACACATACCTGTAGTGATGGCTTACTATACAGCTGTGAACTGATAGTCAGATGTTATCCACAAAGCTGCTTGGATCTCTGTCTCTCTGTCTCTTCCACAAACACCCCCACTCCTGAGATATCTCTGCTGTACCCTGGGTCTTGACTGTCCCCTAAAGGCCTATCCATTAAAAGTCTATCATCAGATAGGAACTGCTGGGAGATTATATTAGAATTTCTCACTACTGTGGCAAAATGCTAGACAGAAACAACTTAGGGGAAGGAAGGTTTATTTTGACTCATAGTTTTAGAAATCAGAAGGGATTTACATCATGCTGGTGGGGAAGATATGGTGATAAGAAATCCTCTTCTGAGCGCTAGAGTGGGAAGCAAAGAGGGAATGACAGAAAGAGGTCAAGAGATTGTGTATCCCCAAGACCACCATTGACTTTTGACTAGGCTCCACTTTTTTTTTAACCTTTTGATGACTTTTATTTTTTAACATGGTATGATTTTTTTTTTTGAAAGGTAAAAATGTCAGAATATTTCCAAATGTTTTTGCATATTTTACAAAGAAGCTATAAATCTTTCTAAATTTAATGCATTTTATAGAAAAAGATTATAGTGTATGACTGTGTGCCTATAACTATGAAAGTAATAGTCTCCACCTCTTTAAACATCTACAACCCATTTTCTTTAGTCATTCTTCAGTTGAGAGACATCTAGGTTGTTTCCAGTTTCTGACTATTATAAATAAAGCATATATAAACATAGTTGAACAAATGTCCTTGTGGTACGATGGAACATCTTTTTGGAATGTGCCCAGGAGTGGTATAGCTGGGTCTTGAGGAGGATTGATTCCCAATTTTCTGAGAAGCCACCAAATTGATTTCCAAAATACCTGTATAAGTTTGCACTCTCACCAGCAATGGAGGCCTGTTCTTCTTGCTCCACATCTTTGCCAGCACAAGCTATTGCTTGAGATTTTTTTTTTTTTTTTTTTTTTTTTTTAGCCATTCTGATAAGTGTAAGACAGAATCTCAGAGTCTTTTTGATTTGCATTTCCCTGATTGCTAAGGAGGTTGAGCATTTCTTTAAGTGCTTCTTGGCCTTTAGAGATAGATCTCTGCCCTATTTTAAAAATTGGATTATTTGGTTTGTTAATGTCTAGTTTCTTGAGTTCTTTATATATTTTGATTATTGGCCCTTTGTTGGATGTGGAGTTAGTGAAGATCTTTGCCTACATTGTAGGGTGCCATTTTGTCCTTTTGATGGTAGGTGTCCTTTGCCGTACAGTAGCTTTTCACTTTCATGAGGTCTCATTTTTAACTGATGGCCTTAGTGCCTGGGTGATTGGTGTTCTCTTCAGGAACTTGTCTCCTGTGCCAAAGCATTCAAGGCTATCCCCAAATTTTTTTAAATCGTGTTTAGTGTATTTGGTTTTATGTTGAGGTCTTTAAAGTGTACTTTAGTTTTATGCTGAGTAATTGATATGAATCGATTTGCATTTTCCACATGCAGACATTCAGTTAGACCAGCACTATTTGTTGAAGTGGCTTTGTTTTTTCAACTTTTAAATTTTGGGTTCTTTGTTAAAATGACATGTCTGTAGGTGTGTAAATTTACTTCTGAATCTTAAATTTGATTCTGTTAATTAACCTGTCTGCCTTAATGCCAACACTGTTTTTATTACTATTGCTCTGGAGTATAGCTTAAAATCAGAGATGGTGACATTTACTCAACTATTAAAAACAATGACACCATGAAATTTGCAGGCAAATGGATGGAACTGGAGGTAGCCCAGACCTAGGAAGACAAATATGGTATGTATTCACTTACAAGTAGATATTGGCTCTAAAATAAAGGATAACCCTGCTACAATCCACGGACCTAAAGAAGCTAAGTAACAAGGAGGGCCCAAGGGGGAACAGGTAACTCTCATTGACAAGAAGAATTTGATTTAGCAAGGGAAAGGGGGCACACAGTGAACACATGGAGGGTCAGAGCATATGTCATTTGCTTTGCAAATGAAGCTGGTATTATCTAGGGACTGAGTCACCCTGAAATAATAAGGAAGATATTGGAATTGATTTCTAACCTACTACTGTCAGGGTGGATCTCAGAACAGCCTTTCGGGGTCTAATCTTCCTGTCCACTTCTACAGAAAGGTTGGATGTCACTTAGAGATGTGTCAACATGTTTGTCCTTGATGGATGAGCTGACTCCACAAAACGTCAAGCACAATGCCAGCTGCAAAATGATTGACTCCAGAGCAGGCTATTCTAGTTGTATTAATAGGGGCAGGATGCCTGTCTGGGAATGTGGTACATTATCTATGGGGCAGAGCAGCTTGCTTTGGTTTGAGCCCATCTGAGGGTGTCGGTAAGATACAGTCTAATCAGAACAGGATAAAAAGCCCTGAGAAGGATCTGGGATCTGAGCTTTCTTTCGAGTATTTGAGAGTTGGTAAAAGAGTTAGACCCTTCATGTAACTAGGACTGTGAGCACAATAATGATCTAGCCAGCTTACTATAGCCTATGACAAAATACCTGAGATAATAACATTATTAAGCATAGAAGTTTGTCTTGGCTTACAGTTTCATAGTTTACAGTCCACATTACCTTGTACAAATGAGATTAACCAAGCCTCAACTCCATAACTAGGGAAAGAGTGGCTTCTGTTACATAGCTTAAATCACAGGTTATGATTTCCTACTTCTGTTATGTAGTATAAGCTGCTTCTTCATAGTTCAAGGCTTCTATTTCTCTCAGAAACTTTAAAAGATGGACTCCATACTTTGGTGGGGAGATGAAACATTCCACCAAACTTTTGCTACTGCAGTAATAAATTCATTGTCTAAAGGACTATTCAGTGCAGGTCTTCTATTCTGCCTCTCTGTCTCTGTCTCTGTCTCTCTCTCCTAATTTTTTTCTCTTATTAAAATTTAATAAGAGTTACTTTGCAAGCCTTCATAAAGACCATGGTGGGGAGAAGGTGAAAAATTAAGAATGGTGTTTTCAAAACTTAAACAGAAAAGGCAAGTGTAATGGTGCAACCTGCAATTTCAGCACTCTGAAGGAGGTTCAAGTTAAGTCTGAGCGATATTCACAGACTCACACTAACCTAATATTCAAAAGAATATATCTCAGAACTATCTGCCTAGGGAATGGTGCCTCCCACCGTGGGCTGAACCCTTCAGTATTGACTAATAATCAAGACAGTCTCTCACAGACAAATTTATCTATGAAGACTTCTTTCAGATGACTCTAGGTTTGTGTCATTGACAGTTAAAACTAACTAAGACTCTAGACTGACTTTGCCAAGCATGTAGCTTTCTTGATGTTTTGATGGGGGCTCTCTACATCATTTAAAGACAGTATCTTGATGTTCAAAGCATCTGAAAAGTGGAACTCACATTACATGGACCAATGTGGCCATACCTATAATCTATAATGCATTATCATTCATGTGACTGTAGACAATTGTTTTCTCTTTGGCCATAACTGTACTTATTCTTTTTCTGTGTTGGATTATACTAATTTTAAAAAAGCAAGTCATAGAAGAGTTTGTTCAGGTAGAATCCACAGTAGTAGAAAAAGCATAAGACCAGCCTGGCATTCAAGAAGCAGAGAGATCACATTTTATATATACACAGGAAGCATAGAGAGAAAACGGGTAGTGAGGCCAGGCTATAGACTTCAAAGTATCCTCAACCCTGTGATGTGCTATTCTACTTCCTAAAGGTCTCATAGCTCTCCAAATAGCACTGCCTACTGAAAATTGGGCATACAAAAACATGAGCCAATGGTGGACATTTCTCATTAAAAATAACACAGTGGCTCTGAGCAAAGGGTATAAAATGGGATATAGTGCTGGGTCTTTGTGCATTGGATTGTTGTGAAGTCTGATCCCTCAAGGGATTTGTTTCCCGTAGATACCAAAATTTGTGACTCTCAAGCTTTTGAAACAAACTATCACAGTGTTTGCATATATTCTTGGTTTTTAAAAATCATCTATGGATAATTCATGATACCAAACACAATGTTAATGCTGTGGGATTGCTTGGCACATGGTGTTGTTACTTTGGAAATAGCAGCAGAAAAACACCTGTCCTATTTAATGTGGATGAGGTTAATTTTTATCTGAATTTTGACCACCAGTAGAATGTAAAGCTATCCAACCACCCACCCATTCATCAATCTATTTATCCATCCATTCATACATTCATTTATTAATCTACCCACCCACACTGTTTGTCCACTCATCTTCCATATTATCACGTATACTTATTCATCATCCATCCATACATCCACCCACCTACACATCCATTGATCTATTTATCCATCCATTCATCTATTAATTTACCCACCCACCCTTCTGTCTGTCCACTCATCTTCCATATTATCATGTGTACTCATTCATCATTCATCCATCCATTTATCCATCCATGTATCCATCCATCCATCCATCCATACATACATACATATATACATACATACATAGATACATTAATTTACCCACCCACCCTTCCAGCTGTCCACTTATCTTCCATATTATCATGTGTACTCATCTAATCCATCCATCCATCCATCCATCCATCCATCCATCCATCCATCCTCCATTAATTCCTCCATCCATGCATGCAATTTTCCACCCATCCACCTGCATACCTGTCCATGAAGTATCTTATTAATCCACCCATCAAATCAGCCCCATATATCCATTCATCTACCCATTCACCCAACTACTACTCATTTATCTATCCATACTACATTCATTGTCCTTTTATTATTATAATAAATTGTAATCTTATCCTCTAATACTTCATTATGATATCTAGGAGCGTAGTCACCACATTGAAGTTGAACCATCTTTGGTTTCTCTAGCATCTACTGAATGGTTCCAAGCATAATTTTTGGTGGAAGGGTTGGATGGTTACTTGTCATCCCTAAAGTCCACGATGAACTGGGAATTATTGGGTAGCTGGTTACATCAGTGGCTGGTGACCTGGGTTAGCTTTGCCTTGTGAAACTTCCTGATAAAATCATAGCTGTCTAAGGATCTGAGGATGATTGTGCATCCTGCTGGCTCTGGTGTTTGATCATACTTCCAGAATAACATATGAACAGAGACTAAGCAAATAATTATCTTGAGATTCAGAGACACAGGTACAAATTGCATTTCTGGCTTGGCATTATCTTCTCATCACCCACAAGAAATCTTGGAATGTGGTTCCAGAGATCATGTGTGGGTAGAACAGACAGACCTGGGTTCCATCTTCATTCTCCCTATGTGACCTAGAGCAGGTTATTTCACAGCACAAACTCCCAGTTTCCTTTATTAAATTTGGCTGATTATTATTATTATTCAGATAATTATACTTATTATAGTATATTTCATAGGGGTATTAAGAGAATCAGAAGTCATTTATGAAAAGAACTTGGCACAGCTTTTAGCTAGTGATACTCATTAAATGATTGTTAATTGTTTTTTTTTTTTATTGCCATTAACTTTTCCTTCAAAGGGTTTGTCTGTCTCCATTTGAGGGCGACTGTGGAGATATTAGCTTCAGGGTAACCATTAATTCATCCTGATATTTATCATTTATTCATTAATAGCAAAGCTTTATGCTAAATTCTTCAGGGGTATGATTCAAGCCCTCAGCGAGCTTCTGTTTTTATCTAAGAAGATAAGGCCGTTTCATAAATTAGAACAAGCAACTAAACTCCTCTGGGCATCATTTATCTCACTTATTTAATGAAAGATTTGGGGGCTGAAAACTAGAAATCACTGAACAAAACTACAGAGCTTTGAAGAACCAGATAAAGTTGATAAATGGATGAGTGTGTAAGGGAAGGTGGGAGGGTAAGGGTAGGTAGGTGGATGAATAAATGGAAGAATGGATGGGTGGATGAATGTGGGGGTAGGTAGAAGGGCAGATGTTTAAATGAATGTAAAGGTGGGGGACAGTGTATAGGTGGATGGATAGATGTAGATGGATGGGTGAATGGACAGGTGGATGAAATGTGGATTGTGGGTAGACTTATGCATGAATGGATGAATTATGCATATGGGTGTGGATGTATAAATGAATGCATAGGTAGATAGGAGGTAAGTAAGTGGATGGATAAATATGGATGGGTAAAGAACATATTGTGGATCAATGAATGGATGACTTGATAGTGACATATGGTGGTGAATGGATGGATAGGGCATATGTGTAGATAGATGAATAAATGCAGGGGATAAATGGATGAGTAGTTGACTGTGTAGATGGGTGAATAGATGAATGAGTGGCTGGCTGGCTGGGTGGGTGAATGGATGGATGGATGGACAGATTCATGGGTATGTGGATGGATAGATGACTTTAGGGTATGGGTGAGGAATGAGAATACATATATTTAAGGCCATATTTCACATATAAAGAAAAATGTGGTAGTTATCTTTCTGAGTCTGCTTTGTTTCATTTACTATGATGACTTCCATTTCTATTCCTTTTCCAGCAAACAACACACTTTCATTCTTTATAGCTGAATAAAATCTATTGTGTGTGTATGTGTGTATCACATTTTTAACCCAATTTTTTGGTTGATGGACTTTTATGCTGGCTTCATACCTTGGATGCTGTAAATAATGCATAGAAAACATAGATAGGAAGTGTCTTTACAGAATGTATTGTCATTTCTTTCTTGAGGAATGTCCAGGATGAAGAGGATGTGGAAAAAAGAGGAAGCAGGTTAGAGCTATATTTTGGGAGAGGCAAGAAGAACTGAGATTTAAAAAAATTACCATGAGCTCTTTGATCTAACAAAGCTCTTTCCTTTGTACTAGGAAGAAGGACTAGAAGACTGTGTCCTAAATGTCCCCACCCACTCAGGCAAAAGTTACTCCAAATAGGCAACAAGCATATATACTTCATGAGTAAGTCTTGTTAAAAAAAAAAAAAGTGTTACATAGACAGGAGCTGGGGAGATGGCCCAGGTAATGATGTGCTTGCTGCCCAGGTATGAAGATATGAGTTCAGTTGCCCAGAAACTGTGAAAGACACAAGCAAACTGTTATTCCCACACTGAAGGAGTGGCAATGCACAGAACGCTGGAACTCTATGGCTATTCAATCTAACTCAGGGAGAGACTTTGCCTCAAAAATAAGGTGAAAGAAACCGGGAAAGTCATCTGATATTGACTTCTGATCTCCATGAGCTTTTACACACAGTTGTATAAACACATGCGTATATTATACAATTGCAAAGAAATGAACACACACACACACACACACACACACACACACTGGTAAATCAAAGGCCCAATGGGACAAACATTTTATGTTGCTCAGGTATGACATATAATTTACCAGTTTCAGGATAGGTTCTGAAAAATGAGACATCACACAAGAAGTACAACGAGCCACTTCTGTCTCTTCCTAAGTGGTGTAGAGTAAGCAGCTTTAGTGTTTTCTCTTGGGGAAGAGATAAGACTATACTGTAGTGATTGCTAATAACTGGGAGATACAGAAATTTCTGGAAAATACAAAAGTGTGGAGCTGCTTCTTTGTTCAGTTGACAGGAATCCAAAGAACTGTGGGAAAGAAATTTGAAAAAGTAAACCTTGTTTGTACTCTTCATACAAATTTATACAAATATAATTTATTTCTATATATTACCTGGTGCTGGGCTTAGGCTAACATGTACTGAGAAGATGTGTGCCTTAGTTTCTGTTCTGATGCTATGGGGAAATGCCCTGACAAAAGCAACTCAAGGAAAGAAAGGGATTATTAGAGCTGTACAGTCCTTGTAGAGGGATTGCCAAGGCAGCAAAGGCTCGAAGCATCTGCTTACATCACTTACATAATCCAGAAGCAGAGAAAGACAAATGTTCTATGTTGAGCATCTCTTTATTTCCATTTATGCAGTTCTGGATGCCAAACCAAGGTACAATGACATCCACAAAAGATGGGTTTTCCCATCCCAATGAATGTAATCAAGGCAGCCTTCAAGAGGCTCAGGTTGCTAGACCCTCATGTGATTCTAGATTCTGTCGAGTGACAATCGGCACCATCACTATCTGTTACCAGAAGAGTGAAGTTTTGAATTCCCTGCTGTAATTGTGTTGTGGATAAAATTTAACTTTTCTTCCAGCCTTGCACTTTCTTTAAAGCAAAGTATATGCTTCATATGCAGAATTCTTTGCTCCCAGGCAGTTCCTGGGGCTTTGCTGTTATTTATTTATTTTTTTTTAGAGCTCAGGGAAAAGGGGGAAAATGATATATTTGATCGTGGATGAAGCCAAATATTTGCATACCTTTGCAATCCACCTTTCCCTCACCTGGCGATTTAGCCATGATGGAGGAAACCTGCAGCCCACAGGGAACAGATTAGCTGAGCCAGCCTGGTGAGTAAGTTCAACCTCCTCTGCTGTATAAACATCTCTGACCTCTCGAGGGCCCTGGAGAGATTAATGAAAGTCAGCAAAGAGCAGCTCACAAGGCTTGTGTGGCTGCTGCTGTTCTGAGTCCAGTGGATAGCTGTCTGTGCTTGACCTTCTGCCCCATTGGGAAGCTGATATGGTGCCTCTGTGTTTGCTTCAACTATTGTAGGGATGGACTATGGAAGCTTTGCAATCCCCACTTCCAGAGTGGCAGTGCCAATGAAGCAAGTTTCAGGAATAAGGAAGCCTTATACTTCTGGTGCGTGTTCTAACAAGTTGAGATTCATTAATGTGAGCGGTCAAGGGGTATTTGCTGCTTCTGTTTTCTTGCTTATAAACAACGTTTCCTTTTGGAGAGAGAAACAAACGGAAAAGAAAGAAGTAACTTTAAACCATTATGCTTTAAAGTTGATCAGATAGGTCCTCTGAGGGGCATTTGTGTGATGGTATTGAGAGGTAGTGGGATCTTTAAGAGGTAGGACCTGGGGCTGAAGAGAAGGCTCAGTTGGAAAAAGTACTTGCTATCAAGTAGGACAGCCTGAGTTCAACCTCCTGCGCCCATTGTAAAAACTGGTCATTGGTGATATATACCTGCAACCTCGGAAGTGGAGAGGCAGAGATGAAAAGATTGTTCGTGCCTGGTGGCCAGCCAGCCTAGCCTACTTGGTGAATTTCCTCTGTCTTAAAAGACAAGGAGGAAAGTATCTGAAGACATCTGGTGTCGACTTTTGACCCCCATGTGTGCATGTATGCACAAACGCACAGGCACGCGCACACACACAAAGTTAGGTCTGGGTGATACGAGTTTACATCACTGGGAAGCTATCCTGAGAAAGGATTGAGGAGGCACTTATGGGATTCTCAAGCACCCATGAGAAGGGGGTTGTAAGACCAAGCCCAATTCCTGAAAGTCACTCCAGCTTCCTGCTTTGCCATGGGATCTCTGATGCCACCACATGAGTTCTTCATGACACCTGAACCATGATTTCATTCCTTTTTCTTCAATTTCCTTCATGCTCTTTTTTCCCCTCCCCTCCATTCTTTCTTCTTCCCTTTCTCCCCCCTTCCTACTTCCTCCCTCCATCTCTCAGTCCCTCCTTCCCCTCTCTTTCCCTCCCTCTTTCTCTTCCTCCTTCTCTCTTCCTCTCTCCCTTCATACTTTCCTCTCTTCCTCCCTCCATCTGTTTTGCAGTCTCTCCCTTCCTACTTCCCTTCCTCTTCCTTCTTCCTTCCCTCCATCCTCAAATTTCTCCAGCCCTCTGTCTATCCCACCACAGTCCTTCCTTCCTTCCTTCCTTCCTTCCTTCTTTCCTTCCTCCTCTTTCTCTCTCTTCTCCTTCCTTCCTCCCTCCCTCCCTCCCTCCCTCCCTCCCTCCCTCCCTCCCTCTCTCTCTCTTTTTCTTTCTTTCTTTCTTTCTTTCTTTCTTTCTTTCTTTCTTTCTTTCTTTCTTTCTTTCTTTCTTTCTTTCTTTCTCCTGTAGTTCTGGCTGAAGGGGTGTATGCTATGAAACCCAAGCTGGCCTCAAGCGCACATTCATCCTCCTGCCTCACCATCTGAAGGCACAGACCACCATGCTTTGTTCCTGAGATCACTTCTTTCATTTCCACGGGTTTTGGTGTCTTCTTTTTCTGCTGCTGTGCAGAAATACTCTAACAAAAACAGATTAAAAAATGAAGAGTTTTTGCTTCACAGATGAGATTGTTCTTTATCATAGTGAAATGTTAAAGCATTAAGGACTCGAACAGCTGATCACATTACCTTCTGAGTTTGAAGAGAGCCATCTACGTATTCATGGGAGTACTCAGCTTGCTCTCTCCACCTCTACAGTCAAGCCCCATTCACAATTAATAATGGTCTTCCTACATCAATCAACATAATCAATATAATCTCCCCTGTGTGCCTAGATGCCCAACTGCCAGGTGATTATAGGTTTTGTCAAGTTGACAGTTCATACTCACCTTCACAGTCGGACTCTCTGGTTGTCTCTGCCTCTAGAAACTGTCCCTGTGGGGATTAGAAATTTGATTCTTCAGTAATTTCCTGCAGAGAAAAAAGAAAGAAAAAATTCAGGTATGCAAGGATGTGTTGTCTTTGCTAGACTTCGATCAAGTCTGGCGTGTGTGTGTGTGTGTGTGTGTGTGTGTGTGTGTGTGTAGGTAACTGAAGAGGGTAGGAAAGAATAGACAATGTCTTACAGGAAGTAAGAACAAAAATGGGTTCTCTACCTCTCATTTTAGTTTGTATATTTATATAATTGGTCTACATGCCCATGTGAGTAGATCTAGATGGTAGGCATGTATGCTTATGAATGTGTGGAGGCCAGAAGTCCAACATCTAGTCTCCTCTGTGGCTTCTCTCATTTTGTTTTTAACATTTTTTTTCATTTTATCAGTATGGGAATTGTATGTACATGTACGTAAGTGTACCAAATGTGTTCAGTGCCTGTGGAGGTCAAAAGAGGTGCTGAATCCTGTGCAACGGGAACAGCAGACAGTTGTGAGCCACCATGTGGGTGTTGGGAACAATACCAGGGTCTTTGGCAAGAGACCCTGAACACTGAGTGACTTTTTTGTGGGAGGGAGAGGGAAGGGATGGGAAGTAACCACTGAACAATCTTTGCAATCCCCTGGCTTATTTTTCTGTAACAAAATCTCTTGATGAACTTGGAGCTTAGTGATACTTAGAGCTGACAAAAAAGTTATATTGTCTTTGTGCCACATCTCCCAATACATTCCTCTATTGATTGATTATATACTTTTGCTGTTGTAAATGGGACAGCAACAAACACTGATGTGCATGTGTCTCTGTGATATAATGACTTAAAGTCCTTTGGGTAAATGTACAGGAGTGACATACTTGGGTCCTTTGGTAGATCTATTTTTAGGCTTTTTTTTTTTTGAACCTCCATACTGATTTCTACTGTGTTTAGAATAATTTGCATTCCAATTATAAGAACAACATTTTGTAGTAAATTATTATTTTTGAAAGGTTTGTGCATTTATGCTCAATGTATATTGAACATATACATATATATATATATCTGTCACCACCTCCCTTGAGCTCCCTCCAGTGTCCCCACCCCATTTCCCTTCTAACATCACTGTATAGTTTTGGATATGATTAATAACTCCCCGAGTCCAATTATTGATGCCTATAAGTGCATGGGTGTGTGGCCATCCACTAAAACATGGACAGTCTGCCAGTGGCCACATCCTCTACATTGAATGACTCTCTGTTTCTGAGAAGCCAACAGCAGCCAATAGCTTTTTTAATAGGGGTAGATCATCAGGACCACTTTTCCATTCATATTGGAATGTTGACTGGAACTGACTTTGTTTGAGTAACCATAGCTACTGTGCGTTGATGAGTGCAACAGCCATGTTAATTTCTGAAGCCAGCGTTCCTTCACTCTCCTGTGTCCACAGGCTCTTGCATTTTTTCATCCTCCTCATACAATTGTTTGTTAAGGGGTATTTTGTTCCTTTAAACCTCCAGACTCAGCCGTGTATGGGCGGACAGAATCCTTTCTCTTCCCACTCTCATCATGGTCTCTGGGTTATAACCTGGCTTTGGGAATTGCTCAGCATTGTGTCTTTGTATTACAGAGCAAAATTCATCTACCCTTGAGGTCCTGGCACAGCACCTGCTCATACATATGCTCTTCAGCCTTGTACTTGCTCCCTGTAGATTCCACGAGTCTTTCTGCAGATGGAGACTCTCTTTTCTAATAGCAATTCTACTGGAAAACAGATTCCAACCCTGCTCTATCTCATTGAAGTCACTAAGCCTTCTGTGTGGAGAATTGAATGTGTGGCTGGACAAAGCCTGTAGTTTCCATTTTTCATAGCAAGAGGTTGGGCCTCTTGAAAGCTGTGGGACTAAGAGTCACCATGGCTTTTCAACCCCCTCCATGTTCATGTGCATGAGTCTTTTTAGAAAAATGCTTGTGTGTGTGTGTGTGTGTGTGTGTGTGTGTGTGTGTGAGTACAAGGTTCTTCTAAGATCCCCTAGAACTGGAGGAGTTTATAGGCAACATAGCTACCTGACAAGGATGCCAGGAGCTGAACATGGATCCTCTGCAAGAGCAATGCATGCTCTGTGTCTTGAAAATGAAACATCAACCCAAATCATAGCCACTGGTGGCTCCAACCTGGCCAGTGTCTATGTCATCCTTTTTATTTCTTTATTGGAGTGTGTGTGTGTGTGTGTGTGTGTGTGTGTGTGTGTGTGTGTAGGTTTGCACATGCCATAGGAAAATGAACCATGATGAATATGTCCCAGAAAGTGATTTCAGATCATTTAGGCACCAAGCATCTCCACCTGCTGAGCTTTTGCACCAGCTACCTTTGTATCTCTTAAAGCAAGCATTAGACTTTACATAGATCATTTCATAAGCTTGACAGCAGTGTTTTGAATCCCAAAGCAGTGGAACAAAATCAAGGTGCTTGTTGAGGCAGCTATGATCATAGAAAGGAAAGAAACTGGCATTGACCTGAGTCTGTGACTTCCATGAAAGTCAGTACATCTGCTTGGACTGGGGTCATTACCAAGGGAAGAGGATCTGTTGACAGTATTTTTCAGGTTTCTGGTGTTGCCTCAGGCAGGCCCTGGAATGTGAAAGCCTGTGGTCACCAATAGGGCTCAGATTGTAGCATGTGCTATGTTGGATTATTCATTATGTTCAGAACAATGGGGAATTCTGCTGGGAAGAGTGGGAGAGTTTTCTGGAAGCTGTGTAACAGCCCATAATATGACATCCAAGTTTTCTGTGGAATGTAATCCATTACCATATCCCATGAGGCAGCTCAAAGTAACACAAGTGTAGCATGCGAGAGTTGGAAGGAAATTTAAAGAGGGTCTTGTCAAATCCTCTAGTTTTATGGGGAGAGAAATTTAGAGCCAGAAAGGTTAAGTAATTCTCTTAGGGTTACAGAGAGATGCATAGCCAAGTCAGGAGAGGGACCAGAGGGAGAAAAAGAAAGAAACACTTGTCATCGCCTGCTCTGTAGTGGTGTTCTGGGTCAGCAAGGTGACTTGAACCTTACCCCATCTGCAGATCAGGAAGCCAAATCACAGAAAGGTGACAATTCTTGCCTGGCTTCACAGTTAAGTAATGGGGCTGTGATTTCAGTCCCAGTATCTGTCAGGCAGATGTTTTTTTCAGTGCTTGGTGGCTTGGTGGTGAAGGACCCTAGGGGCTTTCACCAGCCTTACACCCACCACCTCAGGTCAAGACTAGGCCAAGTACCAGCTTCCCACTTTGGGTCAAGGTTAGGCCACATTACATTCTTTACCCACAGTTTTCAGGGGGAGCAGGAACATTATTGAAAAACCACAGAATGTACTGACTGATAGTCACCTGACCCTCTGATTCCAGATAGAGTTTGAATGAATGTCATATGTTTGTTAGCCAATAGATTCAAAGATAAATATGCTTAGCCAATAAGTTTAAACTCTAAATTTGCTGGTGTAACCTGTACCCCTAAAAGGTATAAAAAAATACTTGTTATAGCAATTCAGGTTTACCCTCCAGTCACTCACCAGGAGGGGCTGATTGATGGTCGACCCTAATATGCCATAAAATAAACCTCTTGCATCTGCAACAAACTCTTTTCTTGTGTCTCATTTGGTAGTTAAGACTCACATCTTACAGTGTTTCTCATAGAAAGATAAACTACTGAGAGGGGCGTGTCTTCGCAAGGGAGGGTCTCCATAAATCATCCCAAGAACAAACATGGCTGACTTGCACCAAGACTTTGGCAAACTAGTATCACTTCCCCCATCTTTCTGAGAAGTAAGCAAAGATGGAGAAACTATGTCATTATCCCCTAAGTAGCCCAGTCCGTCGCAGGCATAAGGTTGTGCTGCATGTCTTTACATTCTGGGCCCTTTCTGTGTAAAAAACAAAAAACAAAAACAAACAGAAAACAAAAAAAAAAAAAAAAAAAAAAAAAAAACAAAAACACACACACAAAAACCTAGGCATTTGCCATTCAAACAATCCCCCAAATTCCACCTCTTCAAGGGTGGTACTAATATTTATCTCAGTGTTAACTGTTGCTGAGGTTAACCAAAATAGCTTCCTTGACTAAATTCTAAGAGCAAAGTCATTCTTGCCATCCAGTGATATTGACTGTCTTATGCTTCAAGCTTTTTTCTTTTAATCTGAGTGCCCAGAAGCATTGTGGGAGCTGTGTAGGAGGGAGGAGTGGTGTTTTTTATATTCTTTCTATGACAATTGAGCTCTGGAAATAAAAAAGGAGATAGGGCTGGGGAGAGGGCTCAGGCAGTGAAGTACTTGCTGTACAAGTGTGAGGACCTGAGATCTATCCCTCACGCATGCATAAAAGACTAGGTATGGTCATTCACACTTGTAATCCCAGCGCTGGGGAGGCAATGACAGGTAGATAAATCCAGTTTAGCTGAATCAGAAGAGTTCCAGGTAAAAACGAGACACCTTATCTCAAAATGAAGAATTAAAAAAAAGAGACTGAAAGAAGGTGATGGCAACTGAGGAGTGATACCTAAGCTTGACTTCTGGTTCTATATGTACACAAATGTACATACATGTGAACATGTATGAACACAAACAGAGAAAATGAGAAAGAAGGATATCATTACTGGCCAGGTTGGTGGTAACCAGGGCTATGATTTGGGTTGATGTCTTCATTCTTAAGGCTTCTTTGGTTAGTCATGAAGAACATTCCATGAAAAACAGGAACACCCAAGAGAGCAGATAAAAGTGACATTCAGATGAGCATGGAGGGGGATGGAAAAGCCACTGCAAATCTTATTCCCATGGAAACAGTAATTGTGGTCTTGGATCTTGAGCACAGCATAGGCAATTAAGTGAATCAGAGATTAAAATACAGCCTCACATGTAGCAATTTAATGGTTGGGAAAGGCTCAGAATCAGAATGTGGTTGTGGCATCAGATGCCACAATTAAAATAGAGATGGGGAGGGAAATCAACTGTGTGTCTTTTTAGGTTATTTGGAAGGTATTGGATTCATTGACCTTGACCTCGGATCTTCCATCTCTTAGCATAGACGTGCAATCCAGGTTTGTTCATGAGGAAGACACTTGGATGAATTTGACTAAAATTCCCAATTATCTGCTCAGGGTAATTGAATATGGGATGGTATACTAATGGTCATATTAAATACACATTTCCTTGGCTAGTGGAAAACAGGTCATTGGCAAAGATTAAGTCAACAAACAAAACTGATGTGTATTTGATATTTGGAAGCTTCATTTTGGTTTACCAATAGCTAAAAGTTTGATGTTTGGTTGGGGGTCTGACTACAGTGTGTTGGCCTCTGGGTGATGCATAATTAAAGCCTGGTTAATAGTTGGTTGAAATCTGACTGGAGTCTGGTTGAGGACTTGTTGGAGACTAGATGGTGTCTGGTTTGGGACTGGTTTGAGATCTGGTTAGGGAGTGGTTGGGATATGGGTAGAGTCTGGTTGGGGACTTGTCAGAGACCATTTGTCATCTGGTATGGGTCTTGGTGATGTATGGTTGGGGTCTTATTTGCATTTGGTCAAAGTCTTTTTG
Source organism: Micromys minutus (assembly GCF_963924665.1). NCBI lineage: Eukaryota > Metazoa > Chordata > Mammalia > Rodentia > Muridae > Micromys > Micromys minutus. Next base: position 16,270,882 of record NC_137964.1, on the reverse strand, counting down.
GAGTCTTGTGTCTTTCTGATTGAGGCCTTGTTGATGCCTAGTTGAGATCTAGTTGGTGTCTGTTTAGGGTGTAAGTAATGTCTGGCTAGGGTATGATTGAGTTGTGGTTGGCATTATCTATTCTTATTGTCCTACTTCTGAAAAAAAATTGAATTCCCAGGGAAGAACTCCTAAAATAAACTTTTATACCTTTAAATCAACTTGATAATAAGATAAACTATATAAATACCTTTGTGTAATATTCCTCTTTACTTCCATTTAAAAATATGTATGGACTTTGAATTCAGTGAGTGTTAAATTGGTCTCAGTCAAATTGTTTACCTAGATCAATGCCATCTTTTAGTTCTAAGGCATTCCTACCTCCAGCCATATCTATGAGAACAGGGTCCCAGCTGTTTTGGGAAGGGGTCTAGCTGCTAGACATGGGGTAACTGGGGGGAAGGTGGTGAACCTTTGAGAGTTGTAGCCTAGCCCTAATTCCAATCCCATTCTGATTCCTGACTTCTTAAGATGTGAACTGTGCAGGTTTCTGCCACCATGGACAGAAAGCTCTAGACACCTGTGAGACAAAATTGATCCTTTTTTCCTTTGGACCTTCTGTTTTTGTTGCATTAATGGAAACTAACTCAAGTAGGGACCACTATACTCTAGGCTTAAATATTGAAATTAGTCTAAATAATAATAATAATAATAATAATAATAATAATAATAATAATAATAATAATAATAAACAACCCAGGAAATAGGGGTGGAAGCATGGCTCAGTGGTTATGAGCACCAGCTGCTCCAAGATTTGGAATTTTGAGGTGTGTTTGGAAAGCATCTTATTTCCCACTTTTAAAAATGTTTTTAAAAGGAAAGGAAACACTGAAGACCCCACTCCCATTGTGTTTTAACTTAATTCTCCCAGAGCCCCTAACCTGGTCATCTAAGACCTGAGTACTTGAAAACTGACAGTCATGTGTACTGACAGTAACCTCATAACTACCTACTTCTCTCACTCCCTGATGATCTTTGCTTCTAACCCGTCCTCTGTTTTTTTAAATTTGTGCTTTATTTTGTTTTGTTTTGAGACTCTCACATAGCCCACAATGACTTCATATTTACTCTGTAGTCAGAGCTGGATTTGAATTCCAAGAACTCCTGCCTCTACTCTCCAAGTACTGGGACTATATAGCTGTGCAATAGCACACATGGTTTATATGGAGCTAGGGTTCAAACCCTGGGCTTCCTGCATGCTAGGCCAGTTGAACTATACAACCAGGACTTGACCCTGAACTCTTGAGCCTCTTGTCTCTGTCTTCTAAATGCTGGAGTTACATGTATGCACCATTACAGGTGTGGCCCTCTTTTTCTGTTTCTGAACATGTGCTTATACCTTCAGGCTCCTTTCCATGTATGCACTCTGCAAAAAAGACTCAAATCGGGCATTAGCACAACCTCCTCAGCCTCCTTGACATCTCAGCAACAGCATAGCATATGGACCCTGGATGTGTTACATTCTCTCTCTTGACTGCTTAAAAATGTCCCACTTTCATTCTTGTTTCTACCTAATATAAGTGTCAGCAAGCATTATTCCTGCCTAATGTTCTCCTAGTGGCCTTTCCTCCCTTCCAAGTGACACACTCCGATGAGTAGGTTTTTAATATACCAACTTTTGGGGACATTTATCCAAAGCATAGCCAGGGGTGAACTTTTATTGTGTACCTGTCACATAATTTTTTTTTGCATGGATTGACATCCCCCTTCCCCAATCACTAAGATCTTACCCCCTTCTGTATAACCCCTGTAATGTTCCACCCAGGTAATTGATTTTTGGCTTCTCAAGTATATCCAGTTACTGTCTGAATTTCCTTTCCTCTTCTTCCCACTGTTGTTCTCTGATAGCCCAGATCAGCTATTATTGGTACTCCTAAATCTGCAGTTTCTACCCCATGTATAAGCTCCAGGTGGAACACAGGAAGAACATGGGAATTAGCCAGAGATCTGTTGCCAGCAAGCACTTCCACAAACTTGTTCCACATCTGGCTAGCTGCTTAACTAGAGTGTCAGCTGTAATAAGGGAGCCTCTCTAGTTTAAGAAAACCTAAACTAGTAAGCCAAGGCATTCTTTCTCCATGATGTCCATTCTGAGCAGGAGATGAACTTGTCTTTCTGAGACAGCCCAGCTTTGAGAATGATGGCTGGTCCTCTATAACTCAGAAGCATATCTTCTTCATTTGTGGGGATAGGTGGGCTACAGCTCAGGGTTTGGACTGTCACTCAGCGTAGGCACTGAACATTTTCTATCCCTATTCTACCAAATTCCCATTGATACTGGGGTACAGGTTCAAGAGGGTTACCAACCACAAGTGTTGAGGGTAAGAATTTTATCAGAAAAAGTACTAATACCATGGGCAGACAGGCAGCATGGTGAATCTCCATAGAGGAGTCAGGTCTTTGTGGCAGAATCAGGGGTTCCTGCTCAAGGAAGGGATGCTTCACAGCACAAGCCTGTAACTAGACTCTGATTTGTCAACAGGAGGCAAGTAAGGGATGGGGAAGTGAGAACTCTAGGCACCTGGGAGTCTCTTAGTTATAGATTTGCAGGCAGTGTCCCCAGTAGGGAGCCTGTCAGTATCTGGTGGAGAAGGGTTGTTACAGGTTTTGCAGCCTGAGCAGTAGTTTGTTCTGACATGGGGGTGGGGGTGGAGGGAAAGCACAGCTTAAAGGGCTCCAGATTCTTGCATCTCAGAACAAAGAATTAGACAGGCACATGGATAGTGTTAGCAAGCAAAACCAAAGAAAGGATGCATTTCCAAGGGAGGCTGGGGAAGGCAAACAGTTTAGCAGTTTAAATAACCCAAGCATACAAAGATTTGGGGCTTTTAATGTTACCTTAGTGTGGTGTCTTTGGCTTACTCATGTTTCTGTGATTTTCCATGTATTACTTATGCTACATATAGTTTGACACTTATTGTCTTATTAGAATCTCAAATCTAGCCCAGTTGTGTGTGTCTATATATCATTGTGATCACCCATTTGTCATCTTCATCTGATCCTTGGCCACAAAGCAATTCTGTTGTCCTTAGCTGGGGCATTTTCAGCCTTCCTCTTTGTCAATTGATTTCCTTCATGTTTTAATTCTATATGGCTTTGCACAAAGGACCATCTGGACTGCTCTCTGCCTCTTCTTTGTTTTACCAACAGGTTAGGATCTCTCACCTGTACTATCATGTCCATTAGAGAGATGATTAACAGTGAAAGGCAGATTAACAGTGTAGCTACATCGAAGAGAGGAAATGCTAAAAGAGTTCAGTGACCCCAATTCAGGGAAGTGATGTGATCTTGACGTTGAATTAGACAAAGAATTGTGGTAGGGTTAAGAGGTATACATAGGTAAGCAGTCCTAATGAAGCTGTGGTCCACCAGTGACTTGTCCATCACTGATGTCAAGTTGGCAGATTCTTCTGAAATCCCTTTCCAGAGACAGCTCTTTCTTGGGCTTCACCCTTCTCCTTTCCCAACATAAGATTCCTTGAGAAACTCTAGTTCTTCAAGGGGACCATGGTTTTAATGTCTGACAGCCAAGGGAGGGACACATATGTATTTCTTTGATCCTGTAGTACAGCTTACAGATCCCATTTCAAATTACCTTTATCAGTGCTATGACAAAGTACTTGAGGAAAGGAATTTGAGGAAGGGAAGGTTTGTTCTGCCTCACAGTAGAGTGCAGTCCATCACAGTAGAGAAAGCATGATGGCAGGAACAGTTGTATCCACAGTCAGGAAGCAGAGAGGGATGGATGCTGGTGCTCAGCTCACTGTCTCCTTTTTATTTATTTAGTCTAGGACCCCAGTCCAGGAAACAGAATGATGCTGTTTACATTTAGAATAGGGTTTTTCTGCCTCAAATATCCCAACCTAGAAACTCTCTCATATACAGGCTGATTCTAGAAACTTTCAAGCTGATACTAAATGTATTTCGTCTTTAGGACATCTTCTAAGACAGCCTATTTTTCAGTTTCCTGTCCTACATTTAATTCCTTCATATCTGAGTGTCCCTGAGCCTCCTGCTAGTCGGTGGACTGGCCCCAGACTGGCAGTAAAGCCAATAAAATGAGTCTTGATTAAAAACCTCCATGAGGTAGCCAGACAATCAGGTGTTCATTATCTTATGCGACAGAAGTACTGAAATGGAACAGTGACACACTAGAAACTCAGAGAATTGTACTTTAATATAATTATTTTTGAAAGAGTCTTCATCAGAAAGGTTAATAAGAGCAATGTAGGTTAATAGCAGTACCAAGGAACCGGACATCCTCTTATAATTGACTTTATTGATATGGAAAAATGCCCTGTGCTTCACCTAGGGGGTAGTGGCCATTTCTCTTTAATCAATTATCTTCTAGTGACACCTGATTCTTTGACTCCTGCTACCATCTTCAGTCCCCTTTACCTCCCAGGAAGAAGGCCACACCTCTGACTTTTCTACAGACCCCAGTTGGTTCCCTGACTTCTGCAGTGGTCGATGAGTAGAGGAAAGGGAGATGGAATTTCCCAGGTCTGATGTCATGCTCAGAATTTCAGCATGAAACTCCCATCTCAGGGAGTTCCAGGGTGTGGTGGAAGAGACCCATTAATAATAAATCATAAAAGGGATGCTGGAGGTCCCTGCAAGAAAAAAATATCACAAGCATTGGCCCAGGGTGTGTCCAGCAGTGACTGAGTGCATATATGACTGGGTGGCCAAGTGAGACTATAATGGAGAGAAAAGACTCCATTGCTCTCTGGCATGCTAGTTGGCAGGACATTATAGCTCGGTGCAAGACTGAGTGTTTGTGGTTCTGTTTAAGCAAACCAACTGCACTACTACTGTAGCTGCTTGTATTTTAATGCTAATGGGATCCCTCAAATTAGTTTACATGAGAGGGTCTATACATAGCTTCTGAGATCCTGCCCGCCCCCAGTTAATTCTGATTGGTAAATAAGGATTCCAGCAGCCAATAGCTGGGGAGGAGAGACAGATAGGACTGAAGATTCCCAGATTGGGACCAGGAGGAAAAAGAAAGAAGGATAAACACTGTGCCCGAGAAGAGTGCAAGACAGAGAGGCAGAGACACCATGTAAAGGGGCTAGAAGTGCACAGCTCAGAGGGATGCTCAGTTGGGTTAGGAGCAGCCAAGATGGAACGAATAAAAAAGGACATTAAAAATGTCTGTGCTTAAGCAAGGGACAGCAGGGTGTTTTGACAGTACTTTAACCAAAAGCAACCTAGGGGAAAAGGGGTCATTGGTTTTCACTTCCATAGTACAGTTCGTCACTGAATAAAGCAGGGAAGGACTCTGAGGCAGGAACCTAAAGAGAAACTATGGAGGAATGCTACTTGCTGGGTCATGCTTAGCTAAATTTCTACTATAGGACCAGGCTGTATAGGGCATGTTGCTACCCACAGTAGGCTTGGTCCTTCTGTGTCAATTAATAATCAAGTCCTAACCCTAATTCCCACAGACATGGTCACAGGGCAATCTATTTGGGGCAACCTCTCAATTAGAAAGAACTTCCTTCTCAGGTGACTCTTGGCTGTGTCAAGTTGACACAGTAAAACCACTAGGAGTTTGAATCAACCTGCCTTGAATGGATGCTTGTGCCTAACACTCAGGAGTATCTGTTTTATCACCTGGAATTCTCTTTAGTAGCATTTGTTTTTTAGTCAGATATCACCCTCCCCCCCCAGTAATGTCTTCACATTGTAACTAATGCCACCTTCAATTTCCAGCGCTGAGTCCCATATTATTCCAGCAACTGTTTTGTAAACCAGATGAAATTTGCTTTCTTCTTACAAACCATTCTAGTTCATTTTTAGTAATGTATGTGGGGGATGGGGGTAGGGCTGGAATGAGTGCACAAGTTCAGTGCCAGGTGAAGGAATTAGATCTATTAGAACTGAAATTACAGGTGATTGTAAGCAGCCAGGTGTGGGAGCTTAGAACAGAACTCAGGTCCTCTGTAACAGCAGCAAGTGCTCTTAAAAGGAGAGCCACCTTTCCACTTCCTGGGTTCACTCGTCAAGATCTTTTTCTTCCTAGTCCACTGAGCTATCTGTTCATGGTTTAGTATGTTCTTTCACCAGAAGCTAAAGAATAGTATGTTCACATTATTTACCACTGCTCACTAAAATATACATTTAAAACCTTTTGTATTTATGTCTATTCATATATGTCATGTATGTCATAAGTGTTTAGGTGTCTGTCGAGGCCAGGGGTGAGGGATCCCTTAAAGCTAGAGTTATAGGTGGTTATTGGTTACATGCTGTGAGTGCTGAGAATTGAACTTGGATCCACTTGAAGAGCAGCAAGACCTCTAACTGCTGAGTCATATCTTGAGCTATACCGTCTAATATTTTTATTTGTGTGTGTGTGTGTGTGTGTGTGTGTGTGACAGGATTTCTGCTTAGCTTTGACTGTCCTGGAACTTACCTTGTTTAGCTCAGGCTGGCTTTGAACTGCATCTGCATGTGCTGGGCCTCAGGCTGGCCTCAGAATCTGCATGTGCATGTGCTTGGATTGAAGGTGTGAGGGCATGTGCCAGCACTGGCTAACATATCATTTACTTTAAACCAGGATCTTCCCATTTCTCCTTACACAGACCAGGGCTCTACCTATGGCATTGCCTTCCACTAGATACAGGCTGACCTCTATTAAGTTTGCTGGGTCAGTTATGCAGTGTGGTGGCATCTTTTAAAGAACAGAATTATTGCTGCATTGCTGAAGATTGCCTAGAACTTCGGGTCCTCCTGCCCCTACCTCTCAAGTGTTAAGATTACAGGTGTGCACCATCATGCCCACACCTGGCCTGTTACTTAGCATAATGTTTAAAAACTCATTTATATTTATGTACATATTTGGTCCTCGGTTCCCTTTTTATTTTGCTACCTGGTTAATTATTCTAGCACTATTTTATTGTTGTGACAAATACCATAAGCAAAAAAAAAAAAAAAAAAAAAAAAAAAACTATACAGGAGGAAAGTGTTCTGCCTTATACTTCCAGATCACAGTCTATCACAACCTCTGCAACTTTGGGATTGACCTGGCTGGGATAAAGAAATGACGGGCACATCTACAGAAAGACTAGGATTGGGTGGACCACATACAGGGATGGAGATACAGCAGCATCCCAGAAACTTAGCACATTTATTATATATAGCTGAAGGATGGAATGGGCTAACTGATCTCCAAGGGTGACTGTAAGGGAGCAGTTTCAAGCTGCAGTCATCTTGGAGGAAGAAGTGGTGGATGACACTGTAGGCACACGCTGCTGGTGAACTTAGTTCTACCGGAAGAAGGTCTTGCTGATCTCCTGTGCCTGACCTTGGAAGTCTTTCCCATTGCAATTGATCTGAGGCATTGGGGACCTTGACATTGTCATGATCATGTCATGAATGCTCACTCATATAGGAGTACACTTGCTCCTCACAACAGTCCTTCACTGAGGGAAGTCAAGAAAGACAGGAACGTAAGTCAAGAGCCTAAAGGCAGGACTGTTTGCTATTCCATATAGCATTGTCCTGTTTAGGGAGCTCACATCCAAGAAGTACAGCAAACACCGTGGGAGAATGCTGCTTGTTAGTTTGAAGGCTTATGCTCAGCTAACTTACTTCCTTATAACTTCCTGTGCATGGAGTGGTGCTGCTCATAGTGGACTGTGCAATCCTACATCAACTAAGACTGAGGATAGTTCTCCATAGATATTCTCATAGGCTAGTCTGATCTGGGTAATTCCTCAGTTGAGATTCCTTTTCAGATCTAGGCTATGTCAAGAGACTGGGGATCTATCCCACAGCACCATGAATAGCAGGCAAGACTCAATCAACTAACACTACATCCCTAACACGGGAGCTAAAGTTGTCTATCCATGTGTGCATTTAATCAACAGATAGCACATGAGCTTATGATTTACTTATAACCTGGTGCTAAGCACTGGAGTTTGAAACATTTATTTCTGACATCCCCCTTGTGCCTGGAATCCCAGCTTTTGTGAGGTTGAAGAGGACTTCAGAGAGGGAGACCTTGCTTACTACTAAGTGACTTTGCATGATGATAGCATTCCTGGTGCTAACGGTTTCAGCTGTAGATTCTTTGAGTCAGTCTTAGAGAAACCTTAAAGGTTCCTCAGGGGCTAGGGAGATGGCTAAGTCTGTGAAGTGCTTGCCATTACAGGTGACAGTCTGAGTCTGAATCTCCAGAACTGCTACTTTTACATTTAGCCAGACATGGTGCTGTTTCAGTAATCCTAGTACTTGGGACGTGGAGATAGGAGGATCCCTAGAGTGTGCTAGTCAGCTAGTTATAGTGAGAATTTTGGGTTCTTTAAAAACACAGAAACGTTATGTGACTATTGTTTTAACCCCAGGTGTAGGATATAGAGCTACTTCAGATCATCTACAGCAGCTGACTATGATTTGTCTTGTACTCTGGCAAGGGCATGATTTTGCCAGCTGAAGATAGTTTACGTTTGGAATTGTGGGGGAGGGGACTCTGCAGAGGGTATATAAATGCCAGAGGCCTAAGAGAGGAGGCGCTTGCTTTCCCTTAGGCTGCTGGTGGCTGATGTTGAAGTCTGTGGAGTGGTCATGTGCAAAGTGACAAGAAGAAATTGGATAACCTGACACTTGAAGAAGATCAAACTTGTCCCAAGGAACTCAGTGCACCGAGTCAGCAGTAAGTAGTCTAAGGAGTTCAATGCACCCTTTCCTCCTAACCTTTTCTCCTACCTAGTGTTGGGGGTTGGGAGGGTATAGAAAGTGCTGGAAGTAGAAAACAAAACCTGAAAAGTACATAAAAGTCTGGCTACAGCTAGTGTCTTTGAATTGGTGAACTCCAAGTTCAGAGAAACAACCTTTTGTAAGGATCAAAAACTGAATAATAAGGTGGAGAAGACCCCAGTGTTGACTTCTAGCCTCTACACACAGCAAACATATGTACATACATACCTGCACACACCCACATACTCCCCATACAAGACACACACTACTCAAGAGGAGGTTGGAGGTGTGGAAATCAGATTTTTATGAAAGTCCCTTTTTAAGCCTCAACGTCTGCATCTCTGTGAAGCTGGGATACAAAATATTTAAATGTCTGAACTTGAGTTCTGTGTGAATGTTGACACTTTCCAGCTGCCAATTTTTATAATATATAAATTTCATATCAAAGGTTCTCAGATGCTGTATTGGAAGTCCCTTGGATCAGCTTGGCTGTGTTTCTCAGCTTCAGCCTTGGGCGTGAGAAAGGTGATCAAAGGGACCTGGAAAAAAAAAACAGGAGTAATTCACTTTGTTGATTTCTGTGTATATTTAGTCTTGCAGGTGCCCGGGGAGTTTTAAACATTAGCTCCTTTTAAATCAAGTTGGGCACCCTATAAATCAAAATGATAAATGATTGATAAATAAACTGTCATTGCTACAATTAGATTTTCCATTTTACTTGTATGCTATAATTTAAAATGTAATTTCCCTTGAAGCTCATAAAGGCACTGTAGTAATAGGGTGTCACAATGTATTAGGGACAAGTGTGAGCATGTGGCTGAACATGCACCTCTGTGAAATGTGAGACCCGACTGCAGGGCTTAATACAAAGCTCAGGCTTGGATCCGGAGGCAGGGGCAGATTATATGACATTTCAAGGGACAGGGCATTTCAGCTAAACATTGTCCAAGAGGAGGGAAAACCCAGGCTGGAGATGTAACTCAGTGGGTAAAGTGCTTTCCACATAAGAATAAGGACCCCAGTTCAGATGCCCAAATGCCATGTATGATCTGAATACATACAATCGGGAATACTAGAATTCCTACCAGGATATGGGAGTTGGATGCAGGAAGCTTGCTAGCAAGCCTGGGGTACACAGCGGTGAGTAGCAAGACAGCATATCTTAAACAACTGGCATTCATGTGCGCATGTGCACCTGATCCATGTATAGATATATCCAAGTGCCTGAACAAAGGAACATGCACAAACACATGTGCATGTGTGCACACACACAGAGTTAGGAGAAGGACAAAATGAATCAAACATTTGAATTAGCATAGGGATGGACATTGGACTGTGGTTCTAATCTCCAGTCTGTCACATACCAGCCATGTTGTTTTCATGCACTCTGTCCTGTGAAGGACAAATCACCCAGTTAACCATATAAGATAAATGTGTCTTCCACAACGATTTGTTTTCCTTCTAACCAGTGACAGGATTGAACTTCTTTACACCTCTTATTTTAAAAAGAAATCTTTGTGGGTATAGGGGTGTGGTTGTATTGCTATGTGTACATGTGGAGGTCAGAGGCAAAACTCCAGGGTTGGTTCTCACCTTGTTTGTAGCAGAGTCTCTTCTTGACTAGATTCTTCTAGTTTGTGAGCTTTTGAGGATTCTCTAAGTCTCTGCCCCTCATTTTGTTGTAGGAGCTGTGGAAGATAGACATTTGTTGCTATGTCCAGCCTCACATGAGTATTTAGAATCCAGGTTCATATTTTTTTATGCTAGTGTGGCATATACTTTATCCACTGAGCAATCTCCCCAGCATAACACTGAACCTCTCATGACCCCCACACACAGGTGTCTGAATGTATTTGAAACTTCCTTGCTAGTTGGTGGTGCTTTTTTTGGAAGATTCCAACATCTTTAGAAGGTAGGATCTTGCTGTAGGAAGTGGGTTCTTTGAGGTAGACCTTGAAGTTTTACAGCATAGTCCACCTCCTGTTCACTCTGCTTCCTAACTACAGATTTGGTGTGACGAGGTGACCATATCTACCTCTTCTGTCAAGGTGGATCATCTCTATTCCTAAGCTATGGGCCAAAGTCAATTCATCCTTCTTTACAATATCTTGTGACTGCAACAAGACATGTGATTAATACACTACCTAAACTCAAATACTTAGAAATGGAATTTAGGTAATATGTTTAGACAAACATCCTTGATTAATGTAGCCATATCTACTTCAGTCTTCAAACCTTGAGGAACAGTGGATATGACAGCTTATAATAATGATACAACCACTAGACAAATTTTAACAACAAGGTGATTTCTGACTTGGCACTCTAGGATTAGCCAAATGAATTCATATTTGGATATCCAGGTAAAGATTTACCCCATTTTTGTAGATGGATTTTTTTCTATGCTCAGAGAAGTAACCATCATGTTTGAGATTACTTATGATTGAACGGACACCTGCTAATTACTTTTGTCACTGCTGTGAGAAAATGCCTGGCAGAAGCAACCTAAGGGAAGAAGGATGTGTTCGCATTCAATTGGAAAGTGCCTATCATGGCAGGAGGAACAGTGGCAGTGTTGGCTCCTCAGCCATACCTTGATGGAACAAAAAGCCATGTTCTCTATTCAGAAATCAGGTGAGGATCTGGTCCTCTGAGAGATGAGTGTCTGCATTTCAAAGGTTTCAATCCTCCCAGAACAGAACACCATCCAGGCACCAAGTATTCAAAAGCCTAACCTGTTGGACATTTCTCCAGTTTCATGTCTGTGGCTATTACAAATACCCAGACATAAAGTGTGGTGGTTTGAATAGGTATGCACCCCCCCCACTCATGTTTTGGATGCCTGACAATAGGGAGTGGTGCTCTTAAGAGGTGTGGTCCTGTTGGAAAAAGTGCATCACTGCAGAAACAGGCTTTGAGGTCTCTTATGCTCAGGAAGGGACACAGTTTGCTTTTGTTGCCTGTGGATCAAGATAATAGAACTTTCAGCTCCTCTCCAGCACCATGTCTGCCTGCTTGCCACCATGACAGTGATAGACCTAACCTCTGAAACTGTGAGCCAGCCCCAGAGGAAATGCTTTTCTTTATAAGAGTTGCTGTGGTCGTGTTGTCTCTTCAAAGCAATATAACCCTAACTGAGACAAAAAAAAAAAAAAGCAGCACAGGAGAAGAAAGGTTTTGCCTTATAATCCCAAATTCTGGTTTATCCCTTTAGGGAAGTCAAGACAGGAACTCAAGCAGCTAGTGTCATCTCATCTAAGAGTGGCGTGAATAGAAATGCCATCTTTGCTTGCTTGGATTCAGTTAGCTTTCTCATTTCACATACCGTCAGGACCCCTGAAAAATGGGACCACCCGAAGTGGGCTGGGTGTTTCCACATCAGTTAAAGACCAACACAGGCCCTACAGATATACACACAGATTATCCTGATCCTGAATCCTCCTTAGACTCTCTTCCCAGGTTTGTCCAGATTATGTTGAATAGAGGGTTAAAACTAACCAGCACAAGGGTGGAAAACCTGTTACATTTAACCCAGGCTATACTGTGACCATTTTCAGCTAGTGAATCTTGTGAGAACTTTCTTTAGGATATCTTTCCTAAAATGTCCACCTCCATTTCTATAAATGACTGTTGTGAAGTTATCTCTAAGCCATTTTTCCAGGAATGCAAATGTTCACCCCCAAGTCATGCCTCCCTGCACCCTACTCCATTAGATGGCAAAGACTGGTTACTTAAAGAATGGCAAATGCTTTACAATTGAAAAGGGGCCCCTGACTGTACAGAAGGGTCAGGTTTCCACAAATATTTCACGTTCTCACCCACCCACACAACTCATTAGCACCACATGTCCACATTTAAATTGTGCCCACAGAGAAAGGAGAATGGATGTGATCAGGCTGGTGTTAAATCAACAGTGCCTGTTCACAGAGAGCTCCGTGTGACCTGAGCTTTTTAGAGTGACCTACCATCATTACAGATTCACTGGACTGTGGCTGTTAAGGTCTGGTTGGTGTCAGAAGCCCCAGTGTCCATTTATAATTCTTCCTTGTAGCTCTTTCCTTGTCCCCAAATTGGCCATCAAGTGGTTCAATTGACCTTGAAATGTAGATTATAAATTGTGACTTGAGAAAACCAGAGATTCCAAAGTTATTTTCCCTCCCAATTTGGCCTTAACTTGCTATGTTTTTTTTTTTTAATTTTTCAAGGACATTTTTTCTTGTTCAGAAGTGTGTCTGGCCTCATTATCAAGGACTGAAGTAACTATTCATTAAATTTAATGAATCCAGCATCTAAAGCCTTGATCAGAAGTTGGTGTTAGATAAGTCAAAGTTGATCAGAATTACTATGAGTATTGATGGCTCTCCTCCAGTTTCTCTCTCTAAGCTGGTAGTAACACATAGGGAGTGTTTTAACTTCAGAGAGGGGCTGAGGGCATGGTTCAGTGGTAGAGCACCTGCCTAGAATCCCCCAGTGAGGGGCTAGGGGCGTGGCTCAAAGATAAAACATTTGCATGAGGTCTTGGATTCAATCTCTAGAACTACTGTTACCAGAGATAGGAAAGAAAGGAGAGAGAGAGAGAGAGAGAGAGAGAGAGAGAGAGAGAGAGAGAGAGAGAGAGAGAGAGAGAGATGGAGGGAAGGAAGGAAGAGGAAAGAAGGAAGGAAGAACAAGTAAAAGAAAGAATGGAAGGAAAGAAGAAAAAGGAGAACAAAAAAGGAAAAGGAAATTCTAGAAAAAGAATGTAAAGCTTCATCATAGAACTTAATATTTCAGGTTTATGCTAGTCAAAGTGGAATTTTCTTAGGAAAGTATACATGAGTTAATGCTTTGGCTAAGAAAATGCCATGTGTAAGATTCCCTATAGATTGAAACCTCTTTGCCTTTTTCTATCTTCTGCTTTCTTGGTTTTATATGAAGAACTTGTTTTGAATATTTTTTAGAAGAATTCTACCATATGTGGCACAGGTTACAAGCTGATTTAACTGGGAGCACTGCACGTACTAACAACAGTTCTAACACTGAGCTACATACACCTACCATACCACACCTCACATTTGAGACAGGATCCCACTAACTTCCCCAGGTGGCCTTTAACTCATCCTATAGTCTAGGTGTATCTTGAACTTCTAATCTTCCCTCTTCAGTCTTCTTAGAAGCTGGAAGGATAGGACTGTGCACCACAATCAGATTGCTTTGTAGTTTTACAGAGCTCCAGTTAAGCCTTAAGCCCAGGACATTATGCATTTTTAAGCAGTTGCTTTATCACTGAGCTATATGCCCTAGTTTCTCACTGGGGGATTCTAGGCAAAGGCTCTACCACTGGGCCACACCCCAGCCCCTCACTGGGGATTCTAGGCAGGAGCTCTACCACTGAGTCATACCCCCAGCCCCTCACTGGGGGATTCTAGGCAGGGACTCTACCACTGAGCCACACCCCAGCCCCTCACTGGGGATTCTAGGCAGGAGCTCTACCATTGCACAGAGTCTCCAGCCACCATCCCATATTTTTATTTAATATCTAACCCCTGTGGCAATGGTTATTTGAATCTTTAAACAAGTTTATGCATTCTGCCAACTCTTAATTCAACCGAGACACTGAGAAAAATTTCATAGCACCTCATTTTCCCTGAGAGAAAGTACATGTACATTGAATTACACTTGGCAAACAGAAGGAAGTTGCTAAGTTGAAATCAACCCCATTGTCAGATCTTTCACTGAGCTTGGAATCCTTCTCCCTATGCAAATAACTGCAGTCTAATTAATCTATTTTTGTTACATTCAGTTTTTAGAAAGTGGAGGCATCCTTTTTGAGGACTATAACTAATCCCAAATGTGACAGTGGAAAACATTATTTGGAGATAGAGATTGTAGTTTAGGAAGCCCATATATACTGTAGAGCAATAACAGTGTAATATATTGTTAGTGTATTTACTAAGTTTCTCCTCTCCTTCTTCTCTCCCATTTTTCTTTTTGGAAAAAGAAATTAGCATAAAGTTGTACATTGTTCATGAAAATTTTTATTATATTCAACCTTTAATTTTAAAAAGTCTTGGGGGTCAGCAAGATGACTGAGCAGGCAAAGGTGCTTGTTACAAAACCTGATGGTCTGAGTTTCATTTCTATGACACTTATGGCTGATAGAACCAACTTCTGCAAGTTGTACTTTGATCTCTACACATATTCCATGGCATGAGCACACATGCCTGTGGGCATGCATGTACACACGTGTGTCACACACCAATAAATAGAGTATCATAAATAATAAAAGTAAAATATTTAGAAGAAAGCCTTCTGTTTTCTTTTCAACAAAAGCACAGGGAGGGAGAAGGATTTGAATAATGACTTTTGTGCAAAATACAAGACTCCTGGCACATTTTTGGTCAGGATTAATTGGTGATGTTACAGTTGCTGATACAAAAAATTCATACTCACAGAAAATTCCAGACCTAGCATGTTTTATGTAACTCTTTATGTAAAAGTCTTTGCTGAAAACTTTGGAAAGATGGAAATGTAATTGGGTTTCTTCCCAGGCTGCTTATTCTATCTATCCTCTTATGTTCAAAGATATATGAAAGTCAGTGAATACTCTCTGGCTTCTACAGCCACAGGCCAAAAGGTAAAAAAAAAAAAAAAAAAAAAAAAAACAAAACCTTATATAATATGTGCATGGGCATAACTACTCAGAAGCTATGTCAGAAATTGAAGAGAAGATACTACAACTGGGAATAAAATTT
Organism: Micromys minutus; assembly: GCF_963924665.1. NCBI lineage: Eukaryota > Metazoa > Chordata > Mammalia > Rodentia > Muridae > Micromys > Micromys minutus. The sequence continues at coordinate 16,255,409 of NC_137964.1, read as the reverse complement.
TTCACAGTTCTTAATGGCAGATGTGCTCTCAAGTTTAGTTGTCTTGTATTACATTGTTTCCATTCCCTGTGTTAATTACTTTTAGTTCATGTGTATTAGTCAGGGTTCTCTTGAATAACAGGATTATAGAATGAAAATCTCTCTATGTAGAAACCAGATGTTTTAGAATGACTTACAGGCTGTGGTCCAGCTAATCCAAGTATGACTGTGAAAAATCCAAGAGTTTAGGAGTTATTCAATCCATGAGGCTGGATGTTTCTGCTTGTCTTCAGAAGATACTAGAATCCCAAAAAAGTAGTCTCTAATGCCAGTGAAGGAACAGAATTGTTAGCAAGGGAAGTGCAAGTAGAAGAGTAAAAGTTTTCTTCCTCCCTGTTGTTATGTAGACTTCCAGCAGGAGGCATGGTCCATAAGAGATCTGCATTAAAGATCTTAATTAAAGGCAGGTCTTCCCAGCTCAAATGTTATGGATTAACTGTGTGTTTTCCTACCTCAAAGATTTGAATTAGCAGCGGATCCTCCTACTTCAGATTAAGCAAAAACACTTCACAGGTATGCTCTTCATTTTTGTATTTCAGTTCCAGATGTACTCAAGTTGATATCCACCATGAGACAAAGCACTTAAGGAGGAAAGGCCTGTTTAGAAACATTGTTTCAGAGGGTTTGAACTTAATCATGCTGGGGTGCTATGATGAAGCAGCTCACTTCATGGTAGTGGGAGACTGTGATGGAGGTTGTTTACCTATGAAAGATCAGGAACCAGAAATCATTGTAGACATAAAAAAAAAAAAAAAAAAAAAAAAAAAACCCTACATTCCAAGATCTTTCCTAAGTAGCTTCCTTCCTCCAAATAGTCTCTACCTCCTAAATGTTTCATGGCTTCCTAAAGTAGTGATTCAATCTGAAGAAATACTGATCCAAGCATGAACCTGTGGAGAATATTTTAGACACAAACTGCTCTTTTTTTTGCATTTAACACTTGTCTGCATTATTTTAAGGAATCACATTAAAAAATCCTCAAAACCAGTCCTGGTGGCACAGGGTTGTCAACTCAGCTATTCAAGAGGCTGAGGTAGGACAAGTATATAAGTTCAATTCCTGGCTTACCTACAGAGTGAGTTCAAAGCCAACAAAGGCAATGTGGTAAAATAGTATTTTAAAATAGGTACTGCAAAAGGGTTGAAGAAGTATCTCAGAGTTAGAAAAGTGATTTGTTATTTATGAAGTTTAGTATGAAAGATAAAAAACAGAAAAAATAAAAAATAACTTATTAATGAACATCTTGACAGGACCTATGGGATGAACATGGAAGACAAATTGGATTTTATAATGTTAGTAATAAACTGTGTTCTTCGTGTGCACTGGGTTTCTTACAGTGTCTCACTCTGGTTTAGCCTGCTGAAAATCATGACCCTGTACCACTGTACCACTGTTCTAAAAATTCAGGATCCAACATTTCTCTTATTGAGTAAAGTCTACTAATTTGCTTTGGCCTTTGTTGAAGCTTTGAAAAAAGGTTTCACACCATGGCTCTTGTTGGCCCGTCATTCTTTTATAAACTTAGTTGTCCTAAAACTCACAAGAGATCTACTTGCCTCTCTGCCTCCCAAGTGATGGGACTAAAGGCATGTACCCCCATACCTGAACTCCTGGTCTTTTGAAAGAGCATCCTTTAACCACTTAGTGAACCTATGGACTCAATTGTTTTCCTAAAGCAGAATCTCTCTCTGTGTGGATTGAAGAATATTAAATAAATTATTCTTTGTCCATTTCATATATAGATAGCTTTGACCTCTTCAAAAAAATTGGATAACATCCTCTTTTATCTCCTCTTACTCTCACTGAATACCTTTTCTTCTCATTAGTTTCCCTCCTACTATAATGTCTTGTATGTATGTGTCATACTGCATTATTTTTTACAGTTGCTTGTGTGAAAATATATGAGCGGTTTATACTGGAGCATGGGTAACTTTCCCCACCCCCTAGCAACTATTCCTCCTAGCTTCTCAGAGAAGAATGGGCCTCATTAGCCCTTCCTCTATCATGGCTAGTTATTGGAAGGTCTCATTGTACAGGTCTTATACAGGTAGCCATTGCTCTTATGAGTTCATGGATACAGCAGTCATATTATCCCTCAAAGACATATCTCACGCAACTTCTTCCCATTTGCCAGTTGAGGATATTTGAATGTGGTTGGCCCATGGGGAGTGGCACTATTAGGAGGCATGGCATTGTTGGAGAAAGTGTCACTGTGAGGGTGGACTTAGAGGTCCTAAGCATAAGCTCTACCCAGCTCAGAAGAGATACCCCTAGTTGCATGCATAAGAGTTGCATGCCAGAGTTTCCTTCTGGCTGCCTTCAGATCAAGATGTAGCACTCTCAGCTCCCCCAACATCATGTCTGCCTATATACTGTCATGCTTTTCACCATGATGATGATGGACTGAACCTCTGAAACTGGAAGTGAGCCCCAATTAGATGTTTGCCTTTTTAAGAGTTGCCTTGGCCATGGTGTCTCTTTACAGTAGTAAATCTCTAACAAAGATACCAGTTCTCATATTCTCTCCTTCTCTTTTCTCCCCTTCTCCACAATGTTCCCTAAATTTTAAAGGGGGTGTACTGTCTGGTTTTGTGTCAACTTGATCTAAGCTGGAGTTATCAGAGAGAAAGGAGCCTCAGATGAGGAAATGCCTCCATGAGATCCAGCTGTAAGACATTTTCTCAACTAGTGATAAAGATGGGGAGGGCCCAGCCCATTGTGGGTGGTGCCATCCCTGGGCTGGTAGACCTGGGTTCTATAAGAAAGCAAGCTGAGCAAGCCATGGGAAGCAAGCCAGTAAGTAACATCCCTCCATGGCCTCTGCATCAGCTCCTGCTTCTTGACCTGCTTGAGTTCCAGTCCTGACTTCCTTTGGTGATGAACAGCAATGTGGAAGTGTGAGCTGAATAAACCCTTTCCTCCCCAACTTGCTTCTTGGTCACAATGTTTTGTGCAGGAATAGAAACCATGACTAACACAGGGTAATATAGATAGATGTCTCATTTAGGGCTGAATGAGACTCAGCCACTTAGTCTTGGCACTTTGGCCAGTTAAGAATTTTTGCTTTAATTGCCATACACAGCAAAACAAAAACTTCTGTGACCAAGGCTTGGAGCAGTACTCATGTATTAATATAAATACTGATAGAGTGGGCTGACATCTTGTCTGTTTGGCAAAACAGTAATAGTAGGTACCACCTGTAGGGTCCCGTGATCTCCCCCTGACACCATGTAGGCTTTTGACTAGGTGTTTGGTGCCAAGCATGCAATCCCTCTCATGGAAAAGTCCCCAGATCTGATCGGAAAGATGTTGGTTGAAGTGCACTTTTAAATGACTCAGAAACAGAACAATCTCTGGATTGGTCTGTTTAATGCATATGAGCTGTGCCTTTAACCTTCCAAGAGGTTTGCCCATGCCTTCTGGCTTATTCAGTCTTTGTTCATCCCTTCTGCTATGCTGCTTTGCCTTAGTAAGGCTCACTAGATAGTGAAATGCCCTTATGGGGAAGCATTCTAAATGCTACAGAACATTCTTCTGGAGGAATTTCCTTTTGATGGATTGTTTCCCAGGGATTTTTCAAGTTTCTCTTGTTTAGCCTTCATAGGAAACGGCTCTTTAGGGGTCGTGCAGATATGGAGTGCGACAGGAATCTAGAGCTTGGGGTGTGTACACTGGGCTTAATGATGCATCCCCAGCTGTAGCAGGCTGGAAGGAGACGACAGGACAACAAGACTGAGCAACAAGAATGGGAGTTTTTAGAGACTGAATTTAGATCCCAGTGGGAGCATAGTTTACTGATGCTATCAAATTTGGCTGCAGAAGCTTCTCGGCGGTGGGTAGCAGTTAAGACAGATTCATATCCAGTTGAAACGCTGAGAGAGTCACTGTGGAGAGTTCAGCCCTACATAGGGCATTAGTTTTACACACACACACACACACACACACACACACACACACACAGTGTTAAAGAGCTCAGGGAACATTCAAGAAAAGGGGACAGAGATAACGTAAGAGGATGAGGGCAGAGAGCTGTGGAATGCTGTCTTCTAGACATGGCATAGCCATTGCATTCATGAACTCAAAGCATCTATTGCCATGTGTACAAAACCAAGCCAACACAATGAGTACAAACAGTCCAACAGGCAGCGTTCAGCTGGGTTGGACTCATGGGGTTACAGGGGGAAAAAAAGCAAGAGGAAATGAAAGGCATGTTTGAAGGTGTGGGGTAGGTGGAAGGCACCCTGGGAGAGGATGTGATCAAAATGGATACACGTATAGGTTGCCGGTGAATAAATAAAAGACATTAGAAAAGCGATCCCAAGAAGTACTGAGACTGAGTAAGTTGTGTATGAGGATTTGACCTACTGATACTTTTTAAGGTTAGGTGAATGGGCAAACAGGGTGCCAGAAAGCCGATCACAGCAAATCAAAAGCTGCCACTTACCAGAAGTGTAGACTATACTCTGAGAGGAACAATGTCCAGCTGCTGTACTCAGTTTCACATAACTAAGTTGTTTTTACCCCCAGCAGACTGGCTCTCAGCCTGGTGAGTAATAGGGTATGTTATAGTTTGAGTGTGAAATGTCTCAGGCTCCTGTATTTGAACACTTGGTCCCCAGTTGGTGGTGCTGTTTCAAAAGGTTGCAGAACTTGTAGCAGGTGAAACCTGGCAAGAGACAGTGGGTCACTGGGAGTGAGCTTGAGATTTAGAGGGAAGACTTCCACTTCCTGAGGGCTGTTTCCCGACTGTGGCATCAGTGTGACCAGGAGCCTCATGGTTCTACACACATGAGTACCCAACTGGATAGACTGAATCCCTTCAAACTGTAAGCTAAAATACATCCTTCCCTAAGTTGTCTCTGATTAGTGTCATTGGTTCTTGACCTTGTTTACCACATTAAGCATGTTGTTGAGAAATGTGAAAGAATGAACTAACGGCTGAGTCTTGATAATTTATATGTGATCTCTTATAGCTCAGTGGCAGAGTACTTACCTAGCATGATGACACTCTGGCTCCAAACCCCGACACTGTTTAAAAAAATAACCACTCAATAGTTACAGGCTATCACAATGAATTGCTACTTTATTAACAAATGATTAACAATAATTGAGAATTGATGATTAAGTGATTTAGTATTCATGAATTATTGAATAGTTATAAATTATACTTTAAGAAATTACTAATTAGTATTAACAATTGATTTTATAATAATTTACCGAGTGAGTAAGCATTAAATTTCCACTCTACTCAAGGCCCTAATTTTATTTAAGATTTGTTTTACTATTCATTCGTGTGTGTGTGTGTGTGTGTGTGTGTGTGTGTGTGTGTGTTTGTGTGTGTACATACATGTGAGAGTCCCTAATAGGCCAGAACTGGCCATCATATATGCTGAAATTATAGGGAGTTGTGAACTACCTGATCTGGGTGCTAGAAACTGAACTGAGTTCTCTGGAAGAGCAACAAGTGCTCTTAACTGCTGAGCCATCTTCTCCCTGGCCCCCATCACCAATTTTAAATTCACATTCTGTTACACTCTTGTAAAGACCTTTAAACTTTGTATGGCCATCCCTGTAGAATAAGTCAGGGCACTCAGACTCATAGAGGTTGAGAATTCACTTGAGGTCATATCTGGTTAACAAACAATGCTCAGGATGTTCTTTTTAACATTTAATTAGTTTTAGTAACCACTAATAATAATAATAATAATAATAACAAAAACAAAATTAAAGTGCCAAAGTGATGCCTTTTCCTGGCCTTGTGGTGATGACAATAATAGCCAGTGTTTATTAAGCACATTCAAAATTCCAGCAATTACACTGGCCACTTTGCATACTGTGTTTAATTTGTTCCTAACACAACCAAGGCACGTCCTGTCCCTCTCTTCTCCCTCCTTTGCAGATGGGAGAATATTAAGAGTAAAGATATAAAGTGTATTCTAAACATGGCTCAGTTGTTAAAGACTTTGCCTTGTAACCACAGGAACATTGTGTTTGAGTCCCAGAATGACATCACAGCAACAGCAAAACCCAGCCTGGAGTAATAGTGCGCATTCATCCTCCCCTCATGAAGAACTCATAGCCTGGTGGAACACCTGAGCTTTCTGGGCGGTTTGTTCAGTGTTCTTAATAAGTCTAGGGGAGTGCAAGGGCTTGGGGTCCTCAAGAGATGGCTCAGCGGTTAAGAGTGTGTTCTTGAAGAGCACCTAAGTTTGTTTCTCAGCACTCATCCTGGTGGTTCACAATCACCAATCACCCTATCTCCAGGGCAATCCTATGCCTCTGGCTTCTATAGGCACTACACCTGTGTATGCATAGCAACATACAGACCCTCACTCATAGATTAAAAATTTTAATTAAAAAAATTCTTGTTGATACAGCTCAAGGCCACCTAACCCAATACCACCTCATTCATTTGGAATAATTAGACACATGTTAATGAGGTCTAGATATTTTGATCAAGTATTTATTAGAATACTTTTACAGAGGCTGCATATTTTTAATTCTCTGATATTCTGCTGATGTCTCAGAAAAGGACCACATAGATTTTATTTTTAACTGTGGATGCTTGTCTTTTGGAATGTATATTCTATTAAAAGACCTGAAACCACACAGGAACACTGTATTTCTCCATGTCACTGTAACCAGTAAAGGTCAAAAAATAGTAAGTTCTAGAAACAATAGTAAAAAGATGTCTTTTCCAAAAATTTTCTTGAGTTTGGAGGTCAACAGGCACACAGGATTTTCATAGCAACTGTGTACCAGAAGGTCCGGGCAGTGGCTTCCTGTGTGGGGCCCATGGGTTTCTTGGAGTGACTTGGTTCCACAGAGGGAGTTGTGGCAGAAGCCTTGGGTAAAATATGTCACACATGTGTCAACTAAACAATATTGGTCTAGGAACAAACATGGCTATATTGTGCAATGCTGTACTTCGCCACAGGTCACTTTGCTTCTTTGATGATTTGAATCACTATCTAGACATAATTTTCTCTAGGATTTAAACTACCCCTGCCTCTGAATTTCCAGTTCATGCATCTCCATGTATTCCCTACAGATACCATGTTTTTGCAAGTCCTATGTTGTATTGGTTTCTTTGCTCATCACTGTAGCATAATGTCTGATAGGAACCTAATGGAGAATTTATTTTATCTTATAAGGAACTTAAGATTTATTTTGACCAATGGCTTGAGAGACTACAGTCCTCCATGGTTAGGATGCTAGCCCAGAGTTCTTTGTACTGATGGCAAGTACACAAGGCTTGTTGTATGGCATTGCCATCTTCAGAATAAGTGTATGAACTCTGGATCCTTTGGTGTGGTCCTCAGCCACTTTTACCACCACCAAAGCCGGATGGCCTTGCTCTTTATTACCAGACTCCTGAAGAATGAAGTTCTGCTCATTTCTTTCACATTTGTTTTTCCATGAATGTTAGTGGTTTTGGTGGTGGTGGTGCTGGTGGTCATGGTATGTGTGTGTATGTGTGTTTGTGTGTGTGTTCACATATGGATGTGGGTGTGTCCATGCACTTACGTGTTTATGAAGGCTAGAGGTTAATGTCATAAAGCATCTACCTTTGCACACCCACCTTACTCATCGAAGCAGAGCCACTCAGCCAAATCTGTCATAGCTGTCACATATGTCTAATCTTTAAAAACTGTGCTATATGGGCTTGGAGGTGGGCATGCAAGTACCCATGGAGGCATGGAGGCCAGAAAAGGGTGTCAGATTCTTCAGATCTGGAGTTATAGGTGGTGGTAAGCCACCCAACATGAGTAATGGAAAACACTCAGGTCCTCTAGAAGAGAAGCATGTGCTCTTAACTATTGAAGGATCCCTCTAGCTCGTAGGCCATCTTGGTGGTGACCTTGCTCTGGAGATGCCCCGATCCTGCTCTCTGATGCTGGAATGTAAGCAGCTACCGCATTTACTGGCATTTAAATGGGTTTCTAGGGATTTGAACTCAGTCCTCCCATTTTCCCGGCAAATGTTTAACCTCTTATGTCATCTCCCCAGACTGTGTCCATTTTTAATCCAACAAATTCACACAGCATAAAAAGCTGTAATATTGACCATTTTAATTCATTTTATATTACATTATCATCATCATTGTTGCTATGTGCTTGAGATTAGGCCCAGTACTTTTGGTATGCTAAGCGGGATTCTTACTGCTAAGTGATGCTCCGGATCTCATAGGTTAGTTTCACTGACACTGTCAGCTACTGGTAGTCGACTGTAAATGTATAAGCAGAGGCATGGCACTTGCTTCTTTATTAAACACATATGTGAACCTGCTGTGAAGAGTAAAGAAGAGAGAGGGTTAGGAGTGCTTCTATAAAACATCTTCCAGAGGATCTCAGAGTTCCCGTCTCTGGGGACCACTTCTCTCTTGTCAGCTGCCCTTGGTCAGCTGCTGCTTTGTGTTCTTTGAGCATCCAGTTGTGTTCAGTTGTCCTGCACCTTTAAGGTGTACCCCCCCCACCCCAGCCCACCCCTCAGGCTCAGTGCCTGCCACAGACAACAGACTCAAAGCCAGAGCCTGAGTGACAGGCTCCCGTGCGTAACGGCACGTGGCAGGCGCTGGCAGCCTGCCAGCCCCTAGTTCTTTCTGTTTTGTGTTCCTCGCTCATAACTGTTTATTGTGATAGGTAAACACTTGTTTGGAAAGCTTGCAGGCATACTATTAAGACACAAGTGTTCATGACACAGTCAAGCTGGGTTGTAAAATGTTTATCCCTCGGAATGACAGACGTCAGCTCTTCCCTTGGAGAAGGGCTCTCACTGTTTGTCTTTTCTGTTTCTTCTTTCTATTGTCTTCCCTTCTTTCCTTTATTTCTCATCAACTCAACTTCCATATGTCTCTGTCTCCCTCCCCCTCTCTCATGCTCACACATACACATGCATGCACATACACGTGCAGACACCTACGTGTACACTCACATATAAAATTTTTTGTTTTTAAGACAAAAGCTTGCTAAGTATCTCAACCTGGCCTCTGGCTTCTAGCTACCAACCCTCCTGCTTCTAGCTATCTGCCTCCTAAGTATAGTTGACAAGTTTATACCAGCACCCCCCACCCCCAGATTACAGAGTCAAATATATTGTCTTATTTAGAATTCAGGGTGGCGGGTGAGGGGGGGAGTAAAGAGATGGAGTAAGTTGAACTGATTATTATTTAGCTTTTCTTGTTTTATTTTCTTTAAGACAGAGTTCATGTAGTCTAGGCTGGACTCTGACTTGCTGTGTAGCTGGGGATGGTCTTAAATTCATGATCTTCATACATCCACCTCCTGAGTGCTGGGATTACAAACATGTACTATCGTGCCTGGTTTATATAGTGCTGGAGATGGAACTCAGGGCTCACGAATGTTAGGCATGCTTGCTCTCCCAACCAAGATACAGCACCAACCTTTGAGCATCCTGTTCTTATAGGGGCTTTTAAAGCTTTTTGCTTTTAAAGCTGACAGTTGCTTTGGCAAGTGAGTCTGAGCAAATATGTGTGAAGTACCAGTTTGAAGCAGTCTGATGTTTTTAAAGACAAGCTTCTAGGAGGTATTCCAGGCTAACTGTAAACTCTCCATCTTGCCTCACGCCTAGGTGTTAGGGTTACCAGTATGTATCACCATGCCTGGTTCCCACATATTTTTAAGGGAACCCATTCATTAGATAACAACCCTTCAGTCTATGAGTCTTTAAAAGACATTTCATATCTAAACACAAGTCTCTGAATAAGCATTTTATACAGAAGGATATCTAAGAGTCTTACTTAGAAAGGTCTGCTAGGAATATGTTCCCGAATGGTCCTTTGTTTGACTTGAAGTCATTTCCCATCATGTTGATTCCTTAAGGATTGCTTTCTTAGGATATTTCTATTTGTGCTAGGTTTCTGCCATGGTGACAAAATACCTGAAACAATCCGAAAGAGAAAAGGCTTATTTTGGCTCAGGGTTTCAGAGGGGCCAGTACAAGGTTCACCCAATCCATTGCTTTGAGCCAAAGGTGGTCCAGGCAGAAATCATGATGGCAGGAGTGTTTAGCTGAGGCTATCCCCCCCCCCCACACTGTGCTAACAAGAAAGCAGAGAAGCAGACTGAGAAAGAGACTGAGAAAAGTCATATTCTTCAAAGGCACAATCAGGGTGGCCCAATTCCTCTAATCAGGTCCCACCCACATTCCACAGTTTCCACTACTTTCCAGTAGTTTATTTGATTACATTAAACTGACAAGAACAGACACTACCCTTGATCTCAGCCAAAGGCAAGGAAGCCATCCCATTCAATTACAAATCCATCAGTGGGTTAACCAATTGATGAGGCCACGACCCCCCCCCTTCCGGGATCCAATCACTTCCCCCAAAGCCACCTTCTGTAGAATCAAATGGTCCCTTATTGAACTCCCAACACTGAACATAGCTTTGATTGCTGTAAATTGATTTAATCTTCACTCTTCATGTCAGCTGTTGAAGAGACAGCACTGAAGCCCTGTCTCCATTTCTATTTATCTGGCTGGAATATTTCCATATATTTTTCTTGTTGTGAGAACTCTCATTTTTTTTTCTCTTTGGTGTTTATTCCCGTTCATTAAAGTTTCCCTCAAGTTATGGCACCGAAACTGATGAAAATGTTACTCCTTTTTAATTTTTAAAATTACATTTGATGTGTTAGGAGTAGATGACATACCTAGATGCCGTCTGTGGTCAGTAGCCAGAGGACAACTTGGGAAAAAAATTGGTTCTCTCCTTTTGCCATTTGGATTAAATTCAGGTCATCAGGATGGGGTAGGAAGCCCCTTTACCTCATTTTGTGTATCCCCTCCCGTGTGTGTGTGTGTGTGTGTGTGTGTGTGTGTGTGTGTGCTTGTATGTGCTTGTATGTGGAAGCCTGGAAATTAACAAATGTTTTCACCCATTACTATTTATTGAGGTAAGGTTTCTTGTTGAACCCAGATTATGTTATGTTAACTAGTCTAGCTAGCCAGATTCCCCCCCCCCCAAGATTCCCTATCTCTGCCTCCCAAGTGTTGGGGATTACAGATGGCTACCACACTTGTCTAGCTTTTATGTGGCTTCTAGGAATCCAGACTCTCTCCTTCTAGATTGTAGAGCAAGTACTTTATGCACTGAGCCATCACCCCAGCCCAGTAGTCTGGGCATTATTTGGTTAATGTAGATGGGAATGGGTTGTGGTATCATTTATTCTGTATGAATTTTATTCTGTGACAAGCCAGTTGACATCTGCCTTGGACGTGAATCATGTGTGGCTTCAGTTACTAATACCTATGTGTGTCCATATTCAGCGTAGCCCTGTTAGGTTTTGTAAGATGTCATCACTTGGCCCCATCTTTTGAAATAATTTTCCCATTTAATTTCATTATAAGAGTTCATCATGGCAGTCACTTTAGAAGTCATCAATAAAGATTAGCATTAAAATGAGATAAATGTCTGTCACAATTTCCCACATGTAATGGATCAGTACCTCACCATAGGGGTGTAATTGGCAACAAAGTCTTTTATTTCATACAAACAAGTATAAACATTCTGTTGAAAAAAAGAGAAAACAAAAAGTTAGATTTAAATGAAAAAAAATTGAATAATTTTATTTTCGTGTGTATGGGATGTAATGTGTGCATAGGTGTGCATATATGTGCATGCAGATGTGTGCAGAGGCCAAACACTGACACTGAATGTCTTCCTCAATCACTTTCGCATACACACCAAGGCAGGGTCTCTAAGACAATGGTTCTCAACCTCCCTAGTGCTGCTACTCTAATAAAGTTCTTCATACTCTGTTGACCACAACCATAAAATTCTCTTTGCAATTCATATCTGTAATTTTGCAACCTATATGAATTATAATGTAAATATCTATGTCTTCTGATGGTCTTGGGTGACTTCTGTGAAAGGGTTGTTCAATTCCTAGAGGGTGTTGGTTGAGAACCTATGCTCTAGCTGACTCTAGGTCTTACTGATTTGGCGAGTCTGGTTAGCCAATTGGCCCCCAGCATTACAAATGTTGAGATTCCAGGTGAACTGTCACACCTGCTTAGCTCTTAGATGGATTCTGGCCAATTGGATTCTGGTGTCACTTGAACAGTAAGTACTTTATCCACTGAGCCATCTCATCTGCTCTTGAAATAAAAGTTTTGGACTCCTATTCCAAAATGATGATAAATTCAAAGGGAGTTTGAATAGCATAGGACAAAGAGGTCTGATGTATTCATCACTCAGTTTCCCACAGTGTTAACTAAATTGGTAAAATGTAGTGTATATATATATATATATATATATATATATATATATATATATATATATATATATTTGAAATATATGTATATATATTTTAAAATTATAGTGTAATTTTACAAGCAGAAAATGTATATTAAAACAATTCACAGGTCTTATTCATATCTTACCTGATTCTGTCTTTTTCCTTTTTTTTCTTTCCCTTTTCTTTTCCTTCCCCTCTCTATGTCTCTGTCTCTCTGTGTGTCTCTGTGTCTCTGTCTCTCTCTCTCTCTCTCTCTCTCTCTCTCTCTCTCTCTCTCTCTTTCTCTCTCTTTCTTTTGTCTTGAGACATTTTCTTACCATGTAGTCTAAGCTAGCTACTATATGTAGCTCAGGCCATTCATGAGCCTCCTGCCTCAGCCTCCTAATGGATTACAAATCTATGCTACCTCACTTGAATTAATGTATGTGTGTGTGTGTGTGTGTGAGAGAGAGAGAGAGAGAGAGAGAGAGAGAGAGAGAGAGAGAGAGGGAGAAGGAGGGAGAAGGAGGGGGGAGGGAGAGGGAGGGAGAGGGAGGGAGAGGGAGGGAGAGGAAGGGAGACGGAGGGAGATTTTATGTGTATGTCTACACTTTTATATGTAGGTGGACTTACTTGTGTATGTACTTATGGAAACTACTGGTCTGCTTTGAATGTGTTCATTTAATTTTTGGAGAGAAGATCTTTTACCAAATCCTGAGCTCATCCTTTCAGTTAGACGCTGGCCCCCAAGATCTATCTGCCTCTACCTCTGTCAGTGCTAGAATTCCAGGCACACCTCCACATCTGACTTTTATGTAGGTGCTAGGGATCTGAACTTGTGCTCTCAAGCTTATACAGTAATCTCTTTTTCAACTGGGATAGCTCCCTAGGCCAGAGCCAAACACTTTTAATACTTGAGATTAGGTCTAGTCTAACCCCCTCTGAGATAAAGCTGGGCAGGCCTATTCTTAAGAGATTGTGGCTTCACTGTGATAGAGCTCTTCTATCTCATTCTACCCTTAGCTTGTTCCCTCATCTGTAGAAGGACCGGAATTCTATTGACTGTAACTTGCCATAGGGCCAAGATGGTGACCTGAAAAATACTTTCTAAACCGTGAGGCTCTAACTTTCTACAATTCCCCCTTGTTGTTATGACATCGCTTCTTTGGAAATCACATCTATAGCAACACATAATACTGCATTTAGCATAAGTAAGCTCATCACCACGTTTGATGGCACTGAAAGGAATGGAGTTTTTAGCCTGATTTCCTGCTTCCTTTCATGTGCGAAAACAGTCATCTGGTAATTAAAATGGAACATTAAAAAGGATAGGAGATAAGAAGTCCCCTGCTACCATTAAAGACTAAAGCAAAGAGAGTTCAGGCAAAGTTGGGTATGAACATTCTCCCTGAGATGAATGAAGTTTCACAGTGGAGGGCACTCTCCCAGAATTAAATCAGAGTGTGAAGCTTTGGTATCCATCATTATCTTAAATATTGCTTATACCTTAAATTTATCTTCTTCTCCTAACTTAGGAAAGTTTAATTTTTTTAAATCACAACAATGTAAATAGCCCAAAATATACTTGAAGATGAATCAAGAGAACTGTAAACTCAATCTTTCTCAACGTCAGGCAGACGAGGCTGCTGTAGGGGATTGACATGGGGGAAAGACAGAGAAGTGGAAGAAGACGTACATGGCTCACGGCTGGAACCAGGAAAAAAACGCTAAATCAGTGAAGTACTTGTGCAAGCATGAGAACCTGGGTTTGGATCCCCAACACTCACAGAAATCAGGTAGCTTGCACCTGTAATCCTAGTCCCAGTTACCTCTGGGGCTTGGTAGCCAGCTCATCTTGCCAAACTGGTGACTCCAGGGGAAACCTGATCTCAAAAACAAGGTGAAAGACAACAGCAGAAGATGCCTACCTCTGACCTCTGATATCCACATGCACACCTACACATGAATATACACCCTCCCGTGCAAATGTACATTCAACATATACCACACAACTCCCCCCCCCAAATAATAAATATGTAAGGTGGACAATATTTTCAATACCCATAAGTTTTCTTTTCTGTGCTTCCTCTTATAATTCCCCTGTCCCATCATTCCTTTGGGATTTTCAGCATCTATGATCATCTGTCTGTGTTAAGGGTGAAGGAAAAAAATTCCCTCTAGGAGATTTAACAGGAGACCTTACTTGGCGGTGCATGTTTGTTATTGCAGCACTTAGGAGGCTGAATCAGAAGGATTCTGAGTTCGAGGGTCAGTCTGTGATGCATACCATCCTGTCTCATAGCAACAAGAGAAGCTGGGCTGCTGCTCAGTTGACAAAGTTCTGGCCTGATGTCTTGTAAAAATGGTTATAATGATGCATGTCTATAATCTCAGGACTCCCATCACATGGAAGGTAGAGGCAGGAGGATCATAACTTCAAGATAATCCTTGGATACACAGCAACATTGAGTCCAACTTATGAGTTCATGAACTCTTAAAAACCATCACAAAGAGAACAGCAAAGAAAGATTAAAACACAGAACAGGAAATCTTCCAAATGTGTTGTTTTGACCTGTTTTCCAGTACAGTTTATCTTCTCACAGAGTTGGAAAGCTGTGAGAAATCAAAGCTGATAGTGTGTGGTGGTGGGGGCTGAGATTTGTCTTTACATGCCCCTGTCTACTTGAAAGAAAGGAAATCTCACCGCATTTTGTACAGACCCACTTTCATAATGATGGTGCTTCTGCACATAAAGCAATATTATTGGTCCAGACAGATGAGACCCACACGGAAAGAGAGAATGGATCCCCATAAGTTCTCCTGACATGCCTCTCCTACACACGCTTACCTAGGCTTATCATGAGAAAATTCGATTTGGTATAAATAGCTGAGATTTTTACATAAGTGATGGCAATATTTAATTTCCCAATTAAGAAAGAATCAATTCTCTAAACCACTAGAAAGAGCAAACGCATTTTGCAAAGCCAGGAAATTTTTAGGTTCTTTCCCATGGTCCAGATTACATTTAGATTCTTCATTAAATGATCCTCCCCCCCCAACCCCCACCACCAGTGCTTATATGCTTTGCATTTCCATTTTTAAAGGAGCCCACGGCAAGGGTAAATTACATAATAGTTAAGAAACTGAGCAGCTTTGATTAATTCAAGTTAGTTTGTTCAGGCAATGCCTGTTCATCGTTCCCAGCAAAAGGCAAGTTTTTCCATGGCATCCAACCACCTGATTGGATGTGCACCTGAATCCATGGAAGGCAGCAACCCCTGGGGATGCCTGCACAGCTAGGAGAACGGAAGTGGTGTTCACAGTAGTCAAGATCCAGACCAGCCTAGATGTCCATCAACAGGAATGGCTAAAGAAGATGTGTAGTAGATATGCTATAGAGATCTGTTCAAATACAAAGAATAACCAAATGACACCACCTGTAGGAAAATTGGTGGTACAAGAGATTGTTATATGTGAGGATCAGTGTAATTGTCAACTCGATATAACCTAGAATCACCTGAGAAGAGAATCTCAATGAGAGATTTTTCTAGACAAGGTTGGCCTGCTACGATGACTAAGGGAAAGTGTAACTGCCGTAATTGATGTGGGAAAGTGGGCGCTACCATTTGATAGTTTCGGTTCAGAGGAACCTAGCTTAAGCACTGAACACAAGGGCATTCATTCTCTCTCTGCTCTTAGCTATGAACGTGACATGATAACCTATGACCTGAGATTGTGAGCTAAAACAAGTTCCTTTCTCCCCTAAGTTGATTTTTGTCAGGGAATTTTTTCCCAACAGAAATGAAACTGAAGCATTATGTTAAGCAAAATACAGCAATCTCAGAAAGACAAATGTCATATCCTCTCTCTCATATATATATATATATATATATATATATATATATATATATATATATATATATCATATAGATTTAAATACACACATACTTGGCATATGCAAATTCCTGTATTCAGTCCCCAGCACCACCCAACACAGGAAAAACCAATGGAGCACCTAAAAAGAATGGTGGGGCCACCACAGAAACAGGTAGTTTAATTCTTTATTTTTTTTTCAGAATGGGAACAGTGCCCAAGTTCTAAATGCATAATTGATATCAAATTACCTGATATTGAGTGCAAAAATCAATCAGGACACACCAGCATAGTAGGCAGTTGCCATAGAGACTTGAAGGTTTAGGAATGTAGAACGTGTGGGCCCCGGGGCTGAGGCCCATGTCTAAGTTCTAGCTGTTGACCTGGTATGAGTCATTGAACTGCACTAGATGTGAAGAGCAATGGCTGGATGGGTCTGGGGAGAGATAGCTCAGTGGTTAGAGTCCTGGCAAGGCAAGCATGAAGGAAGGAGTTCAGATCTCCAGAAACCAGTGGAGATGTCAGGTGGATATGAAAGCCACCCTGTCATTTCAGTCTAGGAAGCCAAAAAGTGGATCCATAGAGCAAGATGGATAGCAAGACTAGCCATATCGATGAGCTCTGGGTTGGGTTGAGAGACCCTGCCTCAGTGAGTAAATAGAGGAATGATAGAGAATTATATCCAAAATTAGTCTTCAGCCAAATGCTAGTTTGACTGTTGAGTTTATTTGGGTTGCTGGAAGAGAATTAGATTATTTAGGAACAGAATGACAATACATCACCCACACACAAGTGGGTCCCTGCATCTATTTCTTGCTAGAGACTTATCACTGTGTGCCTCTGAGTGTGTGTGTGTGTGTGTGTGTGTGTGTGTGTGTGTGCGTGCGCGTGCGTGCACCAGTGTGCATAGGTCACAGCTCACATGTGGAAGTCAAAGGACAACCTGCAGAGTTCTTTTTCTTTACCACCCTGGTTTCAGTGATTAAACTCAGGTCACCAGGCTTGGCAGCAAGGTCTTTTATTTGCTGTGGCATCCTGCCTGCCTCTTAACATCATTCTATTTGAAACGCTTTCATTTCAGTTACACATAAGAAGGTTTTATTTATTTCATCAGAACTCCCTGATTATTAGCTATGGCCGAGGTCCCTGGCCCTAGAGCAACCGATTGAGCACAGCCTGTAGGACAGGTGGAACTCAAAGAGAAGCTCCAGTTAGCACATGGAGAACCTAGGCTTTCTCTCCTGTTTCAGTCACGAGCCCTGTAAAGCATCAGCCACTCTGGAAACTGTCAAAGAGATGGGTAGGGTATGATTGGACCTAATTGTTGACACCTTTCAGCAAGAGGACATTCGTTTTTCTCTTTCTTTAACTAATGGGGCAATGTCAGGCCAAAGCTACAAGACCACGGAAAAAGCAAATTATTGCCTCAGCAATTCTGCCAACATTTGGGGTTAATTGCCTTTGCAGACCCCTGTTTGATGCACAGTAAAAAGGAGAAAAATGATTTAGGCTCTCAGTAATCCCTTGGGTGATGCCTTCAGCCATGTAAAAGGAATAAAAATACTCTACAAATTTAGGTCTCTTTTAAAACCCTTTCCAGGCTCGATCCATCTATCATGCAAGTGGAAACTGCTCTGGTAATATATTGTACATGGGGACCACACTACATCATCAGAGTTCTGACTTCGCCAGGATGCCGTAGGAGGTTGGAACGCAACGTAACAAATTACAAGGCCGGACAGTGATGAATGCACTTTGGGAGAGTTTAAATTAATTTTGAGCTGCTTCAAGTTGGTTTAGAAAGTAATTTTTAAATAAATCAGAGGTGGATAGGGAAGGATGGCTCCAAAGGCTCACAGGTATGTAGGAAGTTCAAGGCCAAACCAGAGCTTTAGCGTCTTGAGAAATATAGGGGTGGGATCAATTAGAACTGGACAGTCTGTTATCTCCTATGTGCAGCACCAAGAGTTAGAGGGAGAAATGGAAAGATGTACCGGCCAAGAAATGATCATCAATGATGGAGTTTCCAGTTGGAACCTATTGGAATAGTTAACCCATCTTCACCCACCCCCAACAAAACTGGGTTTCTTTGTGAGTGGGTAGCAGAACTGTACAGCAGCAAATATGAAATAGCAGATAAACCTGCAGCTGGGCTGGGGGTCTCGGCTGATAGAGGGCTTGCCCAGCATGCACAAAGCCCCAGTTCCCTCTTCCCAGCACTGCATAAACCAGGTGTGATGTGTCTAGCATTCCGGAGGCAGATACATGAGGGTCACAAGTTCAAGGTCATCCTCAGCTACTTTGTGAGTTCAAGGCCAGCCTGGACTATAAGACTCACAGTTGAAAATCAAACAAATGAAGTTAAACATGTAGCTTTGTTGGTAGAGTATCTTCCCTGAATGAAGAAATCCCCAGGATCCATCCCCAGCATGGTATAAACTGGAAACTTTGGTGCATGCCCATAATCTGAGGACTGGAAAGTGACTACAGGTACACCAGAAGTTCAAGGTTATGCACAGCTAACAAGCAAGTATGGGGTCAGCCTGGGCTACTTGAGATCCTATCTCAAGGAAGAGGACAAAGAATTAGTCGATAGCCTTAGGAGCATGATTCGTGAACCTGTTGCAATACACAGAGGTGGTGTGGTGATGTAGAAAGAGGGCAGAGCTAGGAGTCAGGGAATCTGCACACCATTTCACTCGATCCTCACAGCCACCTGCCATGAGCACCTATATCACTCTCTGTGCCTCGGTTCCTCTCCTGCTAAAGAGCAGAGTGCACACGCTGGTAGAGTGCACATACCGGGGGGGCGGGGGAGGTAGATGGAGGTAAAACAGTCTGAGGCTAGCCTGAGCTACGTAATGAAGCCCTGTCTTGTGAAATAAACAAATAATCAACAACATGCAGTGTAAGGTCTTCCTTAGAGGACAAGTGGGAGGGTGTGTCAGATGGATATGACACCCTCTTTGCCCCTAAAACTACAAAGACAAAAAGAAGTTATTGTCGTTGTGATTACTGGTCTTGCTGGTGGCGTAGCATCAGAAATTGATCACCATGAAGCAAAATATATCTTAAATACATTCAGTCTTGAATAATAACTCAGTTGGTAATGTCTGGCTGCTCAAGCCTGAGCGTCTATGTGCGAATGCCCAGAACGCATATATAGAAAGGCCATGTGTGTGGTGGCAGGAGCTTGAAATCCTAGCATTGAGGTGTTGACTGTAAGTAGATCACTGAAACTTGCTGACCAGCCAAGCTGACACAAGATAGTCACTTAGGAAGAGGAAACCCCAACTGAGGAATTAACCTCCATCATATTTGCCTATAGGCATGTCTATGGTGGTATTTTCTTGATAAATAATTGTGGATGGTGCCATCCCTGACCTGGTGGTCCTGGGTTCTGTAAGAAATCAGGCTGAGCAGGCTATGGAGAGCAAGCCAGTAAGCAGCATTCCTCCATAGTCTTAGCTTCAGTTCCCATGTCCAGGATTCTGCTATCAGCTCCAATTCTGGCTTCCCTTGATGGTGGTCCATTTCGTAGACATGTAAGCCAGGTTGCTTTTGGTCAGTGTTTTCTCCTAGCAACAGAAATCAAACTAAAGCATCAACCCCCAACTTAACCCATTTTGATAGTTCCAGGTCAGTGAAAGGTATGTCTCAAAAACAAGATAGGGCTACACAAATCAAGATTGGTGATGACATAGTTCAATCCCTGGGACCAATATGATGGGGGGGGGAAGAAAACCTATTCACACAAGTTGTCCTCTGACTTCCACACGTACATCATGGTATATTTATACCATATATAGAACACACACACATACACACCAAACAAACAATTCTTGTCTCTAAGGCTGTTGTGTATAATCCACACACATATGTACCTGCAGATATATGCATTTTCAGTATATGCTTGTATATACATTCTCACATGTATATATATATATATATATATATATATATATATATATATATATATATATATATATATATATATATATATATATATACACTCCTTCATAGACTGAAGGAGTGGTGTGAAGAACAAAGAGTGGGTGATGCTGAAGGATACAGCGTTGATGTCAAGATGGAGTGTCAGGGTGTGCTCTTGGATGCATGACTGGATTCATTTCATGGGACTCCAAAAAGGGAATATTGCTTACCATCTTGGAGATACACCATTCCCTTTACCACAAAAAGGGATTTCACTTCAGTGGAACTTTTCTTTCTTCTTTCTCATCTTTCTTTTTCCCCCCACAAATAATACTCATTTCTCAGTGCATGGGGAATCAATTAGCTACAGTGCCGTGTTCAGGTAGACATTAGATTAGCTTGAGACTACTCCACTATAGATAATTAACCTTCGTGCCCAAATTAGCAGTGAAATAAGCCAGTTATTAGTTTTCATAATGAACAAAATTGAGTATTTTGGAAAGTTAAACCCCTAGAGCTTAAATTAAAATAAGCATTGGGGGAAATCCCTAAAGCATTCTTCAATTCATTAACACAACGAATTCCACTGCACACTGAAGTGACAATGTGTCTTCTTGAAAGGAAATTGAGTCCCCCTAATAATCATCTAGATTGACCTAAGAGAATGATTTCATTTGATGCTCAGAATCACAAAGTCCAGCTAATAGCAGAGTCGATGTCCCTTTTCTTGCTAAGAGCTGGATGGCAAGAGGAGAAGAAACTGCACATGACACTTGAACAAATGGTTTTTGTGAAAGGCCTGAAGATAAAAACCCATCATCATGGAGATCTGAAGGATGTGCCTTATGCACTTGACCTTTGCTGAAGGTTGATGGTGGATGGAGGTCAATGGGCTAAGTGTCCAGGGGGTATGTGCTTTGGTTTACTGGACCTGGGATCTTAGAAAAGGCAATCACACTTCTACATAACTTTATTTACCCTGGGAGTAATGAGAACAACAATGAAAACCTTGGTCATTTCATAACTTTGAAGAGTAATGTGCAAAGCTAGGAGTGGAACATAGATCAAAATATATGGATGTTGGAGGCTGAGGCAGGAGGATTGCTATGATTTTAAGGTAGGGCTGGAGTTGAAACATAACCACCAGAACAGACAAGAGACAGGGTAATTGTGAGAGGGGAATACAGTGATGGAGAGATTCAATGACTATTGGCCTTGGTATCCAAATGGAGTTTGAAAGCAGGTTAAATAGTTTAATGTGCATTTCCCAAAGGAGAAAGCACTATATAAAGAAATCAAGGCTGAATCTGGAAGAAAAATGTTAGAAAAGGGTAGGAATTCTAAAGATGACCAGAGTTTGAATATCTGTAGGATGTTTATGAAGACATGAATGCTGGAAAGAGGATGGAGCCTTGTCTTCCCTGTCAGTCTTCTGGTTGGCCTTAGTCATCAAGTGGAGCTTAAGATAATCCAAGAAGGGAGGCCTTGGTTGAGAAGCTACCCAGACCAGATTGGCCTGTGGATATGTCTTAGGGGAATTGTCATCATTGTGAATTGATTCGTGGGAAAAGGGTAGTCTACTTGGGGAGGGACCTAAGTGGGCAGGAGGGCCTGGACTGTATAGAACACTGTCTATAGAATGAGCCTGCAATGAAGCAAGAAAACAGCTATTTCTCCATAGGTTCTGCTTTAGGTTCTTAATTGAGTTCCTATCCTGCCTTTTCTTAATAATAGAACTGTAAGCTGAAAGAAACTTTTCTCCCCTAAGTCCCATGTCTCAGTTGGAGTTTTATTACTGTGAAGAGACAGCATGACAAAGGCAACTTGCATAAAGGAAAACATTTAATTGGAGCTGGCTCACAGTTTCAGAGGCTCAGTCTATTATCATGATGGTCTGAAGCATGGCAGGCACCACGCAGGCAGACATATGCTGGAGAAGAGGCTAAAACTTATACATCTTGATCCACAGGTATCAGAAGACTATTGTATGCCACACTAGGTGTACCTTGAACATATGAGACCTCAAAGCCTGCCTCCACAATGACACACTTCCTCCAACAAGACCATGCTTCTCAATAGTACCACTTTCTATGGGTCAAGCATTCAAACACATGAGTCTATGGGGGTTTTCCTATTTAAACCACCACACCACCTTCGATTTTTGTATCTGAATGAAACTAGAATAGTCAAGTACCTACCCTTTGGACTAGATTAAAGAATTTGCATTTCTCAGCTCCATGGTCAAGTCATGTGTAGAGAAGATTCATGGATAGAAGCTTGCTTCACAACCACATCTAGTCTGGAAAACCAAAGAGACCATACAAGAGACAGGGGAAATAATAATGGGTAACATGGAAATCACAAAAAGGGGGGCGGGGGGAAGACACCAGAATGTGTGGTGGCGATACTGATTGTCACAAGATCTAGAACTACCTAGGGGACTAACCTCTTGGCATGTCTATGGAGATGTTTCAGAGATGTTGAGGAGGGAAGACCCTTACTGGGCAGATGGCACCATTCCATGGTTTGTGGTTTTGGACTGAAAAACAATGGAGGGAGCCAGCTGAGCATCCACTTCTCTCTACTTCCTGACTCAGGATGCAGTGTGAGTATCTGCCTCAAGCACCTTCTGCCATGCTTTCCCTGCTGTCACAGACTGTACCCTCAAACCATGATCCAGAATAACCTCTCCCTGCCTTTTCTATCAGGTGCTTGATCATAACCATGAGGAGAGAAAACTAATATAAAAAGAAAGTTCTGAAACCCTAAGCCCAAAGAAACCTTTCCTATTTTTAAGATTTTTATTTATTTTTTGTTTCAGGGGTTTTGTCAAAATGATGGAAAGCCAACATACCAAATATTTTTTTTTAAAAATCAATTAGGTTTGAAAATATCTGAATTCAACAGTATCGCACAAATTCTTGGATAGCATTCCCCAGTGCCCTAGAACTGTCTATGTTCTCTCTTCTTTGCGATCTTAAACAAATTTGTTTTGCCTCTGTGCAGTTACCACATATCCAAAAGAGACTTACTCCAAACCCCATCTCCTTCCAACTGTTTGATGTGTTCCCTGTTTTGCTGCAGTTGTTAATTTTGTCTTCTTGGATCTCACTGTAGCCCCTGAGTAACTTGGATGCTTAGCTTGTCATAATTTTGCATCGCTTTATTTAGCATCCAAAGCTTTAAGTGTCTTTCTAAAGCATGACTCTCATCTGCAGGGTTTCACCATAGCTTTGAGCCAAAACACTGGCTGGTGGGCTCTTCACGCCTTCCCGGCACATTCTTCCCGCAGATGTAGACCATCTTGGTGAAGGCTGGGTTTATTTCCTTTATGCCTTAGCCATTATTACAACAAGCTTTACATCTTTTATGCCATCTGCCACACTCTACTGCTTCTACTTCCATCTCTCCCTACATTCCAGAAGATTCTCTGCTTCTGGGCCTTGCTGTATAAAACAAAAACATAGGACTGGACAGCTCCACCTCATCGGGGTTTGCCATGTCTCAACCTGGAGCACAGAATCAGCAGGAGATCGATTTTTGATGTTTGTGGTTTGAAATGTGGTTTGATTGTGTAGTCCAGGATGGGCTGAAACTTACTATATTGGACAGATTGGTCTCAAATGTGTACTTCTCCTGCCTCAGCTTTCAGAATGCTAGGATTACAGATATGCACCACCACACCTTGCAAAGGGGGAGAATTTAAAAAATGAATTGTAGATTTTTCTTTTTGCCTGTTTCCCTTTGCCTATTAGATCTCAGACCAGTATTTTAGTCATCTCCATAGTTCTATGAGTACCTTGGCAGCATTTATCCTACAAAGTTTTATTGCTTTTTGGGTATCTTTAAAAAATGTATCATTATTGTGTGTATGTACTATTTAGTAGCGGTAGGAGTATTGTGTGTGTGTGTGTATGTGTGTGTGTGTCTTTGTGTATACAACACACCAGTAGAGCCAAGATGAAAGCTTTGGGGGGTTAGTTCCTTTTTTCTATCTTTATATAGGTTCCAAAGATTGCACCTATTGTCACTGGGCTTGCACAGGAAGTTTCTTTACACACTGAACCATCTCTCTGGCTCTTCAGTATGTTTTAACACCCTCCTTTTGCTCCTTAGACAGTCTTTTGTTTTTTGTAACAATGGTCCCAAATGACCAGCTACATAACCTTAGGCAAGACCTGTAACATCTTCAGCAGCCATCTTTTTATGTGACATGGATCTCAGGAATCCAAGGGAAGTGCATTGGTTACATTTCACATCACTGCATTGTTATTCTTTGTTAGGGTTTGAAAGCACACCATCATTGTGGAAGAAGGCATAACAGTGTGAGCATGAGGCAGCTAATCACGTGGCATCCACAGTCTGGAAGCAGAGACAGATGGATGCTAGTACCCAGCTCACTTTCTTCATTATATTCAGTCATGCTCTTAACCCATGGGATGGTACCACCCACATCCATGTTGAGTCACCAGTTAAACTTCTTTGGAAATGCTGTCATGATATGCTCAGAAGTGTGTCTCCTAGGTGACTCTAAAGTCTATCAAGTTGACAGACAAGATTATCCATCACAGCTGAATTAAATGAGATGTAGCTTAAAGAATGGCCAAGAGTTTGGCATCTAAGAAAAATTTTTAAGTGGAAGGGAAGAAAGGCAACATTCAGGCCTTTCACTGAACAGTTAGCATTTCGAGGAAGCAGAAGGCTTATGGGAGTAAACTGACATATGTAAATGGGAACACTGCACCTCATCTTCCACATACATTTTTAATGACACAAAGTGCTGTTCAGAGACCACCTACAAACACACAAGCAGTTGACTGAGGCACAATTATAACAAAGGTGAAAGCTAACCTTTTTGAGACATAATATAAAAAGGCCAGCAAATGAGTTATTAGCATGTGTGTGAGAGATGCACTTCTGTGCATGTATATACGGAGGTCAACATTAGACATCTTCCCCTATCCCTCTGTCCCCTTCTTCTCTGAGAGGGTGGAGCCCTATTGTGGTAAATATTAAAAGAGGGTGTGACTGGTTCTAGTGAGTACTCTTCTGAGCTGTCCCTGTCTCTCTCTGACCCAGGCAGTGACTCTAGTTCCGGCTCTGTCAGGCCATACAGAATTTGTACTAATTTATCTCAGTGGCTCCATGCTGGCCCCCAGGGTACTCTTTTATCTGGGTGGTCTGTGAACCCTTCCAGGGTGGCACCTGCCACACTGCTTTCACTCACAATTCCCTTGGTGGGTTGTTAATATACCAAACCCACATATCCAAATTCCATGGTAGGCTTGGTGTGTCCTGCCACTGCACCTTCTCTGGAACTCAGTTGAGTTTCCACATGAAAGGAAACACCACAAATAACCTCTGATCTAGTTGATATGATGTAATCATCTAGACAGCCATGCCTTAGAAATATTCACAACAACCTGTATCTATGCATAGGAAAAGAATCCTTACATCTCCCTCCATGTTGCTCCCAGTTCTTTTTCCTCACTCCTGCTCCTCCCGCCCTTCCTAAAACTTTATTCCCACCCATCCTTCCTTCTCATCCAATGACAGGCCTTGTTTTATCTTGTCCCTGCCTTCCTGCATAGACGTCATCTTACAGAATGCCCTCCCTGTATTCCCTCACCCTGGTACATCAAGTCTCTGCAGGGCTAGGTGCATCCTCTCCCTCTGAGGCCACACAAAGCAGCCCCTCTAGGGGAATAGATTCCATAGACAGGGAACAGCTTCAGCTACTTGGGCCTCACATGAAGACCAAGATGAGCTGCATACCTGTTTCATATATGCAGGGGTGTCCTAGTAACAGCTTGTGTGTGATCTTTGGTTGTTGTTTCCATCTTGGAGAGCCACCAAGGGTTCAGGTTAGTTGACCCTGTTAGATTTTCTGTGGAATTTCTATTCCAATCAGGCCTGTAATCCTTCCCCCTATTCTTCCATAAGAGTCCCCAAACTCTATCCTCTGGCTATCTGTCTCTCTGCATCATTTTCAATCAGCTGCTGGGTAGAGCCTCACAGAGGACAGTCATGCTAGGCTCCTGTCTGTGAGCATAACAATATTGTTAATAGTGTCAGAGGTTGGCTGTGACATGGGTCTCATGTTGAGCCAGTTATTGCTTGGGTATTCCCTGAAGCAAGGTTTCTGACTGAATACAGAGCTCACTGGTTTGGCTGTATGAGTCAATTGGTCAGAGATTTCCCCCAAGATTTGCCTATTTCTATATCCCCAGTCCTGGGGTTATAGATTTACATTGTGATGTCTGGTTTTTGTCAGGATGCTAGGTATCAAACCTTAGGTCCTCGTGTATATAGAGCAAGTACATGGAGCCATCTCTTGAGCCCCAACAGAGAGCTGACTGTACGGGACTTCTCCATCTTTGGGGACCCTAGAGCAAAGTGGTTAAACCCACTGAAGTACATTCCCACTGCAAACCAAATGATTTCTTTGGAGAGGCACAGACCTTAATTAACACATCTGGCCCAGGAGAGTAGTTTAGATATGAATATGAATGATGTACAGGTCAAATAATTAGACGGTCAAGAGGTCTCCATTGAGGCGAAATTGTTTTAAATCGCTGACTGCTAGGGCAAACTTGCTTGAGATGATTAATCACCAGTTTTACCGTTGTTCCTTTTGGTAAAATTGGGGCTCAAGGGAGTGTAGACAGGCAGTACTATTTATTGAGCACTTAGGACAGGGCAATGCTGAGTGGAAAAGTGTCCCAGTGTTATCCTCAAAGGTCTGACCAGAGAGTTATTATTCCTAGGTACTTGGACCCTGCAAAGGTAGTTTCTGACTTCCGGGCACGTGACCCCTTTGGTAGAGAGCCTGTCTCGAATGCTAGAGACCTGGTCTCCATCTCCAGCACCACATCAAACACTACTTGATGGTGCAACCTGTAATCATAGCACTTGGTAGCTGAGGCAGGAGGATCAGAAGTTCAAAGTCATCCATAGATACATAGTTTAAAGCTAGCCGTGGCTATATGAGACAAAAATAATGGGGTCAGAAAAGGTATCGTTCATATCCCATTTTTCATGGCCCACACCCAAATTAAAACTTTCTTTGTAACACAGAACACACACTATGGAGGAAACTAACTAGGGGCCCAGATCTCTTATGGCTTTTGCCTCACAGCTGAATTTGCTGATGTTCTGGTGTTTGATTGCTTTATCATAAAATGACAGAACCATGGTGGGAGTTGTGGTTTGTTCTTCCGTGCCCAGTTTGGTTCAACTGTAAATAAATGCACACTTCTTTTTCTAATTATTGTATCCTGATTTCTTTTGCCATAAGGGAACAGAAGAGGTGTGTCTGTGAACCTCAGCACCCAGAAACATCATGGATACCTACCCCCAGTATTGCACATTCTGTATGTCACTGCATGGAACAGGAAATAAATGGTCCCAGGGAAGCATCCAGTAGGTAAGGAATGTGGTTTTTCTTTTTTCTTGTGTGTGTGTGGGTGAGTGTGTTTCTGTCCAGCCTTCAATTTTCTGGTTTCCTCCTGGCTCTGTTTCTCTAGAGCTGAGATCACAAGCATTTTGCCAACATGCCCTGCTTTAGAAAGGGATTCATTCTGTTTTACAGCGTGAGTATATGTATTTTTCGGGGGTGGGGGCAGTGTACATTTGTGAGTACAGGTGTCCAGTGGTGTAGAAGATGGTGTCTCATCCTCTAGAGCTAGAGTGAGAGACAGCTGTGAGCTGCTTGGTTGGGGCTGAGAACTGAACTCAAGTTCTCTACAAGAGCAGTATCTCTTTGAGCCAACTCTTTCGCTAAATACACAGCTCTTTTTTTTAGTTTATAATAAGCACAGATTCTAGAGTTAGAACTCAGGTCGTAATACTTCCAAGACAACCACTTGATTGACGGAACCATGTACTCAGCCTCGACCTTAGGCTCTTAACCACCGGACTGCACCTTAAGACCCCTCTCAGGAACTTGGAGTGGTTAGCAAGATGAAAGGTGAGAAGGTGCCTGAGATGCCTGAAAGCTCTTTGAACAGCAGAGAGCTGCGCGAATGTTCAAAGGATTAGACAAGTGGATGTTAAAGAACAATAAGCAATCTCCTATTTATTAATTTTACCCACTTTTCCCTGCCTGTTTTTTTAAGACTTTTTTTTTTTAACCTTCAGTTCCCAGCAAGGCATGAAGGCAGGCTTTTGCAACGGAGTATGAAAAGTATTAATAATTTGGTACGCCCTTAATTCATTTCATGAATCCGTTCTGCCGAATCTACAGAGGCGACTTCTGGCCTCATAATTATAAGAGGTGCTTCCAAATCGCTCTTGACTGGAGCTTATACTGTTTGATCATTATAGCACCCTTTTTACTTTATTATTCGGTTTGATTTGGTGCTAAGAAACCTAAGGCTACATAAACTGTGTGTTTTATATCTTTAAAAGTGCTGTTGAGATAAATCCTCATATAAAAAGGGCTCTAATGCTAAATCAATGCCATTTATTTTTAAAATTGAGGCTATTTCTACAAGAGAAGAAACTTCTCATGCTAGACAGAAGATCACGCATGTTTACCGCACATACAATGGGTGCAACTGTCTCTTTTCTCGTTCTTTCCTGTAAAATAGCAATTATTATTGGCAATGTTTGTGTTTATTGTTCATCTGTTTATTCATTATGACTGTGGGGATGTGCTGTGGTGCACATATGTATGTCAGAGGACAACTTTATGGAATCTGTCCTCTCCTTTTACCTTTATGTGGGCTCGAAAAACAGAACCTAGGCTTATGGGGCAAGTGCCCACTGAGATCTCTCACCAGCCTAAATCAGATACTTTAAAAGCATGGGTTACTTTGTGCTAATGTTGAATATGTGGATAAAATATGAACTAATTTAGATTTATTCTGTACTTGGGAGAATTTGTATTTGCAAAAGTCAGGATAGAATTTAAGGCTCTTAAAGGTACAAAGGCAGCTCTATTACATTCCTGTCTCTCACAGAGGAATTAAAAAAAAATAAAAGAGAGTTTGATCAGCAGCTGGGCACAGTGACAATGACCTGTAATCTCAGCTCCTTGGGAGATAGATGGGAGATTTACAAGTTAAAGACCAGCCTGGTGTACACAGTAAATATGAAGTCAGCCCAGGGCAATTTAGTTAAAGCATATCTCAAAATAAAAAGGCAAAAGAGTGCTAGAGATTTAGCTCAGAATGCACCAGTGAGGGGCTGGGGACAAGGCTTAGAGGTAAAGTGCTAGCCACCAAGAATTTTCTAGTAACAGCCCATCAGTCTCTTTCAGTAGTATAGAGTGGTAGAACACTTACACTGAATCCACCAGTGAGGGGGCTGGAGGCGTGGCTCAGTGGTAGAGCCCCTGCCTAGAATCCCCCAGTGAGGGGCTGGAGGCGTGGCTCAGTGGTAGAGCCCCTGCCTAGAATCCCCCAGTGAGGGTTTGAGGTTGTTACTTAGCAATAGAGTACTTGTCTGGCATATGTGGTGACCTGATTTCACTTTTAGTAACACACACACACACACACACACACACACACACACACACACACACACACACAAGCTCTACCACCACTACTACCACAAAACCAAACAAAAGCCATATTTTGTAAGCAATGTGCCCATGTAGTAGGCTCACATCCTAAGCAGGATATTTTCTAGCCCTAAGGACATTATTTCTGTATTTACATCTCTGCATATTGGCAACATGGAATCACCAGTGTACTTTGATTCATGCATTCACACAAATGAGCTTGCACGTATGTGCATGTACTGTAACTTTTTCTTGTTTTGAGACAGAACCTTGTAATCCCTTGTCAAGACAGAAAATATTCTAAAGAAACAGGAGTGCTTTTGGCTACCAGGCTATTAAAACAAAGGTCCTCAAGAAATTGGAATTCTACAGGAGGCTCATACTGGAAGGAGAACAAGGGAGAAGCCTGCAGCAAGCCAGAGGGCAAAGCTTTCTCCTAGGAAGAGATTTCACACAGTCTGACAACTTGTCAGACTACCTTCCAGGAGAAACCGGAGCTGGGACAATGAAGGGTCAGTCATGGGTGATTTGGTGAGGACACACTTGGGTAACACTGTTGATCTATTCATACCTCTAGTCCTCTGTTTAAACTGATGTTAGTGCCCCAGAGGTGAGCTTAGGGGTCATAGGACCTCTTTATTTCTCCCTCTTTGCAGGGTGTCCTCAAGAACCTTCTCTTTCTGTTTGTCGCTATAATTTACCTCTTAGTGTGTTTAATCTCTTAGCTCACTGGGGCTACTGAGGCTTCAGGTCTAGTAACAGTCTGACAGTAATGCCTCAGACTGGGTTCAAACTTAATACTTAGCACAAGCTGAATTTGAACTTATGACACTCTCCTGAGAACTGAAATTACAGTCATGAGCCACAGTACTAAGATATGCCTTAGTTCTTAGAATAAATGTGGCCCTGATTCATCACAAAGCCCCACATAAAAGGTTCATTCAACCCAACAGATATTTGCTTGCTCAGGGAACAGGTGTTGAGTAATCAAGCATATAAAATATAATGCTAATTACTGGAAGCACCAGAGATAGGCAAGGCTTACCACTCCTCCTTATGGGGATTCTGAACAAAGAAACCTGTCACTCAACCACTTTACAATCTGGTGTCTTTCAGTCTAACCAGGACCCATGTTCAGTCTCTTCAGCACAAAATAAGAGGGGTCAGTGTAGGCCCCTAGGATAAGCTATCATCTGACTCTGCTCAACTCTATAAAATAAGGTTAAGTTGAACGGCAGGTCAATTGAATTTCAGTCAGTGATTAAGCCTGGTAGTTGTATATTGCCTTTAGAAAGAGAATGGAGACTCAACTCTGGAAGTCTAAGAAATTTCTGTCATTTTTAACGGACCTTGGCTCAGACCAAAAGAGGATTTTTTTGTTTCATCAACAAGAAAAATCAGGACAAGCCAGAATAAAGTGGGGTTGAAGATTTCATTTAAGATATTTAAAAACCAAATTTTATCATATGTACTATTTTATGAGCACTCTATCTGCATGTACACCTATATGCCAGAAGAGGGCATCAGGTCATATTATAGATGGTTGTGAGTCACCATGAGGTTGCTGAAAACTAAACTCAGGACATCTGAAAAAGCAGCCAGTGCTCTTAACCACTGAGCCACCTCTAGCCCCTTACTTAAACAAATTTAACATAGATTTTAAGTATGAGGGTTAGGAGAAAATAAAAGAGGCTCTCAGAAATATATACTCAAGTGTGGTCAAGGCTCACCAAAGTAGAGGCACAGCTAATTGTCTCAGTGCAAATGACCATATACCATTTTGGGGGCTTTCAAGTTGCATTTCAAAAATGTTGCTAAGTTGTCTGTCCCAACTTTCTCACTTTTGATGTGTGAGATTATAGGGCAGCTCTAGAGGTATCTTGGGTAAAATTACAGTCTGATAAAGAAAAACCCAGGAACAACTAGAGATGTGCAAGAGGATTAAGGGAGGTCCTTTCCCTTTGAATTTGGCAAGATGCCCAGAAAAATCACAGGTTTATAGCTGGGGACCTGGGAAGGGAAATAAACAATTGACAATTGTGCTTGAATTCTTGCTTCTCTCCTAGTGAGAGGATTCAACCAGATTCCTGGGTAAGAGAGTCCCTTCCCTTCTCATATGCCCCCCAACCCCCAATTTCTTCATCTTTCTATCCTGACTCAAGAGGAAGGCAGCAGGGAAAGGCATAGGCAGATATTTGTTTACTAATGATATCTGAACACCAAGGCAAGCCTGCTTTCCCGTCATCCTGGGTTTGAGCAAGCCTTTGTTCTCATAACAAAAGAAGCCTTCATATCATTATGAGAAGAAAGGTTCAGTATTTTGAATTCTGTAAGAAGACACGCAAGTATCTGCCTACCTACTCAAGCACCTGTAGTCTTGGGAAAACACTGCTAATGTTTGACAATATGCTAACAAAAACAGTACTTCATTTTTTTTAAAAAAATAAAGCTTTAGCATTTATAAACTCTCTTTGTGTTCACAAGCTTATGTGGGTCTCAAAACCATCTCACACATTAATTTGGGAAGGTATCACATCCTATTAATAAACAGGCATTTAGCATCTGGATGGCTAGACTATTTATGAAGGCTGTGGTATTGTTGGCTTGAACTGTAACTAACTGGTAGATATAAGCTGTGGGCTAATCAGACTGTATTGACCTGACAACTACTGTCAATAATCATCCTTGTGCAGCAGTTTCCTCTGGAAAGCCTGTTAAGAAGATCTAAAGTTGGACTCACTAAAACACTGGGAATGTGGCTAGATACGGTGGCACACATCTTTAACTCCAACACTTGGGAGGCAGAGGCAGGCAGATTCATGTGAGTTCCAGGCTAGCCTGGTCTACTCAGTGAGATCCCATCTCCAGCAGAACATAACAAAATATGACAGAACATAGTAGAACTAAACATAGCAGAGAGGTATAGAACAACTCTGAAGATACACAACTCAGAAGCCTCAGGAAGTCTCTAGAACTGAACAGCTTTATGTGGCTCCTCCCTCTCCAAGGTTATAGAAGTAGTAAAGATTGCTGAGACACACTCTTATACTGATGAAACTGCCTGGAGGAGGCTCAGACCAACCAAGCTGACTAGAAAAGACACTCTCTATCCTGTCCAACTTCCTGCAGGTTATGCAGAGAGCTCTGGGTTTCCAGCTTTCATGAGATGTTGCCTATTTGGGGTGGGATTTTGATGACATGGCTATCTTTGAATTATTCCTACTCCTGTAAGCAACCTGTCATCCAAACTCCTATAAATAACCCCAATTCAACCCATTTAGTTTACCAATTTGGACATGGTAGTATCCATACTTTGGTCTGTTGTAGGTTTTATATCTGGGATAAGTAGACACTAATTTATGTCTCCTCAGGAATCATGTCATATAACATCCCTATTGGTTACACCTAGGTACTGGGAGTCCAGAAAACAAATATCGAAATTACAGACCAGATGTTGCTCAAATTGAGCCTAGCTACAGCCCTATTCTAGCACTACAGTTGGATCTAAGATCACTACTGTTACAGGGAGAGACAATCATCCCATCTATGAACTTGTAAATGGAATCTCATGTATTCCGATTCCAGAAAAATGAAAGGGGACAAAGCAGCTTAGAGACCTCAAGTTGCCAGACTACAGAGCTAGGGACATCTTCAGTCTTTCCATATAGTGAATAAACCTTAACTGAACATGCATTTTCTGGATACCTTGTCCACAGTCTCTTAAGATGCAAGAATCCTTGCTCCCTAATTCACAGTATAAGGCTCCCCATCTCTTCTCTCCAATGCT
Source organism: Micromys minutus (assembly GCF_963924665.1). Classification (NCBI taxonomy): domain Eukaryota; kingdom Metazoa; phylum Chordata; class Mammalia; order Rodentia; family Muridae; genus Micromys; species Micromys minutus. Next base: position 16,222,033 of record NC_137964.1, on the reverse strand, counting down.
TTGAAACAGACTCTCTGTTCTTCTGGGAAGATGACAATCTTTGCCTTTCTCTTGGGACTCTGGATTGCTGCCACACTCTGTCTGGCATTAAATCAGTGACCTCATGAAAGAAGCCACTCTTGAGTGTGAGACCTTGTGTCAACACTTAGTTCTTTAAACTGACTGTTGACCATTTTCCTTGCAACATCTTCATATCATGTTAATATATTAACTAGACAGATATCAGTCTTTTGAGTGTGTGCCCATGTGCATGTTTATGTGGTGTACTGTGTGCTTGCTTAATTGTTAATGTGGGTTGTGTGTGCATCAGCACATGTGCATGTATGTGAGGAATACAGGTTAATATTGGGTATTTCCTCAGCTACTCTTCACCTGATGTTTTCAGGCAGAGGCTCTCACTGGACCAGGAGCTCAATAATTGGGCTAGCTGGCCAATGAGCTCCAAGGAACCTCTTGTCTCCTTCTCTTTACTTTTCAGGTTACAGCCATGTTCACATGTACATGTACTAGGGATCTCAACTCAGGTCTTCATGCTTTGTCAATAAAGCCTTTATTGATTGAACTATCTCCTCAGATCCTGGTGTCATCCATCTCAAACTAAGAGCTATAGGGCAGACCTTAGAGTCCATACTTTTTTATTGAGAGTGCCACATGCATGTAGATAGTGTGACTTCATCTATGCCGGTGTAAACAGCACTAGTCAGTTACCACACCCTCTTCTACTGAGTCCAGATGCAGCTCTTGAAGTGCCCTGGCACAGTTTAGAGCCTCTTAAAAGTTTTCTATGTGACAAGTATAGGGACTTTATCATTTACGTTACATTACTAAATCAAAACACCCAACAAAGTAAAAAGAAGGACAAGTTTTATTTGACTTATACTTTAAACATCAGACGGCCCATCATGGTGAGGAAGGCATGGATTCAGGAAGGAAAGACATGGTAGGGGCAGGAGGATACCTGGTTATGTTGTGTCCATGGTCAGAAAATAGAGATACTGATGAATGCTGGTATTCATGTCTCTTCCTCCCTTAAATTTGGGTTAGAACCCCAGGCTATGGGATAGTACCTTCCACATTTAGGATACATTTTCCCAGTTCAATCAACATAATCAAGAAAATTGCTCACAATGATGCCCAGAGGACCTTTTCCTAGGTATTCTATAGCACGTCAAGTAGATCATACCACACTATGGTAAATATTTAGTAACATTGCATTGCAGAATTTGGTAGTACTTAAAGTTGGAACCCTTAAAATTCAAGGCCTAAGGAAAGCAGTTATGTTATTGAAATAGAAAGGGTCAGAGCCTTGGCCCTGACAGCCAACCATGCAGGCTTGGCCACCCCTCCTGAATAAAATAAACAAGAGATAGTGAAGAGCAGAAAAAAGAGATTCATCCAATGCTATTACATTGAGAAGCAAAACTAAGAAGTACAATGATGCCCCAACCTTATCTTTAAGTTTAGTGTCACAACATGGAGTTTATATTTAAATAGTGGAAAGAGTTAACATAGCTTAGAAGTCTTGGACAAAGTGGGGTCCCTTCCATCACTGACCCATCACTGCCTCAACTCTAGTGTGTTCCACAAAGTTATTTGACAAATTCATAGGATTATATGATGTCTGGAGACAAGTCCTGCCTCCAGCTAGCACTGGGATCCTAGCTTTTATCTTCATCCAACACAAGATTCCTAGGAACCTTTTGGTTCCTTGGGAACTATTGTCTCAATATTTCTGAAAGTCAAAAGAAGGGACACACATGTCTACAGAATATCTTCATTCCTGTCAAGGTAGTTATAGCAAGGTTATTGGAGACCCTGCCCTTGGAAAGGGCTAATATTGTTCTCATGAGATCCTGACTTAGTTCCTTAAATAGAAGAATATTGTACAAAAAAGATTGACCTTGTCCCCTGAATCTTTAAGTCTGCATGCTGCTTCATACTTCTATATCCCCAACATGATGCCATTTGCTATCTTGTGACATAACCAAAGATGACCCAAAAGCAGTCAAATGGGCATGGTCTCTATGTACTTAAAACTTCCAAACTATAATCTAAATACACCTCTTGGCCTCAAGAATTTTGTTACAGCAATAATAGCAAATGGACTAAGACACCCTCTTACAAGTAAGTCTAGACTACTGCACCTATTTGAGCCAAGATATAGAGCAGCTTATACTTTGAGGAGACTTCATACCTTGATCAGTCAACTGGCATGTATTGAGTAGATAGCCCTGGATACCATTTGACCTCAAGCATTATTGTATTACAATAATGACATCCAGATAATACTTGGATATACATGTGTGCACATGCATGCAGAGAAGCCTGAATGTGAAAGTCTCACTCCACTTTACTTTTTGAGGTCAGGTCTTTCACTGAACCCAGAGATAACTGATTGCAGATAGTCTAGTTTGCCCTGTTTCTGCCACTGAGTGATTAAGGGCAGATGCTTTAGCTGTCCAGTGTTTATATGGGTTCTGGTATTCTAAACTGAGCTCCTCTGACTTTGCCGAAGTGATTATCCACTGAGCCATCTCCCCAACCACTACTCATCAATTGTTAATGGGAACTTCAGAGGTCTAGCTAAGACCTGTAGACTCAGTCTCTTGGGGATGTAACCCAGGTAACCATCATCTGCAAGTTCTTTAGAGTGAATTATGATGTAACATGACAATTACCCAGGAACGGCACTCAACGATGTCCCCTATGGTTTGAATGTGAAATGTCTCCTACAGCCTAATGTATCCTCAGATGGTGATGTTGTTTGGAGAATATCAGGCTTGGCTGGTATAAAGATTAGCTTCAATTGTCAGCTTAGTACAGTATAGAATCACCTAGGAAGAGAGTCTCAATGAGGATTGGTTAGATCGGGTTGACCTATGGGCGTGTCTGTGGGAGGTTGTCTTAAGTTGATTGATGTGGGAAGACTGAGCTCACTGTGGGCAGCACTGTTCCCTAGGCAGGAGGTCCTAAAAATTGTAAAAATCAAGCTGAATACAAGCATGCATACACACATTTACTTTTCTCTGCTTTTGCCTGAGGATGTGCTGTTGCTAGCTGTTTTAAGTTCCTGCCATGACTTCCCTGCTGTGATGGACTGTAAATTTGAAGTATAAGCCAAATAAAACCCATTTATTCCTAAACTGCTCCCCCTGCCCCCACAGAGTATGTTAGCATAGCAACAGAAATAGAACTAGAAGCGGGATAGGTAAGTTTCTGGGAGCGGACCTTTGAGGAACCAGTGCTGCTTCTAGTCCAGTCTCTGCTTCATAGTTCAGCTACTGTATAATCAGGCCTTCCATTTGCTTCCATTATCATGGTGTTCCTGCTATTTTATGTCATGTCATGGCGTACCTCCTGATGCTGTGAGCCCAAATGAATCTCTCCTCTCTTAAGCTGCTCAGTTAGGCATTTCTCACAACAAGAAGGAAGGTAACCAATACAACTTTTGTTTGTGTGTGTGTGTGTGTGTGTGTGTGTGTGTGTGTGTGCACTCGAGTGGATGTGTACATACAGAAATGTAGGCCAGAGCCCAATTTTGGGTGTCTTTCCTAGTGTTCATCCACCCTGCTTTCTAAGACAAGGTCTCTCATTGGCCTGGAGATCACCAAGCAGGCCAGAATTGACTGTTCAGGGAGCTCCAAGGATCTGCCTGTTTCTACTTCTTGGCCTTGGGATCACAGGTATTCAACACCCCAGCCATTTTGTTTTTATTTGTTTTTTAATGGTTCTTAGGGGTTCTCATTTGTTTCTGCAGAGGAAAGCACTTTAAAGAAAACCTCTCATGTAATCATTAGTATTAGCTTCTGAATTTGAAGTCTATTTTCTCGTGATTTACCTCAGTCCAGCATTGGTAAGCCCATGCTGCACCATCCGGTGTAGAGTTTGTAAATCACACTGAAAACAATTAGCCAAACAGGTAAAAGAATTCACCAACTAGCCCACCATCTGCATATTAGTGGCAAATTAGACTTCCCACGTTAGTCGTGTTCTCGGCAATATTAGTGTTACAAGCCCTAATGTATTGTATTTTATACTTAGGAGGGCTGGAAGGGAGTACTAATTACATGCAAGTTTCCAGGATTTCAGCTGGGAGTATTTCACATGAAAGTTAATTGTGCTTCTGGGGCTTTGCCACTGGTTTATCCAATTAACGTGGAGTTTGCCTATATATCATGGTTTTGCTTACAGAAGGGAAATGGTATTATTCACTCGGATAAAATGGGACTTGTTCTAAGGGTGTTTTTATAATCAGCCTGATAGCTTCTGGAACACATAAATGCCTGTCCTCACCTGCAGCTTTCTGAGATGGGATGAGGTTCGTGCTATGTGAGAGTTGCAAACATTACTGATGAAAGGCCATGATAAATAAGAGGTACGGGATCAGGGGACCTGACTTGGAGGGTCAGAGCTCTTGCCACACAAGCATAAGAACCTGACTTCCAATCCCCAAGACCTGAGTAAAAAGTTAGATGTTACCATGAATCGATATAACCCCAGGACTATGCAGTGGCGACAGAATCACTGGAACCTGCTGGCTGTCAGTTTAGATCCAAGTTACATGGTAGACCATGTCTTACAGGAATACAGTGGAGGGTGATAAAACAAGGCATTCAGCAGCATCCTTCTCTGACTTCTGCACAAGAACATGAGCATGCATACACACCAGCGCACACACGTGCCTCCTGCCCTCTCCTCAAACACACTGTGATGCTTACCTTTAATTATTAACTTGATGAAAACCTAGCATCATCTGGGAAAAGAGTCTCGGCGAGGGATGAGGGAATTGCTTTACATTTGGTTGACCTTTGGGGAATCGTATTAATGGAGTTAATTGCTAGGGGAAAACTCAGTCCACTGTAGTTGGCAGCATTCCCTAGACAGGAGTCCTGAATTGTGCTAGGAGTGGAGAAATCAAGGTGAGCTCTAGCAAGCAAATGAAAATGTGTATGTTCCCAGAAATTAAGTGTGTGTGTGTGTGTGCGTGCATTTATGTTTGTATGAGGATGCACTATGTATGTGCAGGTACTTGTGGAAGCTAGAAAAGGGTTACAGCAGGTTGTGAGACACCCAGTGTGAATACTGGGAACTGAACTTGGGTTTTCTAGAGCAAAAAGCACTGGTAATGACTGAGCCCATTCTTCACCTCCTGGCTGCTCTCTTTCTGGTAAGTGGCCTTATGGCCATGGAAGACTAAACATCAGGTCAAAATCTTAACCCCTCTGTCTCATTAGTGTTTCATCTGAAGAATATCACCAAGAAGTTCTCAAATAAACAAGTCACTACGTCATGATGACTGTGTGTCCTGGGTTTCTTCTGACAGCCCTCCCCCTACTTACCAACATTTCCCTGCAGTCAGATTACCAGAATCAGCATCCCCTTTCTTTCTAGTTGAGGTTATCACTTCTTCCCTTTAGGCTCCAGAGATCTTGATACTCTCAGCTTGTCTTTGTTTGGTGCGTGTAAGGAAAAGATGACGGGGCACCAATGAAAGGAAAAGTCACTGAAAGGAAGAGTCACAGGGCACCAATGTTGTGAAAGGATAACGATCCGAGTCATGGCACCAATGTTAGGGGAAGGATGAAGAGAGTGGGGGGCACATGGCCCATGGAGGTGTGGCAAGGCCTGGGGGCAAGGGAGATGCCTCTGAGGGGCCCATGTTGGGAATCCCTTCCCTGAGGGACCAGCCACACAATGGTATAGTACAGAATAGAGTTTATTCAGGTCATGGGAGAGTTAAGAAGGTGGTAGAGGCAGAGAGAGAGAGAGAGAGAGAGAGAGAGAGAGAGTAGAGGAATAGAGGCAGGCCATGAGCACGTGGGAGAGAGGGGGGAAGGGAAGGGAAGAGGAGGGGAAGGAGGGAGAGCAAGGCTGCAAGAGCATAAGAGCTGATTCAGCTGGACCGGCTTCTACTGTCTTTCTACTGCCCATCCCCCAGCCCTTGCCAAAACTACTCCCAAACACACCAGGCAGGACTAGGCTTACAAACATGTACTACC
>NC_137964.1:16016034-16211034 GCF_963924665.1 Micromys minutus | reverse complement strand
GCATCTCTCCAGTTCCAAAGCCCTGCTTAGGATCACTTAATTTTACTATCAGTCTGTGAGCCACAGAATGCTGAAGGCTTTCATCATTCATACATCACAGGGGAACCAGCAGAGGTCTAAGGAAGCAACATGCTTAGCAACAGATTATTTGCCATTAGTTCTGCCTCATGTGCTCTTGGGCAACGTGCTACATCCCCTCCTCCCATGAGGAATGAGATCTGTGTTCTCTCTTCAGTTTAGGTTGACCCTAAAACTTACCTGAGCCATTATTAATGTGACCGAACGTGACCGAAATGACATTGCTGACTTCTACTCAGTATTTTCATGGGGTGTATCAGTGGGATAATCTATAATTCCTTTGGACACATACATGACAAGATAAGTGTGTGTGTGTGTGTGTGTGTGTATGCATGTGCCCTTCCTTCCTTCCTTTCTTCCCTCCCTCCCTTTGTCTCTTCTTCCTTCTTTCTTTCTTTTTGAGACAAAGTTTCACTGATTTACTCAGGTTGGCCTTAAACTCACTCTACAGTGTGACGAGGCCTTGACCTTGTGCTGTAACTTACAAAAGCCTCAAATAACCTTGTGCTCTCCTGCCTCTGCCTCCTGGGTACCTGGGATTACAGGCCTGCCTGTGCCACCAGGCTGGCCTCCCACTGTTTTGTAATTGCATTAAAATATTTATGAAGGGTGTATTTATAATTATAAATTAAAGTAAATATTATGACAACTACTAATAAAACATTTTGAGTAAGTTCTAGTTCATTATAGACTGCATTTAGTTAATATAATTTGCTATATATGATATATATGCTATATTTTATATAATATATCCTATATATAATGGCTGATTATATATATGTATATATAATTTATATATATATAAAATATATACCATACACATATATTTTATATGCATATGTATACAAAATATGTGTATGGTATATATTTTTCCACCCTTTGTCAGACCCTACATTTGTATTTGACATTGTCTCTCACCTTCTGAATTCAACAGAATTTGAATAGCTCATGTTTGATAGCTCATCATTTGATTTGTTTTAGCTCAGATTCCATATATATATATAATTTATATACATATATATTATTTATATACATATATATGATAGATGAATATATGTCATCTCTGATGACTGTGTGTATATGCATATATATATATATATATATATATATATATATATATATATATATATTTATTTATTTTATGGCATAAGATCCCAGTATGGTTGTATATTATTATGCATTCCTTTCTGTCACTATAATAAACCCTATAATCGAAAACAATTTAGGAGAGGTAAGGTTTCCTTGACTTATACTACCAAGTAACAGTCTACTGCTGATGGCTGATGAAAGTCAGGGCAGGAACTACATGAACTTGAAGCAAAAACCATGGAGGGTACTTCTTGCTGGCTTCTTCACAGACTCATGCTCACTTAGCTTTCTTACACAGTCCCGGACCACTTGTCCCGTGAATAGTATTGCCCACTGTCTCAGTTAGGGTTTCTATTGCTGTAATAACACCCTGCCCAGAAATCAAGTTGAAGAGGGGAGTCAGGACAGGAACTCAAACAGGGCAGGAACCTAGAGGCAGGAGCTGATGCAGAGGCCATGGAAGGATGTCACTTACTGGCTTGCTTCCCCTGGCTTGCTCAGCCTGCTTTCTTATAGAACCCAGGACTACCAGCCCAGGGATGGTACCACCCACATTGAGCTGGGTCCTCCCCCATTGACACCAATTGAGAAAATCTCACTTATGGATCTCATGGAAGTATTTCCTCAACTGAGGATTCTTCCTTTTTGATGACTCTTGTTTCAAGTTGACACACACAACCAGCCAGTGTACCTGCTGTGGGCTGGGCCCTCCTAAATCGACAAAGGAACAACACAATCCCCCACAGACACGACTGCAGGCCAATCTGATATATTATTTGTCGATTAATTGATTCTTCAATTGAGATTATCTTGTCAGTTGACTCTAGGCTATGTCACACACATGCACTTGTACACGCGCATGCACACACAGGCACACCAAAGACACAGAAAGAGAAACTGCGGTTTACACTGGCCCTGCATCCTCCCCCCACATTTACCTCTTTCACTTTCTGTCCTGTTATGACTTGCATGTGAAATGTTCCCTAAAGTTGCCCTGTGTTTAAATGCTTGCTCCTCATCTGCTGATTTATGTGTGTGTGTGTATATGTGTGTGTGTGTGTGTGTGTGTGTATGTGTGTGTGTGTGTGTCTGGGAATTTGGGGAGCTATGGTCTGCCTGATAAACAAAAGTCCACAGGGGCAGGATTTGATGGTACAAACTGGATCTGTTTCTTGTCTGAGATGTCTGTGCTTCCTGGATGTTAGAGATACCAGGAGCCCTACGTCTTACTCCTCCTATCCCAACTTCCACCATGCTTTGCCTGACAAGATGGACTATAACCTCTCTAATAGTGAGCCAAGAAAATATAAATCTGTCCCCGTTTAAGTGGCCTCTGTCTCGTATTTATTCATAGCCATGTAAATGTAACTGATACAGCCAACCCACCTCACCCCCACCAGCCTCTGGAATAGAAACTTAAATTGCTTGGCATCAAAAGCCAAATTATTGAATTTTTAAAAGGGAAGAAAAGAACTATTGCTCCTTCAGAATGAAGACAAATATATAGCCTGTAGTGCAATGCATCAATTTGAGTAGCAAATACCAGGAACAGAAATGATATTTATATAAGGAAACTAAGAAAGTGCATGCATCACAGCAGGAGAGAAGGTTAAGCAGAGGTGGGGTGACAGGCAAGGATGTCCACTTAGGATGCCAGCAGGTGGACACGATGGGGCCAGACAGCTCCAGGGCTGGTGCTTCCGCTGAATACCACGGAAAGAGGCTGTGCCAGGCTCGGCACCTGACACTGGGAAATTCATCTCTCTTTTTTCCTCTTTCCCACCCCCCTCTCTCTCTGTGGAGTGCCCCAGATCAAACCAAAGCCTTGCCCACAGCCAACTAACTACTACTAACCTACAAGTTCAGCTCTAGGAAATGTTTCTTTGCAAAATCATTATCCACATTTTTAAAGAAGCATCAAGTATCAAGAGCTATTAACTGCCTAATACTAATAACGTAAAAAAAATTGCATATGTCACATCTGATCTCTATGGGGGAGGCAATTCACTATTATTACTATTTACTAGTGGGAAAATGTGTGCAGCCCTGAGACAATGTGACTAAGGTTACACAGCAAATGATAGACTCGGGTTTCAAGCCAGGTTGTCTTAAGCCACCATGAGGTCCCCATGCTTGGGTGCTGTACTATCTCTCCTTGATCCTGGCAGGGTGGACTGGGTGAGCTAGCAGCTCATTTCAGTTACGTGCTCAGCAGCACCTAAGGGGGTCTCTCTGTGGGTAGTGGATGGATGGTGACAAGAGCTCCAAGGAAGAATGATGACAAGAACAACCAATACTGGCTCCTCTCAGTGACTTCAGACACCAGGTTAGGTGGAAACTGATCTCTTCTCTCTTTCTCCTTCCCATCTTGCTTTGGTTCTCTGAATGTGTATTCATGTTTATGAGCGCGCTTGTACGTGCGCATGTATGTGTGTGTGTGTGTGTGTGTGTGTGTGTGTGTGTGTGTGTGTTGTCTCCCATGAGACACATAAGCATGTGTTCCAGGCAGGAGGTCAGGACAGCTATTCTACTTGTAACCCAGTGGGCTACCCCCTGTGCTCAATCTATGACCCTCTACAGGGGCTCCATCAAAGTCTCGCTCTTGGCCTCCAAACCTGTCTGCTCCCTGCCATCACATTCTGCTGCTCTGACCTTTGACACATGTTTCACACTCAAGGCCAGCTGGGGCTCCTTGACATCTGCTCTGTTTTCTTCCACACTTTTCGCCAGGTCGATATCAGCCCATTCAACTCAGAAAATCTTGAAATGTGAGTACTTGGCTCATATTCTAGCTTCTTCCTTCCCTTTCCTCCATGTGCTTCACAGAGCTTGGCTGGTATCCCTTTCCCAGGCCTCCAGTACATATCTTTGAGCCTCCTTTTTCTGTACAAATGAAGCTATCCTACACTACATCTCTCAGACTGTGCAGTTAAAAAAGATAAGCAGGAAGCATTAAGTGATAGACTAGAATTTAAAATGATCTCACATTGACATTATAGACACATTGCACATTCCCTCTAGTTTATTAGGGGTACTGATCATTGTAGGAATACTGAAAATTGTAGGAAGTGCATTAAACCTTCCTCATAAGGGTCTTAGTTCCTTACCCCTTACATGTTTCTACATTACTAATTCATCTCTTGTTGTGTTTGCCAAACACATAACTGGTTCTATAATAAGTTGATCTCTATGTGCCTGGGGGATGTGTGACTTTTTTGTAACCAAGAAAGTATTGATTAAAATAGAATATGGCATATTTAGTGTGGTGGTGTATATTTATACTCCCAGCACTTGGGAAACTGAGGCAGTAGAATCACAAGTTCAGATGTAGTATGGAAGTACATTGTGATTCTTGGTCAACTTGAGCTATGTAGTAAATAGGATAGGGTAGGGTAGGGAAGGGTAGCGTAGGTTACTCTAGGATAGGTTAGGGTAAGGTAAGTTAGGATAGAATAATGAGATTGGGTATGGATGGATTGTAAAAGAGTAAGCTAGAATAGGAGGAACTGAAGGGGGTTTTAAAATCTACAAAGTTAACCATCTTGTTTTAGGGATGAAGCTTAGCTATTGTATCACAGGACTTGTTACAAGTAAACGGGGGGTAGGTAGAAGACATACTGTCCCCTAATCCTCTCACTATGTTTTACTATGGTTTCTGCTGGGGCAGCCAAGGTGTAGGCAGGTTGGTGACTAACCCGGTGCTATTTATTTAGAGACAGGCACTCACTCAGAGTAGTGAAGAGCCAACAGACACTACTTGTATATTGTTTGCAAAGCACCACAACCAGCCACACAGTTGTCTCTTAGAATGGGCGAATCGGAGGGCACAACAGTTCATATGTCAATAGTAGCCAGTTGTCACCAAGCTGTTGCCAGAGAAATTGACTCTCTCACCAAGAGTGAGTTCAGATCCTGTCTCTGATGGCAGAAATCCTAGGAGAGAGGAGAGCTCTACACATTCCAAATGTGAGTCTAGCAACATACAGGTCCATGGTATAGGTGTGAAGGTCAGGGGACAACATTTGAAAGCTGGATACCTCCTTTCTCCCTGTGGGTCACTGGGCTAGAGCTCAGGTTGTCAGGCTTAACTGCAAGTTCCCTTACCCGTGTCACCATCTCAGGGGCCCCTGTAGCTTATTTTCAAAGCACAAGAAACTATGTGGACAACCTTTCTGAAAAGTTCACCCCATGACCTAGACTTTAAAATCACCACCAGTGCTAAGCATAGCATTAGATGATAAAGTTTTAAGAGAAGTTTCTATGCCACAGGCAGAAGTCAGACAGGATCAGTTGCACTTACCTGTCCTAGGGGTCCAAAGTGAGTCGTTTCTTTTGAATTGAGAAATGAGGGAAATAAGGATGCTTTCTGAACATTAAATTTTAATGGGGATGCATAATAGATCAGAGCTGCGGAAATGCTGCAGAGTCATTTTAAGAAGACGATGGCCGAAGCATTGACTATTCACCTTACAGCAATTAGCAGGTCACACCATAGCTATCTCTACTGTAAAGGAAAACCTCATCCTCTAGGGAAATCTCTATGGGAAATAACGCTTCCTCCCAAGCAGGGGATGAGGAGAATTTGCCGAAGAATTTTGACTAAAGAATGTTTCAGATGTTATAAACCTAGATACTTCTAACATGGGGGCAGATGTGAAGGTTGCTGTCTATCTATTTCAAGTTCCACTGGTAGGGTAAAGGTGGCTTCATTCGGAGGGTCCCAGACACTTGGTCCTTTTGTGATTGTTCTAACTGTTGACCGGACAGGATCTAGAATCACCTAAGAGACAAACCTCTGAATGTGTCTGGGAAGGACTTTCCAGATTGGATTAATTAAGTGTGATGGTTTGAATAAAAATGGCACCCAGAGGCTTATAGAAAGTGGCAGTATTAGATATGGCCTTGTTGGAGTAGATGTGGCTTTGTTGGAGGAAGCATGTCACTAAGGGGTGTTGGCTTTGAGATCTCAAAAGCTCAAGCCACGCACAGTGTGACATGTTCTTCAGCTACCTACCAATCAAGATGTAGAACACTCAGCTTTGCTCAGCACCACATCTGCCTGCATGCTGCCATGCTTCCTGCCATGATTGATAATGGACTGAACCTCAGAACTAGAAGGCAGCATTAATTAACTTTTTTTTCCTTTATAAGAGTTTCAATGGTCATGGTGTTTCTTCACAGCAATAGAAGACCTAACTAAGGCATTGAGATAGGAAGGCTCTCCCTGACTGTGGGTGACATTATCCAATGGGGCAGGGCCCAGGATTGAATGAAAAGGAGAAGGTGAGCTGAGTCCCAGCATCCATCTCTCCTTGCTTCCTGACTGAGGCACAGCGTAAGCAACTACTCCATAGTTCTTCCTCCGTGACTTCTCCATGACAGTGTACTGAAACTGAAACCCAAATCAAATAATTTTTCTTAAAGATGCTTTGTTTGAGCACGTGTCTTATGTGTGGTGTGTGTGCATGTGCAGGGGCTCGGGCCTGTACATGATCTCAGAGGGAAGATGCTGCGTGCCATGCTCTCTATCCATCTCTAAGTCACTCCCTTTAGGGCAGAGACTGCCACTGAACCTGAAGTCAAACAGAGAACCAGGAAGCCCCCAGTGATCCTCTCAACATCACCTTCATCCCTATACACTACGGAGTCAGATGCATACCCAGCCATTCTTAAAATTTTACCTGCTAGGGATCTGAACCCAAGTAAGTCCAGCAACTACCCTTAGCCATGGATTCAACTCTCTAGCCCCATTAAAGTGTTTTGGTTGAATATTTGCCACAGCAACAAGGAAATGAATACACCACACAACACATTCTCTCTGCTCAGAGGGTGCGTTCCTGAGGAACTCTCTATGATGCCTCTAATGCCTCACTGTAAATTGAAAGTCTGCTGTTTTTTATTTTGAATTGACGAGTCTCTGTAAGGTTGGTTAGTGTGAGTTTAGCCCTGAGAGAGGCGCTTGCTCGGCAGAGGCAGTGAGAACCTATCTGTAGTCAGGGGGGTGGATGACAGAGGCAGTATTTGGAATTATGGACTGTTAAAACCAGGATGGACAGGCCTTAAGGACTATTCATCAAAAGGAAGTGTGGCTTCTGTGGGTAGAAGCCTAAACTCATTTCAGGGCAATAGTTTCAAAACAATGCTTTATGGAAATAGACACACAAATATTCTTTCAAGAATAAATTGTGGTGAAATGAAATAGAAGTGACTTATGGATTATGGCTGAAGAAAGGCTTCTTGGTGAAGTCTGGAGATGGATGAAGACTTGGAGACAGTGTAGGGGGGACAGTGATGAAGGTAGACTTCATCAGAGTCCATACATGGCTGGAGTTAAATGATGACCTGCTGCACAAGCGTGAGGACCCGAGTTCAAATCCCTAGCCCCCAGGCAAAAAAAAAAAGGTGAGGCTAGCTGGATGTGCATCTGAAGCCTTAGTGTTGTGGGGTGCAGATGCTGAAGGTGAGAGGGTCTCTGTGGGCTTCCTGGCTTCTCCTAAATTTAGACTTAGTGACAGTCTCCACCCTCAAGGGAGTAAGTTAGAGAGGAGTAGAACATGGTGCCTGACCTCCTCCTCTGACCTCTGAGAGCATGCACAGTTCAGGTTTCTTTCATAGGGGAAATAAAGGGCAGGCATGGGGGTGCAGGCTTGAGACCTCAATACCAGGGTGGCAGAGATAGGTAGGGCTCACTGGCCACCCAGAAAAGCCAAAAATCAAGACCTTGTCTCAAAATGATTAGCTCTGGGGAAACATACCAGAGGTTAACATCTGTTCTGCACATCCATGTACAATGCAAACACACACACACACACACACACACACACACACACACACACACCAGGGAACAGGCTATAATCCCAGCAAGAATTTTCACTCTGAAATGTCTTCAGTTTTCAGAAAATGTTCTGCACCATTCAATTGTCCCTGACAAATAGAAGAAACTTAAAAGTGAAAACTGCAAGCTCTATGACCTATGGCTCCATAGTTCTATTCCATGGCAGATGGAGAACAGAAAAACAAGCCTTACATTAGAAAAGAGACGTTGACATACATCTCATAGCCCAAGACTAGAGGTACTTGTGGGAGGAATAAAATAGTCATTTGTACGATTCCTTTGAAGTTTCTGGTGTGTGTGTGTGTGTGTGTGTGTGTGTGTGTGTGTGTGTGTATGTGTGTGTTCATGTGTGTCTGCCTGTGTGTACATGCATATGCATGTAGATGTGTGTTTGGATGCATGTGTGTGTTTATATGGATGGGAGTACATGTGTTTATGTGTATATGGAGGTCAGAGGTCAGCAGAGGATGCTATTCCTCAGAGACAGTCCATCATGGTTTTAAACACAGGGTCTCTTATTGGCCAGTAGCTTGCTGTGTTCTTTCTGTCTTCATCTTCCTAACGCTGAGATTATAGTGCACTATACTTCACATGGTTCTTCCTTCCTTCCTTCCTTCCTTCCTTCCTTCCTTCCTTCCTTCCTTCCTTCTTTCCTTCCTTTCTTTCTCCCTCCCTCCCTTCCTTCCTTCCTTCCTTTCTTTCTCCCTCCCTCCCTCCCTTCCTTCCTTCCTTCCTTCCTTCCTTCCTTCCTTCTTTTCTCCCTCCCTCCCTCCCTCCCTCTTCCATCCCTTCCTTCCTTCCTTCCTTCCTTCCTTCCTTCCTTCCTTTCTTTCTGAGATGGGGGTTTCACTTTATAAGTCTGGCTGCCCTGGAATTTTTTATGTAGACCAGGTTGGCTTGAAATTTACAGAGACTCACCTGTCTCTGCCTCCCAAGTGTCAGGGTTAAAGGTGTGCACCACCACAATTGGTTAGCTTTTTATAAAATGGGGTTTCAACACTTTAGAGGCATAAGTAGGCAGATCACTGTGAGCTAAAGGCCAGCCTGGTCTACAGGGTGGGTTTCAGGTCAGTCAGACCTACACAGAGAAACCCTGTCTCAGAAAAAAAAAAAAAAAAAAAAAAAACCCAAAAACCAAAACAAAACCACAAGGAATAAGGGAGTGATTAAGGTGGATGCTGTGCTTTACTAACTGAACCTGCTCCCTGCTCCATTAACTTAATATTAAAAGAATTATACCATTCACTCTTCTCTCAGTGTTTTGTTTATTGTGAGCTACTTCAGAGGCTCGGGGCTAGCACTGTGGTTGCTAGAATCACCAGGAAGTCAGAGCTCTTCCACGCTAACTTTAGCATTGTCTTTAGAGTTAGTATACAGCGGCAGGGGATGTGATCCACCTGAGGAAGTCATCTTTCCAGAACTTTCCAGAAAGTGCTACAATTCAGGACAGTTCATTGGTGAGAACCATGTCACATGGTTACCCTTCCAACCCCTGCAAAGAACTCTGGGACACTTTAGAAGCAGTGAAATCTCGAATGGAAATGAAAATTTTGGGAACTTATATGCTCTGCTGCAGTGTGCTACTAAGTGGGAAACTTGGTGCTCCATCTTACACTTCCCATCTCTCATACATCATCCCCAAGCAGCCGTCAATTCATGTTGTCTCACAACAGTGCTCTTGCCAAGCGTCGTTCTTGCCACCAGTACATGGCCAACATCTCTTTGTCTTCCACCTGAAGAAGAGTTGCCCTGAACTTGAACTTGGTCTGATTTGATTTGCCTATGATCTAGGCTTCATCTATGCACCCAGTGTTGCATCCTCTAGCATCACCCTCTCTTGGGTTTCACAGTAGTAAACAGTACTATGCATTTGTGAGCTTCCATTGCTGCCCCTGCTTCTTCAGGTGAGGGCATTGAAGGTGAGCGAAGGTGAGACTGTTTACCCAACTTTGGTTGTTCAGAGACGTAGAGGGTTTGGAAGATACTACTACATATTCTCAGAATCACGTATCTCTAAGGTGAGCTAGAAAAATAACACAGAGCTTCTGCTATTGAGCATGAACTATGGAATGGGGAGGCCTTCTTTAAAATTTGATTGACAATTTCATAAGTCCACCCCCCGTGAGTTTATAACTAAAACTACATAGAAAATATCCCATTGTTAACGTGAGAGTCTTTAGACAGTAATAGTTGTCTAAAATAATCCTATTTAGATTTTTTTTCAGGTCATAGATTTTTTTTTCTGTCCCCCAAAGAAGGTGATACAGGGCAGTACAGGACAGTAATTGTCACGGTAGCATCTGGAGTCTGACTGTCTGGTTTCAAATTATAGTTCCAGTTTTGTGACCTTGGACTTAACATTTATGTTGCCCACACCTCAGTTTCCTCAAATGCAGTGTAAAGACAGGCATTTTTTCTTTTATGGAACTGGCAGATGGTGGTTCAAGGGCTTGTGATAGAGCCAGGAATGTAGAAAGAAACCTACCATGTTAACCAGAACTATAGGACTTAGTAATCCTGTACTAGGGATGGAACAAGATCCTCTGGCCGACCCCAACTCTCAACTCTTTACTGGGATTCTAGACAGATTCTCTGTCTACCACTGAGTCACACCCCCAGCCCCTCACTGGGATTTTAGGCAGGTGCTCTACCATTGAGCCACGCCCCTAGCCCCTCACTAGGGGATTTTAGTGAGGAGGTCTATCATTGAGCTACAGCCCCCACTTGGGAATTCTAGGCAGGAGTTCTGCCACTGAGGCATATCCCCAGCCTCTAACTGGGGGATTCCAGACTCTACTACTGAATTATAGCCCGAGCCCTCTCTTTTACACTTTATTTTGTGACACTCACACATTTGCTCATACTGATCTTAAACCTGTGGTTCTTCTACTTTGCCCTCCTGAGTATCTAGAATTACAGACTTGTGCAACTGAACCCAACAGGTATCATGCCTCGAAACCCAACAGCTACACGGGAAGATTGGCAGTTGTGGACCAGCTATGTATTCCAAGAGGAAGAGTGTTCTGTTGAACAGCTTAGCCAGCCGCCACCACATCTCTTCGGTAGTTTTGTAACCATCTCATTAACTAAGGATGCAGAGGGGCTGTGGACATGTAAAGATACCTCTCAGAAGCACTCATTAGGGAAAGGGTACATTCTTGTTCTCTGGGGGAATGCTCTGCTTGCTGCCTGACTTTTCTCTGCCAGTTCTGATTGTGACATCAGCATCTGGTATTAGCAGCTCAACAGGAAAGAAAAAAAAAAAAATCTCTCTACACTTCCTGAGCCATCCCCAGCAAGCTTATTCCCGGCGCACAGGAGGGTTGCAGCTGGGAGGTGATGGAGGGAGCAGATGGCTTTAGGGAAGCCCATTTGGTTCACTTAGCAGAGTTCCGTGGCCTGTGAATGTTCAACACATTTTAACATTAAAGTCGTCAAGCAGCTGGCTCCATTCCTGCCTCCTGCTTGCTGGCTGGCTCCAAGATTGGCTGCGTGGAACAAGAGACATGGGGCATATGATCTCCGGTGCAGCTCACAGACAGGAGCAGAGCAAAGGGCTTGCTTCATGCGCAAGCCACGCTGAAGCATCTCAATTCAGGTTTTATGCAAATGTCAGTGTCATTCGCTGAAGCAAGGGAGGCTGTACTCCTTTGAATAGAAGGCAAGCCATCTCCTTTCATTCTCTGGGCTTCTTTGAAGCGGGAGAAAGAAATTAGGATCTAAGCCAGGCAAGCACAGGCCTTCATTGAGGAAGGAAAAGACAAAATGGGTTGGGTAGGTTGGCTTACCACGTGAGTGTGAAGATCTGAGTTCAAACACCAGAATGTACATGAAAACCAGATATAGTAGTGTATATAAGTGAACCTGGAATTTTCCACTGAGACAAGAAGAAATGAGAGAATTCCAGAAACTCATGGTTGGATAGTTTGCTTCCAATATCTCACAATGGACCAGGGAGAAAGCCTTGTCTTATGATATACCCATTTCTTTTTTCCTTTCTTCTTCTTGTTTTTTTTTTTTTTTTTTTTTTTTTAAATGAAGGTTAACAGAATCTGCCAGTTCACAATAGAACTAAGAGACTCTCATTGGAGAGCTCAGTCATGAATCTATGTCATATCCCACCAAGGCTCAGGGATCATCAAAGGAAAGGGCAAAAAGACTGAAAGAGCCAAAGAGTGGGAGGGACAAAGAGTCAAAGAGTTTTTTGGACAATAGATCCCTGTCACTCACAAACTCACAGAATCTGTGGTTACAGTTACATGCACAAGATTTGTAAAAGATCAAATCAGTTATGTTCCAACATGGATGAGGAAGGGCTCATGGGCCACCCCTAACTGAGGAGATCGTTACTGTTGATGGTTTCTAGGACAGGAAAAAAAAAAAAGAGTTTTCTCTAAGACTTTGCTCCTGGGTAGGTTAACCATGCTCCTGAGAATTACCACACGTGCAGGAGTATATGATTATCACGAATTGTACTTTGGTGAGTTATTTTCAGAAAATAGAAAGGACATAAAAATTGGGGTAGGTAGAGATGGGGGTGGATCTAGGAAAAGTTAGTGGGGGAGACTAGGAGATGATGAAGATCAAAATACACAGGATGAGCTACTCAAAAAAATAAATAAGTTGTTATACTTTGGAAATGTCTTCCAAACTAGCTGGGAAAGAAAGATAAACCATGAAACCTGTTTATTGTGAAACTCTATATGGAAATAAAAATAATGCTTTTTTTTTTTAAAAAAAGGAGAATCCGTCTTGAAATACAAGGTAGATGATACCTAAGAAATGATACCCAAGTAACTTCTGACAGCCACACAGATGACAGATGTGCACACACACATGCACATGTACCTGGATAGACACACACACATGCACACACACATACACACACACACACACACAGTACACCTTTAATTTAAAAAAAAAAAATACTGGGTCTATGTCTCCCACAATGGCCTTGAATTTAGTCTCCCAAGTACTAAGCATACAGAAATGCTGAGTAACACACCAACCATCTTGGTTTTGCCTCTAGAACCTCCACCTTCCTTATGCTGTGACCTTTTAATATGGTTCCTCATACTGTGGTGACCTTCAACCATAAAATTATTTTTATTGCTACTCCATAACTATAATTTTGCAACTGATGGTCTTAGGTGGCTCCTACAAAGGGTCATGCAACCCTCAAAGAAATTGCGGCCTACGGATTGAGAACTTCTGATCTAGAAGCTTAGCAATATTGGATCAGGTAGTGGTATGGGAAACAGGGTAAGATAGACATTATCTCAAGCTGTCACTGTCTCATTCCCAGATCCATGAAGATTGCTCCAGTTTCCTGTTCTCTGTATAGGTATAAAGAGCCCTACAGCTATGTTGATATTGTCATTTTCCACAAAACTAAAAGACCTTATATTTGGGGCATAAGGGGTAGGAGAGGTACTAATGTCATGGGAAGACAGCATGACTGGGTCTCAGAATAATGTTAAGGCCTCAGTATACACAGAATGGTGGAGGCTCTGAAGAGAGTTCAAGTCCATGAGGTAGAGTAGGGGGTCCTGTTTTTGTACATCTCAGAAAAGGTTTCCTGGCATTGGTTTATGAGTAGCCCATAGTATATCTTATAGTCATCTCTGATTCTAGGGTGGCAGGGAAGGGAGATGGGGGGTTCTTCTTCATTGTAAAGAAAGGAGGAAGGGATCTTATCAACTGTGCCTTTGATGCTGTAGGGGAGGTAGAGAGAAATGGAGCATTGAGTCAAGGTATACCCATTATACAGGTGGGGGGAATGCTATGCACATCCCTTTGATGTTTTAGTCTGGTAGCTGAGGTCTACATATTTCCTATGGGGAATAAATATCTTGCTACTGTTCTGGAATCCAGTCATCTGGGGAGTCAGAGGATCACATATTCACAGATAGGATCTCTTCCTTAAGGTGTCTCACCACCTCCTTTTCAGCGGCTGTGAGAGTGGAGAGAAGAGGAAGTTGTCCAGATGGGCATGGCCTAATTAGCCCCTAGCACAAAATTTAACAAAACCCCTCTATGCTATCTCATTATACTTTTGGGTACATACAAGGTATAAAGCTGGGCTCTTTGCCATTGGCCTCCCTTTCCCATTTAAAAAGTAGCCCAGGACTTTTCTGGTTTCCAAAGACTGCTGCATTCCACATGGGGCATCCCTGATGAATGTAACTAATTAGCATTTGTGCAATGATTCCTGTGGCTAGGGTGAGCGCCATCCAGAAAGGGCTAGGTATAATCACTGTTACATCTGTAGCTTACATAATTCCTAGTCCACCCTGGAATGATTTTTTTAAGCCTGGTTAATTGGGGAATTACAGTGTGTAAGTTCTGAAAACCAGCTGTGGGTTTTAAGTGCCATGAACATTTCTGTAGGTGGTACTGAGCTGGGCGTAAATGTTGATGGATGTGTTAGAGAAATTACAGTTCAGGTTCTTGTGCAGCTGTTTGGAAGGAGGATTGGGCAAAGAATATTTCTGAGCAGATGTGCAATTAGCAATTAAATAATTTAAAAAGTCATTTGATCAATATTTATGCATGGATGGAAGAACATACATTTCTTATACATCTGTGATCTGAGGAAAACCGGATCACCAGTCTGCACAGCCTGCAATAGGACTGGGCTAGAAGTCAAAGGATCCCAAAAGAAAAAAAATGTGATAGTTTCTGGCACTTTGGAGGTACTTACCTAGAATCTGTGAATGACATTAGAAACTCAATTTCCCATCATCTCCTAAATGAGAAATTTTCCCTGCCCCATATGGAATTTTTGCAGTTGTGTAGAAATTTTGTCTGGGTTGAAATAGTACCTAGAGAGGGAGGCTCATGACACTCTTGAAGTAAACATCTCACAAGTCTTAGGAAGTTCCTGAAACTTAAAAGATTCACAAATTGCCCTCCTCAAGTTTAAGAAAGCAGTAAACAACCAGTAGAAGAGGAGACTCTGATGAGTACTGCAGTCTGGTGAACATTTTCAGACCTATGTTGCTAACAGTAAGTTTTTCAGAGGACTCCAGGGGTCCAGCTTTCCTGGGTAGGATTTTCATTTTATTAGTTACCTTTCTGCTGCTATGATAAAATGTTACAGAAAGAAACTCACAGAAGGAAGAATTTATTGGGGCCTATGGTTCCAATTATTGGGGTCTATAGTGAGAGAGTCTATAAAAGCAGAGTTGGCAAGAAAATAGACAGAGCAGGAAGCTGGGAGATCACATCTTCAAACACAAATATAAAACAGAAAAAAAAAAAAGTGAACTGGAAGTAGAGTAAAGCTATAAATGCTCAAAGTCATTCCTGTGGATATACTTCTTTCAGCAAAGGTAAAGGTTTCTAAACCACCACATCTATGTTGAGGTAGATTCCTTTCAGTGATATAGTTGCCTTTGAGTCATCTCTGCTCCCATAAGTGATCCCTCACACATACTCCTGTAAGTAACCCCAATAAACTCATCAATTCACTAAGTCGGACTTTGATGCAATTGTTGCTTTGGTCTGTGTGGATGTAAAGTGTCATGACTCTTGAGTAAATGTCTCACACAACAAACAAGTGGATGGATGCCAGGGAGAATCTCTTGCTGATTGAATTTTCCCAGGTTATTGATTTCCTAGAACCTGAAGCATCTGCAAGAGGCTTAGTTACCTGCCTTGGTAATTTCTGTCTCTACTGTTTGCTTCATGAAAGTGGAAGGTTTCAGAGCAAAAAAAAAAAAAAAAAAAAAAAAAAAAAAAAAAAAAAAAAAAAAAAAAAGCAATGAGCTTCTTCATGGGCCAAGCATAGTGTTAGTTTGATTGCAGAATATTTTTGCAGTGTAGCTACAGTTTGGTACAATATGATTGGTGCTTAAAAGGTATGTCCTGAATGTGGTTTGTCTTTGGGAGTTTGTATATTGGGAGCCTCATGCTTTCTGTGACAATATGAAAAGGTTGAGGAACCTTTTAGAGAAATATATATATAAATCTATACAGTTATAATAGCCATCCTGAAGCTATGGAACTTTATATTGGATTTTTTATTTACATTATTAGACATATCACCTAAATACTTTTTTAAATCCATGACAGATTTAAAACTAGAAAAACATTTTGCTTTATATCACCTTTTATGACTCTAGGCTAAAAGTGTGAACTTTTGGTCTGGGTTGCTTTCACTGCATGATAGTTTTTATTTGTGAATCCTTTCTACCTAAGCTCCAGTAAGTCCAAAACTAAGAAGAGGGACTACGTATTGGGAATGCATCTCAGTTGGTAGAGTACTTGTCTAGCATGCACAAAGCTCTTCATTCTATCTTCCGTGGCGGATATACCAGGTGTGCAGCACACATCTGTGATCTCAGCGCTCAGGAGATAGAGGCAGGAGGAACAGAAGTTCAAGGTCATGCACAGTCTCAAGTTGTATTGAAATTTCCACTGGGTTGAAATAGTTCATGAGAGAGGGAGGCTCATGAGACTCAGGAAATAAACATCTTGTGAGTCTTAGGAAGGTCCTGAAACTTATAAAATTTATGAAGACTTGGCTGCTCAAGGCCAGGCTAGGCTAGTTGTGATCAACCAGTAATATTAGAATCTATGCCAAATTACTTCTCAGGCCACAATACCTACAACAGCCCTTTCCCCCTCTAAGGTATATTAAAGTACACAGATGGGCACAGTCCAAGAATTTCTAGCTAAAATATTTCTTCAGTGTATTGGGTTTCTTACCCGGGGAAGTGACTTTACATCCAAATGGGTACTGGTGACCACACACGACACTCTGTTCCCCTTCCCTGACACCTGAAGTAGACAGCCTTGTTGCAAGTTTATAATGTGAAGTTCCTACTCTTCCTGCTAGACCTTTAAAAGGGACCCCAACTCTTATCTCATGATCTTGATCCTCTTTGGAATCTTTGTCATACTGTCCTTAGTATTAATAAATTTTCTAATAGACGTCTTACTTCTCTCAATCTGACACAGAGTCTCTTTGAACCCCACATCCCAAACCTTTTGAGAATCTGTCTCTGAAGAATAGACAACTCAAACAGCCAGAGTGCTTAATAGTGAAAGATTAGAGAGAATAAAAGACAAAGAATTGAAGAACCTACTAATAGTGCAGGTCTTTACTTGCAGAAAACAACCTGCAAAATGGGTCCATATAAGACTCTAAGCTCACCTTCAGCTTACAAATTGGGGTTTTCTATCAGGCAGACAGGTTAAGTGGGGAGAGAAGTTAGTTAGTCTTGCTGGGGGTAAGCAAACAGCTAGTTAGAGAATGTCAGGTGGTCAGTAAGCTTCTTTCCTGAGGCCATTTCTTGGGTCCGTTGAGCAGGGAAGGCAGGGTACTTGCATCTAGGGATGTGATTACTGAAGTTAGGGGAACGGCCACAGTTCAACCAAGATGGAGGAGCTTTACAAAATGGCGTGACCCTCTCTAACAAACAGCACCATGAGCGGTGACTTGGAACTAGATCCCATTCCATATTTACAAAAGAAAAATGATCTCCACTCGCACTCAATAGGTGTGATGTTTAATCCAGTGTTTAACAGGGGCTGCAGCACCAGGGCACCCATCAATTTGAGAAATAAAACATTCGTTCAAGGGAAGCAGGCCAATCGGAGGGCAGGCTAGGTGGAGGGTGGGGGCCAGGAACCTGCCATGGAGAAAAAAAAAGGATGATGACGGATGGAGCTTAAAAATAGATGGACAGGCAAGAGAGCCAGAGCCTCTATCTGAGCTGTGCCAGACAGCTGGCTGCAGACTGTATTCATTGCCCTTGTCCTCAATGTTTCCCTCAAGCAGGAAACTTGTATAGAATTTGAAGAATGATGGCGAAGGGTAAGTGGTACCAAAGGGGAGGAGCTAGTGCTGTCTTCTAAGTGGAGCCTCCCCAACAGGAATGGAGACATTCTAAAGCTTCTCAATCTGTGAGTCATAACCCCTTTGGGAGTTTGTACATCCTACATTTCAGTTATTTACAGTATGATTCATAATGGTATCAAAATCCCAGTTATGAAGTAGCAATGCAATAATTTGATGGTTGGGGGCCACCAGGGCATGAGGAACTGTGTTAAAAGGTCAGAAACCACTGCGCTAGAGTCATGTGTCCCATCCTAGGCTTATCAGACTATTGGAACAATAGACCCAGGGAAATTACAATTCTTCAGGGGAATCTCACGCTAGAGAAGAGAGGGACTGATGCTTGGTGCCAGCCAGAAGGGAGCTTGTCTCCCAGAAAGATGGTTCGCATCGTTTCTAAAAATTGTCAGACCACCTTTCAGGAAAGACTGATGCCTCGGTGCTAGATAGGACAGAGTTTGACTCGGAGTGCTTAGTTATGGAAACTCTCTCCCTCTCTCCTTAACCTAAACTTCATGTCAGGACCTGGAGATCTATTTTTAAATCCATCCGTCATCATCAACAGGGGATCACAGGACCTCTTTGCTCCTCTTCCCAATGTAGCTGCACTGAACAAGTCTCCTTTTTGTGCCTTTTGCGCGTACTTATCTCTTTGGCTGGCTTGGTTAGGATGAATGGCTGAGCCTGGCTTTCTGGGGCTGCCAAGACCCAGGCTTGGACCCTGACAGTTCCTACACTATAAATCCTCCACCGCGGATACAGATGGTTTTGATGTTCAGTGCTGGGGATAGAAACAGGACCTTGGGAACACTAGGCCAGTGCTCTACCACTGAGCCACCCCTTCCTCTCTGCATCCTGCTGGTTCTTATTCAATAAACAAGGCAGGCTCTTCTGAAATCAAATCCTATTCACAGCTCCCTTCTATTAGAAGGAGAAACCAATGTTCAGTGGAAGCCAATGAGCAGCAGATCTGTGGTCCTTCCTGACTTTTGTCCTTGGGAGTTTCTTCCCCCTACAGCTCACCTCGGCCCCACAGGCCTTATACTAGTTTATTTCCACCAGTAATAACTACAATAAAGGCACTGTCACAGTAATCAGCTTTGTTCTCTGTGGAGACATTCTGGCTCAGGGCTGAGCGTGTACTCCTGTTCCTAGCAGGGAAAGAAAAAAAAAAAAAAATCCAGTGGTGATATTCCAGCATCAGCATTGTCTCTCTGTTGTCAACTTGGGTGAAGGTGGGTATTTTATTACTTTTAGGAGAGATTCTTTGGCTTCAGCCATGCCACTAACTCCAGCAGAGAATGGAAAGTTCCCATGGCTCTGCCTGGTGAGTTTGAATTTGCATCTTGTACTTCTTGGCAGTCTAGGATGCAAGACTTGAGAAGGATTCAGCCCCAACAGAGCTCTCTGCAGGAGCAGCAGGTACTGGCCTTTTCACAGTGGGGGAGGGGATTCCCCTTTCAAATTTTTCTTAGGTATTAGGAGGAGCCTGTCCTGCAGCAACCTCTGAGGGAAGCATCCAGAAGTCTCCAGAAGATTGTAAACTCCTGACTTGTGGTGGTGAATATTGATTGACAACTTGCCAGATAGAAGATGGCAATCTGGGTCTACAGGTGTGACCACCACAGTGGGTTTTTGGGATCCTTGGGATAGAACCCAGGTCTTTTGATGTGCTAAAAGAGCGCTCTACTAGCTGAGCTACAGCCCCAGCCATACAAGTTGGGTTTTATAATTGTTCTTCTTCAGTACCAGCTTCACACATTCAATAAATGAAGTAAGACACACATACCCCAGAATTGCTTTCAGTATTTTATTTGATGTAGAAAAAAACAACAACAACAACAACAACAGTGAAAAATCTATAAATCTACTTCCAATTCGATACAGGGCCTGCAGCAACATGTTCATAATGTGTGTGTGTGTGTGTGTGTGTGTGTGTGTGTGTGTGTGTGTGTGTGTGTTGACAGCTTTGTTCTAGAACATTTCCTGTATTTCCCATCAGCACAGAGAAACACAGGTTGAAGAATGCCAGCTTCCTAAGGCCCAGAGCAAGAGAAGGAGAGTTCAGTTGAGGCTTTCTGCTCCCAACCCCTGGCAGACAGCTGTTTGGCCTGTGTTTATCTTCAGTAAGGCCTGGAGAAAATCACGATTCCAAATGAAAAGCCTCCACTCCATCCAGAGCCTTTCCCGAGCCTAGCTGGGTCTGCAGCTTGTAATGTGTTATTTATTTTTGGTTTTAATTGCTGGCAGTCCCAGAAACATTAGTGTTATATATAGTGCTGGGCTCAGCAGGAGTAATTAAAAGGCGGGGGCCCTTGTGGTCTGTTGTAAAGTACCAAGTGTAGGCTGTTTAAAGAAAAATGTGTCATTGATTTGCCATCAGCCAAACACAGGGGGGTAGATAAAGGACAGAGGAGGGAAGCCAGGCAGAAAGAAAAATTCACAAGGGTTTATATAGGCTGATTTTTACTGAGATATAAGGAAAAAACGAAACTGAACCGGATCAAGGGTCTAAGCAACACCCCGGATTTGCAAGAACCGATGTTTAGTGAATGCAGTTGCTGGGAAATTAAATCTGTGTTGTTTCACTTAAAACACATGGAACTCCTTGCTGGCTGATGTTCATATAGTGAATGGACTTGTTTGGGTCAATGCCTGAGCTCTGGCAGCCCAGATAAGCAAGCTCAGTGAGGCAATTGAACAGACAAGGTCATAACAAAAGTCCTAGCAAAGGGCTCTCTTCGAGGTAGTCACGCTGGGAAGAGAGACAAACAAAGAGATCATTTATGTTTACCTGTGGGGTCCTAACATGAAGTTTTGGTTGAGGTTTCTCTTGTCTACTCTCACTGTCTGGGCTGCTGTGTCTCTTGCAAGGTGGTATGAGAATTCGTGGGACCAGCTTCCGCAGGACTAGTGCCAAGCTCCCAGCCTTTGCCTTCTCCCAACGTGAGATTCCAGGGAAGTTTCTACCACCTCTGGCGCCATTGTTTCAGTAGTGTGATGGTGCAAAGTGTCTCTTCTTAGAACATCTTTGCTCTTAGATTCCAATGTCCTCTTCTGTACGCATTATGTGGGAGACAAAGCTGAGACAGCCCAGGGGGCATCCCTACCTTGATCAGGCATGATCTTTGCATTGGCCATCCCCAGAAAGCAGATCTAGGTAGTGTTTTGTTGCTTTAAAAATGTCCTCAGTACTTTGTGAAGAGATCAAGGACAGAGAAAGGGAAGCATGACAAAGGACATTAGTAAATGTTGACAAGAGAGCTGGAAGGTGCTCAAAGGCTGAGGAACAAAAAGGGGATAGACTCTGGGTGGGGGGCATGGGTATAGGGCTCTCCCTTTGCAGCCCTTAAGTTGCTGAAGACTACAGTAAAAATCCTCTCTGGCCAGTGAGGTAGCTCAGTAAGTAAAGAAAGGTACTGGGTACCAAGGCTGGAGACCTGAGTTTCATTACTAGATCCCATAGGTAGAAGGGATGAACCAACCTCCATCTTGGGCTTGGAAGCCATCTTATAATAAAGATGTACCAGGCTCATTCCTGTTTATGATTAAAACTATTTATCAAAGATTGGGCTATGCCCTGACTGTAACCTTAAGTATAAATGGCTATGTACTACCTGTCTCAGGAAACTGCAAGCAAGTCTCTGTTTCAAAAGATTTTATGGCCACCTTGCATGTGAACCTTTGCTTTGGGGGGCTTGTTATGACCATTTTGCAGCCCTGCCTTTGTTTTAAAGGTCGTTTCAACTATGTGTTGTTACGACAATCTTGTTAAGCTCTGCTTCTGTAATCCTGCACATTTCCCTGTCAAATTCCCCATTTAGAATTCTCAACTCATGAGCCATATAAACCTTACCTTTCTCACTACCCAATGCTGACCTCTTGAATGTAAGGGGAGGCAGCCTGTGTTCATGGATAAAAAGCTTGCTTTAATTACTTCTTTGCCTTAGTTAATTTGGCTGTTATGATTTGGGTTGGTGGTATTTCTCCTTATAGAAGGAGTGAATCAACATGCATACACAGAGCCATCTCTCCATCCCACAGGATAGTAAAATTTGTAACCCATCTGATATGAAGTTACCAACACTCTATCTAGGACTCTGAATGTTTGTACCTCAGGGACCTAGAAAAAAACATTGCCCCCCCCCATTTCCCAGGGTGGTAATGGTAAGGAAGTGAGGGTTAGTTGTCTAGGGAGGGCAAGATGTTACTTTTGACTAGTTCTGGTGATTTTTGGAGACCAGGATTATGAATGTTAATCCTGAAGGTTAACTTGTTTGGATCTGAAATCAACTAAGATATACATGCTTTTCCTTCAGCATAGAGAAATAGGAGACAGCATCAGTCCAGTTGTAAAGAGGTCCAAGGGAACAGTAGTGCTGTTTGCCTTTCTGTCTTCACCTCTTGTTGGTGAGTGCATCTATCTTACTATTGCTGCCATCACCATTTATTTTCAGATGTCAGCTTTCAGCTTTTTCAGTCTTCCAAATGTTGGGTGAAGAGCAGGAGCTCATTAGGAATTCTCTAGGCCTTCAGTACCAGCTTGGAACTGCTGAGAAGCAATGAGAAACTACAGGGTTCTTAGGATCCTGACTCATAGCTTATAGATGGCCTACCCAGCTCCTAACATGTAAGTCAGTCTGATAAATACCTTGTTATATATACAGTCTATCATTTCTGTTCCTTTAATGAGATTCCTCTAGAGCAGTGGTTCTCAACCTTTCTAATGTCTCAACCCTTTAGTACAGTTCCTCATGTTGTGGTGACCCCATCATAATGGTACTTCGGCTACTGTTATGAATAACAGTGTATATATAACAATGTAAATATGTTATGCAGGATATCTGATATGTGGCCACTGTGAAAAGGTTGTTTGACCTCTAAAGGTTGAAATCCACATTACCCACAGGTTGAGAACTATTACTCTAGAGACTAACGATAACAACAACAACAACAACAACAGCAAGGGACCCCCTTGTCCAAATGAGTTTAGCAGGAACAAATACCAATGACTCAATTATATCACAGTTTTTCTGGAAAAACACATCACATACACACATTCGTACAAAGATACACACACATACATACACATTCACACACATACACAAACACATACATGCATACACACACATTCACATATACACACATTCACATACACACACATTCACACACATACACACATTTACACAAAGATACACACACATACATAAACATTCACACACATACATGAATACACACACATTCACACACACACATTCACACACATACACACACATTCACATACACACACATTCACACAAAGATACACACACATACATAAATATTCACACACATACATGAATACACACACATTTACACACACATTCACACACATTCACATGCACACCCGTTCAAAAATATACATACACACATTCACACACACATACACACACTTAAATACACATATAATACACATACATACATACACACACATACACCTACACACACACACACACACACACACACACACACACACACACACACACACACATTTATTTACCCCAAATAGGCAAACTCATGGTAGTTCAAACTTAACCTCTACACCAAAGTTCAATTTAGTGAACCAAAGAGTTCATTGATTCAGACAGGAGTATAGGTGAGGGGTTACTTACAGCAGCAGAGATGACTCACAAGCATCTGTATCACTAAAAAGTCATGCCAGCATGTGTGCTCACTTGTGAAAGCTTCATTTCCAGAGCTCTCTGCACAGCCAGCAAGCAGCTTCCCCAGCCTGGTCCGACAGTTTCCTCTTTATTTTGCAGCTTATGTGATCAGGGTCCCCTCAGACAGGGAGAGGGACCTGGTGAATCTCAGCTGGTTCAGTTTCTGCAGACTTGTGAAGTTGATATATTTCCTGAATCCCAGGATCCTTCCTCCTTTCTCCTAGAGCAGTGTGTATTTCAAAGAAGACTGTTATATGGTCTATACAATACTAGTAAAAACACAGCTGCTTTAGGCAGGGGCTCTAGAATAGAGGCCATTAAACTTTTTCTACTGGTGACTCATATATATGCATGTATATATGTATATATTTGTGTATGTATGTATGTATATATTACAAATGGAACACTTAGTGGTCATGAATCATGCAGAATTTTATTTTAAAGCAATTCTCTAGTCTCCATATAATTTCAGCATTTATTAAAGATGTAAGCAGATTTGCATATTCATGAGTTGGATGTGCTTATTTATTTTTACATGAAAAATCAAATCTTGGCTGAATATTTGATCCTGAAGGACGCAGAGCATCTTGGATGCTTTTCAGAGTTGATGGGTGTTTTGATTTTGTAGTTGTCGGTGCTGAGAATTCCATTTCACACACACATGTAGTACAGAATAAGACTGTTTCAGAAATGGCTGGGGTCTCTGTCCTCATTTCAAGTCAGAGGTCGCTTGAAGAGGTTTGTGACATCCACGGCAGCAACTCAAAGTGCAGTTTTGAAAATCAGACATCCTCACTCAGTACAGTCTGAAGATAATTGATTGGATACTTGCAGGAGTGATGGGGAGTGAAAAGGGAGTCTTTGTTTGCTGTGGTTAAATCATTATGCGTCTGGAACAGCAGAAAACTTCAACTGTGCTATAAAAACACCAGGATTCACAGCAGACAATAATGTCTGACAATGCTTCTTGGCATTACGTGTAAGAGCATAGTGACGCACAGTGCTCAAACATATAGTAAAGTCTCAGGATGTGACACAGTTGAGTCCTGCCTTGGATATACCTTGGACCCATTGTATATCCGATTTTGGGTTGTCTTTTGCTGGTATGCATTCAGAAACCTCTCGACTATTGCATTTACCCCAAACCCCACATTCAGTTTTGTGACCCACAGCATAAGAATCTAGACTCTACAGGAACAGAAATGGTAGTGTATATGTGTGCCTATATGTAAATATGTGTGTGAGAAAGAGCAATTTATTAATGAGTTTATACTATAAAGAGCAGGTCGTCTAACAATATCTGCCTGCCCACTAGGAAGGCTGGGAACAAGATAGTTGTTCAAGCCACGTAGCTGGATGTCTGAGCATCCTAATTTGATGCTGAAAGCCTGGAAGTTCCTTGGAGAAATGCTGGTATGGAATCCATATTGAGAAACTGGAGTCTGCTGTTAGGGGAGAGCAACAGTAAATGGATACTGTTACATGAGAAAGAGAGGAGGTGGGAGCACACATGCACTGTTTGCTCAAGCCTTGTTTTACCTGGACTGCCTGTTAAAAGCAGCAACCCACACTGACAGTGGGTCTTCCTCCCTCATTCAATCCTCCCTGGAAACCCCCTCACAGACACAGACAGAGACGTGTCTTTTGAGTGCTTCTAAATCTGGTCTTAATTTGACAATTGAGACCAACTATCATCACATCCGGTTCCCAAAACAAGGCCACTGAGTACCATTAGCTCTTGCCCTTTGGTCTGTTGCTATGTATTGTTGACACTAAGTATACGCCCCCAACACCTGTTTGCCCCAGAGATGAGAGAGTCTGCATGTAGACCCAAGTGTTGCTATGTGACCTTGTTCCCAGGTTATTTCTGATTGGTAAATAAAGATATCTATACCCAATATCTGGGTGGAATTGAGGTAGGTGGGTATAGATTGTCTTGAAGCTGTTAGTATTTTAATGTTAATTTCACTTCCCCAAGAAGGGCTGCCTAGTCACTTGGCTCCAACTGAACCTTCCCGTTTTAATTAGTAAAATAAAGGAAGGCCAGTGACTGGGCGGGGTGAGGGAAGTAGAGAGGGTTGAGTGGTCAAAGGGAGGTCAGAGGAGGTCAGACGATGGAGAGGGAAGATCATGGCAACATGGAGCTTCCCAAGGACCAGCTGGACCCAGGTGGGATTGATTGGCGTTAAAAAGCTATGAGCATTAAGGATTTTACACTTCTAGTATTTCATATTAAAAGGCAGTTTGTATCTTTGTCTATTTGACGCAATCTTGTTGTGTACAGGGTTTGTGGATTGAGTTGGATATAAACCTGTATGAAAAGCTATTGGGCTGTAGAGTTGTGTTTGTGGGATTTTGGGGTACAGAAACACCCCAGGACAGAGGCGGAGAACAGGCGGTAGTAAACCACCAAGGGAAGGGAGTTTCAAAGACAAGCTGAGTCATGGTGGCAGCTCAGACCGGGTGCCAGAGGTGTGAGTGGCTCCACATCAGGGTCGGGCCTGAGGAGTGAGACCTCAGGGATGGAAAAGAGATAAGCTTTTTTATATTTTAATATTTACTGCAACAGGTGGGGCTTGGTGTTCTGGGCTATGAGGAGAGGAGAGGAGCTGAGAGGAGGTGGAGAGGAGAGGAGCCACCATGGGGTAAAAATCTTAAAATAATGGCCATGTGGGTTGGATAATTGGAGTTAAAAGCAGCCCAGTCACAGCATGGCAGATTATATAAAACCTGGGAAATAGATATAATAGCATTAGAGGACAGATATCTGCCCAGTCCTAATGCTGATTAAGGCTTATTATAAATATAAAAGTTATGTGTCCTTTATCCAGGAACTGAATGATCAAAATCATAGCAGAAACCCAAATTGGGATTACATATTTCAACAACAATCAGCTCCTTGAACTTCAAATATAACACTTGGCTGAAAGGTGAACGGGACTGAAGCCCATTCGTGGTTCCGTGTGTTAGATGTGAGTCAGAGCCCATCCTAAGGAAGCCTAAAGAGCCAGGGAGTCTCCTAGTTATGGATCCCCGGATCACTCTCTAACTTACTTAGAGAAGGCTTTGCCAGATAGTTTTGTGCCCACTTGACATAAGCTAGGGTCATCATAAATGAGCGAACCTTGATTGAGAAAATGCCTCATAAGATCAGGCATTTTTCATAATTAGTAATTGATAGGGGAAGCCCAGCCCACTGTGGGTGGACCATCCCCAGGCTGATGGTCTTGGGTTCTATGAGAGGGCGTGGTGAGCAAGCTTTGAGTAAGCAGCATCCCTCCGCAGCCGGTGCATCCGCTCTGCCTCCAAGGTTCCTGCCCTGCCTAAGTTCCTAATCTCACTGATTTTGACAATGAATTGTGGTGAGGCAGAGTGAGCACAATAAGCTTTTAACTCCCCAGGTTGGTCACTAGGGTTTCATCTGTGCTACCCTAACTAGGACAAAGACACTTGTCACATTTGCATAACAGAACCCTAAGGAGTTGCCCTCAGCCTGGAGGTGACAAGCCCAGTGGTGACATTACTCTGAGACACCAGGAAGAGTCCCCAGGCCTAGGAATGCCCTCTCATTGACCTTTCTCCAGACTCCTTCCATCTCTCTTAGCCACTTAAGTACTTGGCTGGCAGCCAACAGGCTGTATCTACAGCTGTGCAACCTGGAGAGGAAACAGAAAGTGACTTGGAATTAGCCTGGAATTTCAAAGCCACTCTATTCTGTGCTGAAACTTGCCTGATTTTGGCAAAGCATAGACGAACCTAGCTCAGAGTTTGCTTTGCACAGGGTAAATTGGCACCAAGTCCAGGAAGGAGGTAAATTTTAAGTCTTGGGTGCTAAATGGGCGCATGAACAAATCAGAAGCAAAAAAGCACATGTCCTCATATGCCAGTTGCCTAGACTCGAGGAAAAAAATCCCCCAAACTGCCTGAGAATCTTCTTTTCAACTAGTCCTTTTTATTTATGTGTGCAGTCATGCAGTCATGTATATGTGTGTGTGTGTGTGTGTATGTGTGTGGATGTGTGGGTGTAAGTCATGCTGGGATAGAATGCTGTAGGAATGCCGAACATGTTCTTTTTAAATTAATTATTATTTGTGTGTGTGTGTGTGTGTGTGTGTGTCCCTGTCCCTGATTGTTCAAATGTGCACCACATTTGCAGGTGCCCAAGGAAACCATAAGGTTCATGGAAAGAAGCTACAGGCTGTTGTCATCTGCCCGACTCCGGTGCTGGGAATGACACCTGGGTCCTCTGCAAGAGCAGTAAATGCTCTTAACCATTAAACATCCAGCCTCTATATTTTGCCTTTAATTAGTATATGACAGTTACTATAATTAGATCTTCATGGTCTCATTGAAAACACTTGAAACCCTTCCTGGCTTGTGCTCACATAGTTACTGGACTTGTTAGGGTGAAAACCTGGGCTCTGGCAGCCCTGCTAAGCTCATTTTGGACACCCATGCTCAATGACTCAGTTGAACAGACAAGATAATAAAAAAAAAAAAAAAAATAGAGAAAAGGGTCTATTCTAGGTGGTTACATTAGGGACGGGAACAAATTAAAGAGGTCCTTTATGTTCATCTCTGGGCTCTTAGCATCATGAGATTTAGGTTTAAACAAAAGGCAAGAGGTGCACATAGGTTAGGGATCCTGGTTCCACCCTGGTAAGGTGTGGTCCCAGGTATATTTACCCTCTTAGTCTGGGCTGCAGTCTAGCCCATTTTGCTAGGAGGGTACAGTATGATATTTCAGTATGTAAGTGCTATGTGTGCTGATAAATCAAGGTGACGGACATTCAATGTTCCCCCTTCCCTCCTCTCTTTCTACTCCCTCCTTCTGTCTCTCCGTGTCTTCTCTTTCCTTTCCTTCCAGCTGCCATGAATTGACCAACTTAACCCACCCACCGTCTCTCCAGCATGATGTTCCACCTCCCAACAGACACATAATATACACCCAGGCAGCTATGAACTGAGACCTCTGAAACCATGGGACACAACAAATCTCTCTATGTATGTGTGAACATGTGCATGTAATCACTTCTGTGTATGAAAAACAAAGGTCAACCCCAGTGTCATTTTTCAGGACTCTTCTCAATGTCTTTTTTTTTTTTTTAAAAAGATTTACTTTTGAAAAGATGTATTTAGTTTACTTCTGGGTGAGCATATGTATGCATATATGTGGGTATATGCACTCTATCTTTATGCTTCTCCCTCTCTCTCCCTCTCCCTCTTCATTTTCATCTCTATCTCTATGTGGATAAGAGATAAGAGGAACGTGTTGGATCCCTTGGAACTGGAGATAAAGGCTTTGGTGAAATGCCCAGGTTCTTACATGGACGCTTGACCGCAAATCCCTGTCCTCATGGAGCCATCTCTCCAACCCCATCTTATTATTTACTTACTTATTTAGACAGGGTTTCACACTGGGTTAGAATTACTGATCAGCCATGGCCGGCTAGCCAGTGAGGACCGGTGTTTTGCCTGAATCTACCTCCCCTACACTGGGATTACCACCTGCTGTGTGTACTACCACACCCAGCTTTTCTCTCCTTCCCCAGAAGGCGCTTATCCTTCTGATAAGACAGTGCCTGGTACAGACAGGGCCTCCATTCTTCTGGGGCTGTCTGGGACTTGTTGGGGTGTCATGCGTCTCCAGTGGGTTTGTTTTTAAAGGGTGCCAACTCCTGCAAGACAGGGCACTGAGCCAGGGGAGCGCTGCCCACAGTGGAGTGTGAAGCTCCGCGCCCCTTCACGGCTCAGTGGGTGGGGGAAGCGAAAGTAATTTCTCCTCTTGGTTTTGCCTCAAATGTATCACAAATTGGAATCACTTCATGTCCAAAGGCTCATTAGAAAATGCTTCTGAAAGTCACCGCGGCCCATTAAAGCTCATTCCACAGAGAGATTTTATGTTCTCCATATTTATGTCTATATTTGTTAAAGATCAGTTCCGTTTTTTTTTTTTTTTTTTTTTTTTTAAATTGAATTGCCAACTGTCTTGGATTCAGCTACAGAATCTAAGTGAGAATGTATGAGGAATACCCCGCTTGGTAATAATAAGGTTTCTGTCCTCCACTAAAATCTGGTCTTTTAGCCAAGGGATCTGTGATTATTGCTTGAAAATCAGAAGTTCAGATTAAATTAATTTTATCAGATCATTTTCTATGAAATGGGTAATTTCAAGTTTCAGTAAATTTAACTCATCTTGGCTCCTTCATTTGGTACTAGAGCGCAGCAGGGCAGATTTCTAAAGGGATGCTCGTTCTTGGCACTCATCAGTAGAGTTCGAGTTCATGGCCCCCTTCCTCCTCTTCCCCCCCTCCATTGGCACCTTTAGTTACTGCTCTTTTAGTCCTGGGCTGGGTTTTGGGAAACTTTCATTGAATTGGTTCTTTGGCAATTTCCTGCTTGTACAACATGCATCCTGATTCCTGTAGCCCCGCCCCCTCCGGTCGAATCTCCCTCCCACTGCCGTTATCTGCTCTCCACCCTTCAAGTCCTTCTCCCACATTCATATTCTTGGAAGACAATTTGCTTAATTATTCTATTCTTTGAGAATTTCATACAGTGTCTTTCAATCACATCCACCCTCACTTCCCTCCTCCAGTTTCTCCTTGAGCTCCACTGCGCATTACCGCGTCCCAACTTCATGCTTCAAATTCTCTCTTTCTTGCCCGCCCCCAGCTGAGTCCAAGTAGTGCTTCCCATAAGCCCACTTGTGTGGGGCTTGTCACTAGAACATGTTCGTTCTCTGTCTCTCTCTCTGTCTCTCTGTCTCTCTCTGTCTCTCTCTCTCTGTCTCTCTGTCTCGGTCTCCCCATACCCCACCCTAGCCTTGCCCCCATCTTTCCCTTTACATCATTACATCATTCAGAAGCCACTGTGGTTCCTCATCTAGGGGTGAGATGTTGAATGCCTTGATTTTGTGTCTTCTTCAGGGAACTGTTAAAACCAGGTCTTAGGCTTAAGATGGAGTCACCTAAGACACCAAGATAGATGACCTGTGTGAGATTCAGCCCCTTTAAAAAACAAAAAACCAACCAACCAACCAACCAACCAACCAACCAACCAAACAACCAACCAGTAATAACAACAAAAGGAAACTAAACGTTCTACCCTTTCCAGAAGTCCATTGGCTCCTTGCTTCAACAGAAAAGCTTGACCTCAGCTTCTTACTATCTTAATGGCCAGAACCCCACCCATACCCCATCTCTTTCCCCACTCCCTCCTGATCCCATAAAACTTTGCTCCTTAATACCCTTCCGCCACTTTGCTGCCAAATTAAAAGCACTTCATACAACTCCAAACTCCTTGTGGGCAGTGCTGCTTTCTCTTCTCTAGGGGACAGCCAACAGATTTCGCTGTTTGGTGTGACTCCGGTGGTCAGGTTCTCTTGTTAAGTAACACAGTAACCATTCATAAGTTCATTAATACAGTGGTTGTCATGTCAACGAAGATAGTGCTTGGCCTCAATCCTCCCTGAATTCTGGCTCTTCCAACCTTTCTTCCTCCACTTCCCTGAAGTTGAGCCTCATGGGGAGGGTGTGTGACACAGATGTCCCATGCACAGCTGGGCACTCTGCTGATACTGGTTCTCTGCATTCTGACAAGTTTATTTACTTTTTGTTTGTTTGAAATTCACTGTGCAGGATCCCCTGTGTGACCATGGGTTTGCAACTGCCCATTGGAACCTGGTGGCCTCCTCCAGCGAGATCATAGCAGAAGGCAATGACTACCCCTCCCCCACAATCTGGCAGTGGCTGATAGTTCAGCAGTGAGAGGTAAGCCCCACCCCACCATGAGCCTTTCCCTGGTCCATGATTGACTGATGGGTTCAGTTTGGTAAAGACCCATTTCAGGAAGCCACAGCTGAGCTGTAACTTTAGAAACGTGGTCTTTAAATGAGCATGATGTATCATGATCTCCAATTTTGAAGTATTTTTCTGCCTTTGGTAATAGGGATCAAACATGGAGCCTCACACATCCTGTTAAATGCTCTACTGGAGAACTATACCCCCAGTCTACAGTGTTAAATATTTACTCATTCATTCTTCCATCCATCCATTTCTCTATCCATTCATCCATCCATTCATTCATATATTCATCCCTCCATTTCTCCATCCATCCATCCATCCATCCATCCATCCATCCATCCATATTCCTTTGTGTATATGTATGTAAGCAGGTGTGCAGATATGTTCATGGGGGCATAGAACAACCTTGGTTGTCGTTTCTTTAGTGTCCTCAACTTGTTTTATTTGAGACAGTTTTTCAGTAGCCTGGAGCTCCCCACTAGACTGGGGAGGCTGAGCAGACAACCCCAGAAATTCTCCTGTCTTGGTATTCCCAGTGCTGGGCTGGTTTCATTTAGGTTCTGGGGTTGAATTCAGGGCCTTGTATTTGCAAGATAAGCAAGGGTACTGACTGAGAAAATTCTTTGGCCCCTTAAATGTTTAGTTTTGATTGACAATTATATATATATATAGCTTATATGTTAGCATTTAATTGTATATATTATGGTGTATAATATAGTATATACATATATACTATATGTATATATATATGTGCATATATAA
This sequence comes from Micromys minutus, assembly GCF_963924665.1. NCBI lineage: Eukaryota > Metazoa > Chordata > Mammalia > Rodentia > Muridae > Micromys > Micromys minutus. The sequence continues at coordinate 16,178,919 of NC_137964.1, read as the reverse complement.
TACATTACATAATAGTCAAATCACTTTCAACTACTGGCACTTTAAGGTTAATACATGGAATAAGCTAGCATGCTGTCTTAGTATAGTCTTCAATTTTTAATTAGTTAATTAATTTATACATTGTTTTTCTGAGGTAGGGTCTCATGTAACCCAGGCTGGCTTCAAACCTGCTATATAGCTCATGGATGATGTTGACCTTCAGATACTTGTCTCTCATCTTCCTGAGTTCTGTGATCACAGGGAATAAGCAATACACCTGGCTCCTTTTTCTTGACTGACATTTAACTGCATGTTGTATAAACTGACACATAATTGAATACATTTATAGGGAACAATGGGATGTAAGTAGCCTATCCATCACCTTAAACATTTATCATCTCTTTGTGGAGTGAGCATTCAAAGTCATGTCTTCTAACTACTGTAAGTCTGTAATGGCTCATTAATAATTCTGTCCACACTAATGTGCAATAGAACATCAGGACAAAGGCCTCCTAACTGCATCATCACACACACATTGCTCAGTCTGTCCCCTTGCCCATGTTTATCCTCTTCACTTACTACTGTGTGTATATGGAAAGGATAGGAAATCAGTATCTCAAGGGTGAGTGTGATGACGCAGTGGGTGAAAGCACTTGATGCATAGACCAGAGAACTTCAGTTTGATCCACAGAACCATGTAAAGGTGGAAGGAGAGAACCATCTCCACAGTTGTCTTCTGATCTCCAAATGTGTGCCTTGCCATGTGCATGTTCATAGACACATTATACACTTACATACTACCATCTAATGTCAATATGATTGACAAGAGCCAAGGTATGGAGCCAACCTTATAAAGAAAATGGGTGGACACATGGGAACATGGGAACACACACACACACACACACACACACAATGAATGTATTCATATATGCCAAGTGTGACCTTCTGTAACTTGTGGCAACTCAGGCAGACAGGTCTGGAAAGCATTGTTAAAAAAAAAACAGCACAAGCATTACGTGGTTGTGTTTATATATAGAGTTTAGAAATATTGATCCTCTTTTTTTGTTCATGCATAAACTAAAGTGATGTGAAGATACAGCTCTAAGTCCTCTGATGCTCAAAAGGTCTTTACATCTACTGATGACCCAGCCAAGGGATATCAAAGGGTTCAAGCTCTAAGGGATGAATGACTTATTCAAATTCTCATAAATAACTAAAGCTAGGAGTACTAGAAATAAACAAAACAGGATTCCAAGTATAAGGTATATAATGCCTTATGTGCTTGGAATCTAAGGTGAGCTTGGAGATAGGAATAATGAGCTAAGAATGTCTAAGAGCATCAATAGTAGAGGAAAAGAAGGACCAAAAAGGAGTCAGGGGGAAATGCTGTGGTCACAGGCTAGATGTTGAATTAGTGTTGAGTGAAAGGCTTTTCCTGGGTAGATGACAGATAGGGAACACATGACAGACCAAAGTAACAGTTACACCACAATCTAAATTAGTGAATCAGTGCATTATTACAGGCCTTCCTAAGATGAGTCTGGATGTCATGAGTTACTTACAGAAGGAAACAGGGGCCACTCAAAAGCAGACGCATCACCAAAAAGCACATTTCAACATGGGAGGTGACCCCTTAAAAGCTGCACGCCTGGAGCCTTTTGAGGGACTTGCAGGCAGACAGGTCCAAGCATCTCTTCTTCATAGCTTAGCTGGCCAGAGTCTCCTCCTACTTCAGCTTTTGCAGGTCCTGTAGCTTTTCACGAATCTAGTAAGTTTCAGCTTCCCTAGGCATGTGAACTTTGTTCTTTTCTAGAGTCTCATGAGTCTATTTTTTTTTCCTCCAGGAAAAATGTTTCAGTTTGGAGGCAACTACTTTACAACAGTTGGACTGTGCTGGGATGTTCCATACTCCTATCTTGAGTCCTGGTCCTAATGCAAGGGGGGTGGGGTGTCTGCTTTCGAGGCTGTTGGTGTACTGACATCAGTACACCGTTTCAGATAAAAGGGGACCTCCAGGTTTATAGAGAATGGCATTTAGTTCTACAGAACATTTATTGAATATGTGAACATATTGAATGCCATTTTCTTGTAAAACGATTATTGATTATGTATTTGTGTGTGTTTGTTCATGGGGTGGTTAGGGAGGAAGGGAGGGAGGGAGAATAAAATGCAGTGTCAGAATCTGTTTTACTTCAAAGGACAAAAAATGAACACAAATCAATTTGGGGGGGAGGGTTGGGGAAGGAAAGAAGAGTTGAGGGTCCTGGGGCTCAGCAACTCCAGGGATAGATGTGACTATCAATCTTCTGGAATCTGATGCTAAAAGAATTTGTTTCAGAGGCTAGAAAGATGATTAAGGGCACTTGCTGCTCTGGCAGAGGTTGAACCGGAGTCTTCTTTGCTTCTCCAACACTAGGGCTACAAGTATGCCTCAATGGAAAGTTTGGTGCTCTGGGATACTAGAGCTCTGAACTCAAAACTTCATGCTTGCTCAGCATGCAATTTACCATCTCCTCAGCCCCATCTTTGGGAATATCATGAGATCTCCCTTTTATTTATGCTCCACTACTGAATAAAATATCATTTTGTTAACTGTGGCACCCTAGGGATTTGAATAAGAGGTGTCTGACGTGGACTCATGTATTTGAACACTGGGTTCCCAGTTGGTTGCATTGTTTGGGGGGGTTATATAATTTTTGGGAGGTTCAATCTTGCTCAAGGAACTTTGTCACTTTTGGTAAACTTTGAGTGTTTTATAGCTTCACCCCACTTCCTGTCATGTTGCTTTCTGGTGTGGATGAAAATGTAATCAGCCAGCTTCCCAATCTTTATGACTTGACATGCCTTCCACACCATGATGGATCTTCACCCACTGAAACAACAAGCCAGGATAAACACTTTCTTCCTTTTGGCTATTATATTATATTTTTCTCCCAGCAGCAAAAAAGTAACTAACCTCACACCAGTCAGAATGGTTAAGATAAAAACGCAGGTGACAGCAGATGTGGGTGAGGATTTGGAGAAGAAGGAACACTGTTGCTGGTGAGACTGCAAGCTAATAAAACCACTTTGAAAATCAGTCCAGATGTTCCTCAGAAAGTTGGACATAGTACTACCCAAAGACCCAGCTATACCACTACGTTCATAGCAGCCTTATTTATAATAGCCAGAAGCTGAGAACAACCCAGATGTCCCTCAACAGAAGAAGGGATACAATAAATGTAGAACATGTACACAATGGAATACTATGCAACAATTGAAAACAATGACCTCATGAAATTCACAGGCAAATGGATGGAACTAGAAAATACCATCCTGAGTGAGGTAACCCAAACGCAAAAGAATACACATGGTATGCACTCAGTAATAAGTGGACACTAGCTCAAAAGCTCACCAATGCTCATGATAAAACCTACAGACCATATGGAGAATAGAAGGAAGGAAGACCAGGGAGTGGATACTTTAGTCCAGCATTGAGGGGGGAACAGGACAACAGTGGGAAGTGGAAGGAGAAAGGGATAAGGGAGGGAGAAAGGAGGGGGAAAGAAATAAGGGTGGCAGAATCAGAAACTGCAGATGTGAGAGAGGTACAGAGAGTTACAAAACTGAACAAAAATAGGGAGCGGCGGGAGGTGAGGAACTTGAGATAGCCACTGGAGGGTTCTAGACACTAGAGAAATGTGAGACTCCCTGGACCCAATGAGATTAACTTTAGCCATAATGTACCGTGCCATTCTTAAGGCATGAGGAAGAAGCACCTTCCTGCAAGGGCTTCTGCTAAGTATTTTGTCACAATAACAAGGAAGAAACTGACACTGTAACTTATGGGTTTGTATATCCCATTGTATATATGTTCCACATTTTTTGTATCCCCTTGTCTGTTGAGGGACATCTAGGTTGTTTTCGGCTTCTAGCTATTATAAATAAGGCTGCTATGAACGTAGTGGTATAGCTGGGTCTTTGGGTAGTACTATGCCCAATTTTCTGAAAAACTTCTGGACTGATTTTCAAACTGGTTTTACCAGTTTGCAATCCCACCAACAATGGAGGAGTGTTCCTCTTCCTCCACATCCTTGCCCAAATCTGCTGTCACCTGCATTTTTTGATCTTAGCCATCTGACTGGTGTGAGGTGGAATCTCAGGGTCATTTTAATTTGTATTTCCCTGATGATTAAGGATATTGAATATTTCTTTAAGTGTTTCTCAGCCATTCTAGATCCCTTGGTTGAAAATTTTCTATTTAGCTCTGTACGCCATTGTTTAAATTGGGTTATTTGATTCTCTGGACTCTTCTTGAGTTCTTTGTATATTTTGGATATTAGCCCTCTATTGGATGTAGGATTGGTAAATATCTTTTCCAAATCTGTGGGTTGCCGTTTTGTCCTATTGATAGTGTCCTTTGCTTTACAGAAGTTTTTGAATTTTATGAGGTCCTCTTTGTCCACTGTTGCTCTTAAAGCAGAAGCCATTGGTGTTCTGTTCAGAAGAATTTCCCCTTTGCCCAAGTATTCAAGGATTTTTTTTTTTTATTACTTTCTCTTCTATTAGATTCAGCATATCTGGTTTTATGTGGAAGTCCTTGATCTACTTGGACTTGAGCTTTGTGTTAGGAGATAGGAATGGATCAATTTGCATTCTTCTACATGCATATTACCAGCTGAACCAGCACCATTTGTTGAAAATGCTGTCTTTTTTTAACTGAATGATTTTAGCTTCTTTGTCAAATATTATTAAGTGACCAAAGATTATTTCTGGGTCTTCAACTCTATTCCATTGATCTATTTGCTGGTTTCTGTACCAATACTGTGCAGTTTTATCGCTATTGCTCTATAGTATAGCTTGAGATCAGGGATGGTGATTCTCCTGGAAGAGAAGGGGGAGATAGAACCTGTGGAGACTATCTCCAGTAGATAGATACAGCCCCTGGTTGAGGGATGAGGCCACCCACCCATCTCAAAGATTTTAAATACAGAAATGTTACTGTTCAAAAGAAGAACAGGGACAAAAAGAATGGAGCAGAGATTGAAGGAAGGGCCAATCCGGGACTGCCCAGCTTGGGGATACATCATGTCTACAGATACCAAACCCAACACTGTTGTCGGGGTAAAGAGGTGCTTGCTGACCAGAACCTAGTATAGCGGTTCCTTGGGAGATCAGGCCAACAACTGATCAATGCAGATGTAGATGCTTGGAGCCAACCATCAGACTAAACCCAGGGAACCTGGTGGGAGCTGGCAGAAAGGACTAGAGGAGCAGATGGGGATTACAACCCCATTGGAAGAACTGACTACCCAGTTCTTTCAAAGTCTAGACCAGCAATCAAGGAGTGTACCTGGAGAGATCCATGGCTCCAGATACATATGTAGCAGGGGATGGCTTTGCCTGACAGCAACAGGAGGGGAGGCCCTTGGTCCTGGAGAGGTTTGTTGCCCCAGAGTAGGGGTTTGATGCTGGAGCAGTGGGTCAGGAGAGTGAGTGCGTGGTGGAGTATTCTCATATAGGCAAAGGAGGGAGGGAAGGAAGGGCAGATTCGGGGTGAGGGGTTAGTGGAGGCGAAACTGGGAAGGGTAATATGGGATGGGGCGTTGTTGGAGGGGAGGATGTAACCAAGAAGTGAGATACCATTTGAGATATAAACAAATGGAACGATTAATAATAATAATAAAAATGGATGGCACAGCATATCATGGGGTGGGCATGGTGGCAGGAATATGAAGTAGGAAGGTGCTTCTTTATCATGGCTTAAGAATAGTACAGTTTGTCCTGGCAGGGAAGGTGTGGTGGTAGGGATATGAGGCAGCAGGTCACACTACTGCCACAGTCAGGAAGCTGAAAGTTAACACCCCCTCCCCCAACGGATCTGTTCTTAAGTTACCTACTTCTTCTAGCAAAGCCCCTAAACATTCAACAGTCTTAAAAACATAGTACCACCGGATGGAGACCAAGTGTTCAAACACACAAACCTGTGGGGAACATTTCACATTCAAACCACAACATTTCCCCCAGTGAATTCTTTTCTCCCTTGGCTCATGACCTGGCATGTTCTTCTAGCACTTTCTTCTCCTCTCCCAGCATTTGACATGACTGCCATCTCCCCCGGCCCCCTGTTGCTGCTAATCCAATCCACCCCTGTGGCCTGGAGAACCCTCCTCTGGTCTGACTTAAGATCCACTGTCTTTTTGGAATCCACTCCAAGAAACCTTGATAATCACATTATTGAACTCTGTTTAGCCTTGGACTATATTTGGAAAGGGATTTTTTAAGAACAGTTTCAGAGAGCTGCAATATTTACATCGTCATAGGTCATAAGCTGGTTCTGTGTTAACGTGACACAAGCTGGAGTTATCACAAAGAGCCTCAGTTGAGGAAATGCCTCCATGAGATCCAGCTGTGAGGCATTTTCTCAACTAGTGATCAAAGTGGGGAGTGCCCAGCCCATTGTGGGTGGTGCCATCCCTGGGCTAGTAGACCCCGGGTTCTATAGAAAGCAGGCTGAGCAAGCCAGGGGAAGCAAGCCAGTAAGTAACATCCCTCCATGGCCTCTGCATCAGCTCCTGCTTCCTGACCTGCTTGAGTTCCAGACCTAACTTCCTTTGGTGATGAAAATCAATGATGGGAATTTCATTGTATTGTGAGAATGTATCTAAGGACATTATCTCTGATGTACAATAATATAGGCTATTTATATCCTGTATCCATATCCTAATGTAATATTGATGTTTAGCCCCAACTTGGTGGAATTGGTAAAAACACTAATATCAGATACTTAGTGCTTTTATACACAACCCAGGACCCATTGCCCAGGAGAAACAGTACCTATAGTGGACCGGGCCTGCCCAGCTCAATCATTAATCATGAAAATGCCTTACAGACTTGGCTACAGGCAACCTGCTAGTGGCATTTTCTCAACTGAAGGTTCTTTCTTCCAGATGACTCTAGCTTGGTCAAATTGACAGGAAACTAAACATCACTGACAGTGTCCCAATGTCCTTGGGGTTTCAGTGACTCTTCTTCTTCTTCATGTTGTTCATTATACCCAGTGCCTTTGTCATTTTTCTAAATTATTCTATCCCTTGACCATGCATGTGTATGTGTGTGTGTGTGTGTGTGTGTGTGTGTGTGTGTGTGTGTGTGGTGTGCATTTGCTCATGTACCAGCATACATATATGTACCTGTTCTTTTGCTTGTGAGGTTTTAAACATTGGATACATTCCTAAAATGCTCTCCAGTTTAATTAACTTTTTTAGATAGAGTCTGTTCTGCTTCCATTTCTGTTGCTGTAATAAAATACCCCAACCAAAAAATAAAAAATAGAAAAACCTATGAGAGGAAGCAATTTATTCCATCTTAAAATTCCATCATTACAGCCCATCAGTGTAGGAAAGTCAAGGCAGGAACTTAAAACAGCTAGTCACATCACTGTTGAGAGCAGAGGGAAAAACTTCATACGTACTCACTCGCTCACTTACTTGAACTCAACTGTGTTTCTTCACCCTTAAACAGTTTAGGGCTCTCTGCCTAAGGAATGGTGCTGTTCAGAGTGGGCTGTGGCTTCCTACATCAATTAACCTAAGCTAATCCCTCATAAACATACCATGTACAGACCAATCCAATGTAGATACCCTCTTATTCTGAGACTGATTATTCTAGGCTGTTTCAAATTGACAAGTAGCGCTATCTGTCACATGACCTCTCACCAAGCCTGCTATTTGCCAATTATGCTAGACGAGTTGGCCAGTGAGCCTAAGTAATCTGTCTCCACCTTACCAGTGCTTGGACTGTAGGCACACAGTCCCATCCATCTTTTCTGTGGATGCTGGGGGTCAGCTCAGGTTCTTGGACTTGTACAGCAAGTGCTTTACTGACTGAGCCATCTCTACAGACACCATGGCTCTACTAATGGTGGAAAATTCTTTCTTGACCATAAACTAAGATCTCAAGGCCCACACAACTATGCTGTATCTTAGGCATCATTTCCGTAGGAGATCCTACACCTCTTACACAGAGCAAGAAGAATTCATGCAGCTCAAGAAGTGGGGAAGGAATCTGCACAAAAATCTCAGTTTGAGAATTTCCACGTTTTGTTTACCTGGGGAAGTTATGTCAGGGTCCTTATGACCTAATCATTCAAAGAATACCTTCATGTACATACTCAGGCAGGAGTGCGTTTCCGTGATCTCCTAGGCAGTCCTAGGTCTAAGCAAAATGACTTTCAAGATGAATCAGCTCACTAGTAGATATGGCATGTTATCCCATTTCCTACTGTGGCCTCACCCAAGGCTCTGTGCCTTTTGTCATTGGTTGTCACTTGCCTAGAGGTTCTTTCCATATGCATTAATGTGACCCTCACCTCATCTTCAGGTATTTGCTTTCTTTGACCACAGCAATCAAGGTATTAATGTCCCTTGCAGAGGACTGCCCCACCCCTTTCCTTCTAACTCTGACTTATTTTTCTCCATCTCTCAGAATCATTCGGTAAAGTGGTACAGTTTCCTTGCTTATTGGATCCAAGTCTGTCTCTTCTGAGAGGTCAAAGACTTCCACTTGTTATAAATTCTTTATTACCCAGACACTCGGCATTTACTTGTTGACGGACTGAAGGAATGAGTGAATGAAAACATAATTGTGCAGATGTGTAGCATTTTCTGCTTCCGTATTTTATTTGCACTTGATATCACAGGGATGTTCCCACAACCCACTCATTTTTTTTTTCTGCTTAATAATAGATTCCAATAGTCTCTCTATGACAGTACATAAAGAAACACACCATTCTCTTTTGATGGCTGCAATAGGATTCTGTGGTATAGCTATAATAAAGTGTGTTCAACCAGTTTTCTGCTGATGGACTTGGCAGGTCCCCCCCCCCCCTTTCTGCTTCAACAATGCCAGCACTTCACTCACACAGTGTACTCCCTAGAATAAACACCAAGAGTTGAAATTGCCTGGTGACAAAGGTGAAGGAAAATGTGACAGCTCATTTGCATTCCCACCGTTCTCCTATTCTCTACTCCTCCCTGCATCACCCTGCCTTCCCACCCCCCCACCCCCTGCTTAATGGGAAGAAGCTTCTAATAAGTTGGTGAGAGCACAAATGATGTGAGCTTATCATTTTGTGCTGCTCCAAACAGACGAGCCATGAGCTGAAGTTTCTGAACAGTCATACAGGGTGGATATTCTGGTTCTCAACTCCATCAGCATTTCAAATAGCCATCCAGAAAATCAGGGCTTGACTGCATTCCCTCTCATGTTTTCTTCATTGGGTCAGTGATATCCTTCAGTGATATCATTGACTCCTTGCAGACAGAAGCCAGGAGCCCAAGGGGCTTTCCAGTGCCATCTTCCCCTGTCACATCAAATTCATCTCCTATCATATTGACAACACCAGTTGCAAATTTAGACCATTGAGTCTGTAGTGACTTAGAGCGGTTGGAAGGCTGAGCTCATAATATTTTTGTGTGAGCTATAGTGTTATTTGTAATGGGAGATGAAGAGGTTCTGCAAATGTACGAGAACCAAGACAGATGCAGAGAGCAAACTACTCTTAATGATTTTTTTTTTAAACTCTTGTTTGTAAGATGTGGCTTTCTTCAAAATCTTGAAGTAGAAACATAGGAAGTTCTAGTTTTTTGCTTTGTGGCCAGCACAAACAGTTGTAGTCAGAGTTGAATTACTTCACTAAAGAGAAATGCCTCTGTCAGATATGGTGATACATACCTACAGTCCCAGATGTCTAGGACCTTGAGGCAGGAGGATTGCAAGTTTGAGACCTGCCCTTTTTACTGAGTGAGTTCTCTGGGAAACTTAATGCTATCCTGTCTCAAAATAAAAAGTAATAGGAGGACTTGGGGTGGACTGGAGCTCTGTTGTGGGACCCTTGCTTAGGACACCTCTCCTGAGGGACATGGGTGAGGCTCAGCACTAGATGCTTGGCTAGAATCTCCAGTGAGTGGGGCATCTCAATTGCAGAGCTATTGCCTAGAACTCCACAGCGAGGGCCCGGAGGCATGGCTCAGTGGTAGAATACTTGCGTAGTATACCCCAGAATAGGGCTCTGGCATTGCTCAGCACTAGAGCCCAGAATCTCCCAATGAGGTTTTGTGGTGATGGGCTTAATGGTAGAACACTGGCCTGGACTCTCCCAGTGAAGGCCTGTAGATATTGTTCACCAGTAGACCAATGTGTCTAGTTTGTGTTAGTCCCAAAGATAGATATTTCCTCTTTTCCAGATCTCTTAAGATTAAAATCTATTTGATGTTACCTTAGGATTATGAAGAACTCTTTCTTCATAAATATGCATGCAGAATTAGTCTTGTCCTTAGCAAGCAGATCCCATTCGATTCTCCCCCCCAACCCCCAGTGTGTGTTTTTTCATGTGTCATAGCTTCTTCACAAAGCTGAGCCAAGGCAGAATCTGGACTCTGTAAACTTTGATGGTCTCCCTCCAGCTCTTAGCTTCATACAGCCTTCTGTTGATAGGGATGATTAAATGCCTTTCTCAATAAAACACGAGGATGTTCCCTTAAAAAGAAAAGTGCATGAGGAGGATAATAATTCTTGATTTATTCTAAGATATAAATGATACTATGTTGTCAAGGAAGTTGATAAAGTCACCCTGTCATGATTAATACAATCTTGTATGGTCTGTGAGGACATTATACTACTCACAGCATTCTGAATGGTGTCATCTCATTCAGTCGCTGTAGTAATCTTAGGTGGAAAGTGGGATACAGGGCTTTTAAATTTCACTTTGTATATAAGCTCTTTGAATATCAGTTCCATCCATCTGTTCTCTTTCTACATCTGACCCATTTAGAAGCTAACTAAGAAGCTGAAGAGACAATTCAATAAATAACATGCTTATCACACAAGCCTGAGGACCCAAGTTCAATTCCCCACCACCCATGTGAAAACAGCCAGGTAAGATGGCTTATGCAGGCAATCCCAGTGTCAGCAGGTGAGGAGAGTGATCTCTGGTCAACCAGCCTAGGTGAACTGGGGAGCTATAGGTTCAGTGGTGAGCTATAGGCTCAGTGGTGAACTATGGGTTCAGTTATTGATCCTATCTCAAAAAATAAAGTAGAGACACTGGAGAGATGATACAGTGGTTAAGAGCATTTCCTGCTCTTGCAGAGGACTTGAATTCAGATCCCAGCACCCACATAGGGTGGTTCACAACCATCTGTATCTCCAGCTATAGAGGCTCCAAATGCCTTCCTCTGCTTCCCCCACACATATGTACACATATCTCCTACATTAACAGACATAATAAAATCTTCAAAATAAAAAAGAGGGAAAGTGATAGAGGTCAACAACCAATGTTGACTTCTGGCCTCTACACACATGTGCACCCAAATACACACATGTACACATGTGAACATGTCTATCACCCCACACACAGACAAGCTAACTAAATGTCTCAAGGTGTCACAGGTACCTAAACTCCCATGTGGCAATCTATGTTCTCGAGACAGGCAGCGGCTGTACTTTCCAGACTCTGCATGTGGGTCTTGATCCTCGGCAACGTGTCAAGAGTTGTGCTCAACTTACAGCAGAAGACCTTGCAGATGGATGTAGGAAGTGGGGGGGCAGTGGTTGTGGGGAGAGATCATGGCCAGGCAGCTGCCATCTAGTGAGCTTAAAAGAAAAATCAAACATGAAATAATGGTGGTGACAGTAGGGAACATAATGAAGTATATAAACCTGGGCAAAGCGGCGCGATGGGCAATAAAATATGAAATAAGATGGAAGGGGCGATCACACTGCAGTCACATAGATCATGAATGCATTAGGCAGAGGAGATGGTGAGAGGAAGGAGGGAGAGCTGGGCCATCTCCTGGAACTCATTAGTGGAGACTCCTTGTGCTTTTAGGGGAGCCTGATGAATCTGTGGCTTAAGGCTTGGTGTCTTGACACTTTGCCAGTTTCCGGAAGGCTCTTCGTGCCCACCAACAGAGGCTAACGTGTGGTTTATTTGAGGGCAGAGGTGATGTTCGAGGAGAACCTCAGCTGTTGTTCCACACATGCTACCCACCTTGTTTTCGAGACAAGGTATCTCCTTGGGCTAGAGTTCACATATTCAGCCGGGCAGGCCAGCCAGTGAGCCCAAGGAAGCCTCCTGTCTCCATCTCTTTATCAATGGACTTACACATATCACCAGGATTGTGTTTTTATGCATATGTTGGACATTGAGTTCAGGCCCTCATGCTGGCAAAGTGCCATGGTCCTCTTCAGCACTCCACCTGACATGAACCTAGAGTCACCTGGGAAGAAGGAGCCTCAGCTGAAGACTTGCCCAGATAGATCAGTTTGGACTGGAGCCATGTCTGTGAGGCACTTTCTTACTTCTATTTGATATGGGGGGAAGGGACGGCCCAGTCAAATGTGTGCAGTGCCATCCCTAGGCAGGTGGGCACTATATGTGATCTGTATAGGGAAGGTAACTGATCAAGTCAGTAAGCAATACCTCTCCATGGTTTCTGCTTCAGATTCCTGCCCTAACTTCCCTGGATGATGGAGAAAAGACTCCTTTCCCCTCAGTTTTCTTTTGGGCGCAGTGTTTATCTCAGCAACAGAGAGCAATCAAGGACATAAGGCAAGCATGGGGCCAACGAAGCTATAGCCCAGAATGCCAGTGATTTTATTCTAACAACTATGCTGAACTTAGTTGGTCTGAAGGTCTCTGCTAATGCATCTGAGCCTCCAAATGTGCCTGCATTGCTGTGCATCATGGTCTATGATACTAGCTCTGGGACCCAGGCATTTCCTGTTACGTTAGTGAATGGTGGCGTCTCATGCTGGACTCCTAGCAGGCTTCAAAATTGGTACCACACAGAGTTCAACCAGGCCTTCCCTTCTCAGTAGTTATTATTTTTTTTAATGATTTTTGGTTTTGGAATGGGAAAACAGTCTTGAAGCAGGAGACAAAAAAAGCCTGTACATAAATCTTCTTAAGCAAACCCTTGCAAAGTACTGATGCTCTTTATAAGCTGTAAACTGGATTTTTATGAGCCATTTATGAGCCATTTTTTATGATGCAAGTTTAATATTAAACTATAAAGTTCACAATGCACTTATAAAGACAGAGAGACTCCGTTCACTTTACAACACTTGACTTGGAAGTCTGGCAAAGAAGCCGGTCAGATCATCTCTTTTCAGTAAGCTGACTCGGTGGGGATGTTGAAAACTGGTGTAGGATTAGGTCTGGGAATTGACAGGCTCTGGGGTATGTCGTAGGCAGGAGTGGGAGGGAATGATCAGCGACAGCCATAAAAATAAATGCACAAGCTGGGAGGTAATTTTTCTTCTGACTTTTCTGGAGCATGGGGCCTTTATAGCCATTTAGGAAAGGAGTATTCTCTAGAGTAGCCATTCGCTCTGTGAGCAACAGCAGCAATGTATTGCTGTTTGATTTGGGGCGACCTATCCTTTCCCTAATAGATCAGTGAGGCTGGTACATTCTTATTCTCAATGATGAAAATTCAGTGTTCTTTTGTCGCTGGTTTTTTTAAAAAAAAACTTGATACTGGGTAATTGGAATAGTTAAAAATATTACAAGCATGCTAAATTTGGGATTGTAATATTTATTTTTCCTAAGGGGAAGAAATGTCTGGAACATGAAGAGTAGATGGCCCATCATGGATGCCACATTGAAAGACATTGTTATTAATGAAAGATGATTTTAATTACAAACCATGCACAGTTTCTTATCTCAGATGTTTTTGTTTTTGAATCAGGTATGAACTGAAACTTCTTTAGGAGGTACTGAATTATACTTCACTGGGTCAAAGGACTCAAAATGTCACATAATGGGTCAGCAGTATTTAACATACCTTCACTGTCAAGAGTCACATTGCCTCCAGGATCCCAAAATATCTCAATTGTTCCATAAAGCACTTGGTAAGCCTTTATCTGTAGATAAGTATGATGACTAATCATGTTGTTTTGGTTTTGTTTTCTGTTACTGTGACAAAAATAACCTCAGCAAAACCCAACTGTGGTAGAAAGGGTTTAATTGGTGCTCAATTCCAGGTTACAGTTGCTAGGTTTTGGAAGGTCAAGGCAGGAACTTGAAGCAGTAACACATACAGCCATGAGCAACAGAAAACAAAAACATGCTAGTTAGTATACAACTGCTTTCTTTACTCTTATACAGTCCAGGACCCCCCTGCCTAAGGAATGGTGCCACACAAATAGGACAGATCATCCCACTTCAATTAAGGCAATCAAGACAACCCCTCACAGACATGCTCACAAGCCAACCTGAGTACTAAACAGTACTCCATTTAGACCCATTCCCAGGTTGCGCTGGGTATTATCCAGTTGACAGTTAACAGTAAGCATTGTAATTGTTGACTTGGCTAGACTTAGGATCACTAGAAGACATACATGCAGCTATGTCTGTGAGGCCTAAATAAGGTAGGAATACTCATTTTAAAAGTGGCACTATTTCATGTGCTGAGCTCTGAGGCTAAATTAAAAAAAAAAAAAGCAAGGTGATCATCAACATTCATTTATTTCTGCTTCCTGAATACAAATGCAACACAGCCAGCTAGCTGACAGTCTCACCACCACGCCTTCCCGACACGATGGACAGTGAGCCAAAACACAACGTTCTTTCTTTAGATTGATTTTTGTTGGATTTTTGTCACAGTGAAATGAAAAGTAACTCTTATAATGGCTTCGTGGCCGGACCCTGTTCCCCCAAGCATTGTTGAGATGAAGTTTTCACCTGTTCTTGTATTCCTGCATTCCTCATCCACTGATCAACTTTTATCGTCCTGGGTCTTTATTTTATGCCAGGTTTTCTCATCAGCAACAGAGATACACTGTACGTCCTAACATTTGCCTTTGCCACTTTACAAAAATCATTGTACTTGTTAATCTCTCTGAAAGTCTATAATGGTTTGTGCCAATATTATGGGGAAAAAACTTGTACTTTTAAATTTAAAACATGATAGTGTGTTTAAAATCATCTCAATAGAAGGCTGTCAATAGAACTATACCCTGTACTATTTCTGACCATTCTGAAGAAACTCTCAGGACCAGTCTTATCTGACCTAATGTCTCTGGGGTTTCTGAAAGAAACTCAGTCTTTCATGATATTTGTTGTTTCTTTAATTTCTGTTATTTCTTTATGGAAGTTAATCCTACTTCCATATTAATCTGCAAATCCCAGAATTCTGGTATACAGATGGTTACATTTTAATTGCCATTTTGCCACACGGGAAGAAAGCTTCAACTGAAGGATTTTCATGGTCAAGTTGGCCCATGGACATGCTTGATTTGTAATTAATTAAGGTAGGAGAAGTGGAATACACCTTGGAAGTGGGATACACCATCTTCTAGGCTGAGCCCTGAACTATATAAGAAAGAAAAGCCAGCTGAGCAAGCATACAGGCAGCATGGGTGTATTCATTTCTCTCTGCTTTAGTCTGTGAATACCATGACTCAACCAGCTGTGAGTCAACCAGTGTAGGTACTAGAACTTGAACTCAGGCCTTCTGCAAAAGCAGCAAGTGTTCTTAACCGCAGAGGCATCACCCTGGCCTGTTTAATTCTTCTTTATTGATAGTCTCTGTTGGATAGAACATTGTTATTAGATCTTCCTATACTTCTTCCAACATATTTTTCTCCAATTCATGTCTTGGTTTTGAGACTGTGTAGCTCAAGGTGGCTTGGACCATATCATGTCACCATGGCTGACCTTTAATTTATGACCCTCCTGCTTTAGCCCTTCACCATTGAGGTTATGAGCTTTCATCTCCACCTTCAATGTTCCTCTAGTTCCTTGAATGTATCTGAAGCAGCTGTTTTGAAATCTTTGTCTACTTCTCTCCTACTTTCTAGTTCTTGTTTTATCCTGTCAAATCCTCAGCTAGAGTTACCCCCAACCAATGGCTGGAGATACCCACATAGGAGTGTACAAAACCATTCTGAGTTGGGACTGCCTTGTATTCCAAGGAAAAATACAACAGCCCTGAGTTACCAGTTCTGGATGTTTATTAGGATTTTTCATGTGTAATATATGACAGATTATCTTCAGAATAGCCAGCAAGTCAAAAGGATTGCTAATCCTAAGTATGTTTTCAGTGCGGTCATGGTAAAGGCTAAGGTGTGGGGCTAGATTTTTAAAAATTTGGTAAATTAACTTATATGCATGTGCCACACCACTCATATAGAGGCCAGGGGACTACTTGCACAATTCTAATTTTCCTTCTGTTATATGGGTTCTGGGGATCAAACTCAGGTCACCTGGCTTGACAGAGACCTTTGCCCACTGAGCTATCTCACTCCAGAATCGTGTTTAAGAGACTTAAAACACAATTTATTTTATTTAAAAAATTAATTCCATGTATGTGGGGTATTATTTTAAACTTTTAATTATATGTGTCTGTGTGGAGGGAGCACTGGGGGGTGGCATATGTATTTGGTTAGTGGATACCTATAGAATCCAGAAGAGAGCATTGGGTTATCTGAAGCCTGAGTTACAGACTGTTGTCACCTGCTTGATATGGACTCTGGAAAACACACTAGAGCCCTATGCAAAGGGTGGCCAGCACTCTTAACCACTAAGCCATCTCCTTGGCCTTCAGAGCAGGTTTTGTTTAGTGTTTGGGATAACAACCAATTACCATTATCAGAGCCTGAAAATCTCCAAGTCTTTAACTTCAGCTTACATTCACTGAACCAAACCTGCATATTGCAAGTCAGAGAACAATTAAAGTCCTCTTTGGATTTTGCATGAGGAACAGAAAGAAAGCATTGAAGAAGATGGGACTACGGTAGCCATACACTTCCCCCCCTCCTGAGGCTTATGGATTATATTTTTCTTCTTCCTTTGCATGTCTCATAATGTTTATTGAAAGAGGGACATTTGGCACAACATTCTATAATATAGTAACTCTATATATTGGTTCCACTTTTTTCAAGTCCTGCTGGTTTTGTAGTTTGCATATTTATCTGTTGAATGACCTTGAGAGACAGTTTTACAATGAACCATTTCCTCTATCTGATCTAGTCATGATTGCTAAAATAGTCACTGAAAACCATGTGATTTTCAATTCTTTAGTTTTTAATGTTTAGAAGAAATACCTCTTTTAGAGAACACACACATTACTCATGATTATTTTATCATATTTATGTTATTGTTATGTTATATGTTATCATATGTATGTTACTATATATATTAGTAGTGGTACCTGCTTGCCACTGTGCATATGTGGAGGTCAGGGATATCTTGTAAAAGTCAATTTTCTCCTTCTGGGTCCCAGGGATTGAATTTAGGTCTGAGATTGGCAGCAAGCACCTATATCCACTTGATGGTCTTGATGGTCCTATATTTAACAAACAGTTGAACACCATGCCTTGTTTAATATATCAGTAAACTATGGTTTTGAAGAGGCAGAAGGAATTTTACATTAGCCACTTTTCTCATTGCTGCTAAGACATACATAACAGAAGCAACCGAAGGGAAGAATAATTCCTTTTGGCTCACGTTTTCAGGAAATTTCAGCTCATCATGACGGGAAAGGCATAGTGCTAAGCATCTCAGTGCAGGTCAGTGGGAGCATGAAATAGCCAGTCACTCTCAGGCAGCCAATGAGGAAGCAGAGAGCTGAGATGGGTACCTCTGAAGATAATATACCACATTCAAATGTTCACCTCTAGTAGCTTGCTTCTGCCAGCGAGGGCCACATCCCAGATCCTTTACAATGTCTGAAAACAGTACCACCACTAGCTAGTGACCACATGTGTTCCAGTACATGAACAAATACATTTATACATGAGTTCTCAACCTCTGGGTTGCCACCCCCCTTAAGGGCTGGACAATTCTTTCACATGAGTCAGGTAACCTTTCACTGGGTGGTCACATGTCAGAAATCATACATATGAGACATTTACATTATGATTCTTAACAGTAGCAACTTTACAAAGTTATAGTGAGAGAATGATTTTATGGCTGGATCAGCACAACATGAGGAACTGTATTAAAGGACCGCAGCATTAGGAAGGTTGAGAACCACTGTTAGGGGCCATAGTCTTGAAAAAGCCAGTAGATAAGATAAACATCAGTAGTGGGTCCCTATCTGGTTCTAAGTGATTCTGTGGATGTTCTATACTTAATGTTTTATTTTTCATTAAATATCTACTTTTTAAAAAATGCGAGTCAGCTTTATAAAGACTGTACCATCAGATGGAAGACCTGCTCCCAATTCCATGTTTCTCTCCAACTCCCTGCATGTCTGGGTTCCAGCTGAACTCATTCATGAGCTATATGGGCAGAATAATAACTGCCTTCTCCATGACTGAAAGGAATTTTAGGTGTTTACAATGAGATCATGAATATGTTCTAAAAATATTTTCAAAATATAGAGACATGTTAAGTGCTGTTATGACTGTTTTATTAATTAGAAAGTGTTCTATATAAAATAACTGACATTGTTTTAACTTTGTTTCTTTTGCTTTTCTAAAGTATCTTGACAAAAAGACAACTTAAGGGAGAAAGGGTTCCTTTTAGTTTGTAGTTTCAGGCTAGCAGGATAGCAGAGAACTCAAGGTACTGGAAACTTGAAACAAGTAGTCACAACTTAAAACAAGTAGCCACATCACATCCACAGTCAAGAATGGGGGAGAAATGAATGCATGCACAATCTTTTGCTTGCTTGTGCTCAGCTGGATTCTTGTACCCAAAAGAGTTTAGGATCCTTTGCCTAAGAAATGGTGTCACCCATAGTGGCCTGGGTCTTTCTATACACTAACAGTTTAATTTGCCACAGATAGTGGATCTCAGCCCATGTTATAGAACTTAAAGTCTTAAGCATAAATTTTCATTAAGGGAGATGAGGGATCCCAAAAAGCATGCAAAAAAAAAAAAAAAAAAAAAACCTCTAAGAATTGTCTCCAAGGCTGACTTTTTATTAGAAGCAATTGCAAGTAAAGATACTAACTATACAGTCATTAAACCATGTTTACAAGGAATAGAATGCTTTTCTTAATAAGTCACCAGGGAGAAAAAAGACAAGATTATATGAATAGAAAAGTATGTGGGAACACAATATGCTCATACATCTTAAGAAATTTCACATCCTTGTATCCTTGAGCTAGAAAGCCTGTTGTGTGGATAATTTCCCTCTTTCCTTAGTGTGCCAAGGGTCAGCGAGCTCTTAGATGAAGAATGCATTTCTTTTTTCAGACGGGTCTGTTTTGGCAACATTTCACCCATTTTGGTTTCATAATAAAGTTAACATGACTAATTTTGGAACCAGTTCTTCCTGTCTAGTTAATGACTTGTTTGACAGACTCCACAAAGGAAAAAGCACACAAACAATACCAGAATCATTAAACCATGCAAGACAAACAAAAGTTCTAAGATATTTAAGATACTGAGGAACACCATTCCTTCAGGCGATTCTTCCCATCGTCGTTCCTTTTCCAACACAGAGGCCTTAGTTGTTGCCATAGCAGAGACTGAGGGATTGTAAATTTAGTATATGTATTATGAAATATATCCAATCTTACCTCTTAAGTTTTAATCTTAGACCATTTGTTTTCTGATTGCTCTGATAGGGAACTTGGGTAACATAATATTAGGCTACATTAAAATGGCATCTTGGATGTTGTAACCAATGCATGTCCTGTACTTATTCTGTAAATCAAATAGTAGTCGTTTAGTAGTTGGATTTTATTGAAAATATCCTGATTGATGGGAATTCTGGGTTTGTCATGTTTTAGGAAAAGTTCTCTTAAGATTCTTAATCAAAAGAAGTAGCTGTGTTTCACCTATAACACTAATACCAGCTAAGATCACATTTCCAGCAATTATCTATCATATAAATGTTTGGGTGCACCTCTGTAGGTGATTTATCATTTCATGTATGAAGGCTATAGTTGGAGTCTCATGCTAAAACTCTTTAAAATGGATTAGAACCCAAGCAGATCCTGGTATTTTAAAAATCACAGAATCCTATTTCTCATTGAGTATAGCTAATACATTGTTGTAAATATCAGTTAAGACAGGTGATATGAGACAAACATCCAGAATCATTATATATTAGCTGAAGGTTTCCTATTAAAATAACAAAGATTAAGTAAACATGTTGCTGCACACAAGTGACTATTTGGGGTTATGTTTAGATAGGCAGCATTTTGAGTTACATCCGAGTGATATTTTCCCTATAACATGACTAACCACATTTTCTACACCAGATTCTACATAGAACCTACATAGGTCCAAATCTCATTCTAAGAGGAGGAGGCTCGCCTAAACCACATATACCCTGCTTCATAGAGTTACTGTAATGGGTTTCCATGTGATAAGAGTAATTAAATTTTATGATACCTTGTCCCCTCCCAATACCTAATTTTCTCCTTATGTCAATTCTCCACATAATTTGTGTTATATTACTTCTCTTTTAGCTCTGCTTTGATTATGAGGATGTGTGCTATCACAGACTATCTTAAAAGTTTATTTATGGGGGCCTAGTGCTTATAATTAGCACAAAAATTCTATGTGAAGAATTTCTTAGTTTCTTTTCTATTGCTGTGTCGAGACAGCATGACCAGGGAGACTTACACAAGGAATCACTTGATTAGGCTAATGGTTCCAGAGGCTTTGAGTCGATGATGGTAGAACAAAGGAATGATAACAGGAACAGCTGAGAACTCACATCTTGATCCATAGGCAGGAAGCAGGGAGCACACTTGGAAAGGCATGAATCTTTTGAAATATCAATCCAGGCCCTAGTGACACACATATTCCAACAAGGCCACACCTCCTAATTCTTCCCAATCAAGTTCACCAACTGGGGACCTTATAACTTTAAACATATGAGCTTATAATGACCATTCTCATTTAAAACACCACAGAGTCTAAGAAGCATTGCTAAGGACCCCAGGCTCTTATCTACTGATGTTATAAAGTTTGACATAGCCTTGTGATCTTGTTCCTTGGGTGCATGGGCCAGCCAGGTCTATAGCCCTGGGTGACTGTGGGGCAGGTGGACAGAGAAGGATACCCTGGTCTCGAGACAAGTGAAGCCCTGGGAATGATAAATGAGATGGCAGGAACCTTCCTAGTCTCCCCAAAATCAGGAATCCTTAAATTGCCACAAGCACAAGACTGCCCCTTGGAGCATTGGCCATGCCTCAAGTGTCTCCTCCACGGGAGGATGTGAAGTGGACACCAGCCAGATAAGCCAAGCCCCAAATATGTAAACAAGCTCTTCCCCTGCCTGTAGACATGACCACAGGTTACCTAAGCTCTAGGAAGAAGCCGAACAGTCTCCAAACATGTAAACAAGCTCTTCCCAAGCCAATAGAAAGTACTGGTTGTCAGACTCTGAACCATTTCAAAAACCATATATATGCATGGGTTTTGCTTGAGAGTAAGCACGTGCAAGGATCATTCCACTGTCTGAGAGCCCTTATTCTAAGAGCTGATAACACCTCCAACTGAAAAGAGATTTCCTCTCCAGAAGCTTTTTGCACCCCACACCAAAGCTTCTTGATGGCTTGGTTCAGCCTGGCCCAGCTCCTCATGGCAGCAGAGGAAACTCAAGCAAAGGAAGTGCAGCTAAATCAGAAGTGGCCAAACTGGATTTTCCCTTCTCCATTCCTAAGCGGTGAAAGTCACTCTCTAGTCAGAGAGCTGTGTGGGACTTCTGCCTCCAAGTTCCCACAGGTGATAACAAAAGGAGCTATTTGCAACAATGGATAAGAAGCTAAACCAATATAGTTGCAAGAGAATATAGCCATGGAACTTGAGGGAAGTAAGCATTAAGGCAAATAGGAAATATTATTCAAATATACAATTGGGGAATGTCAAACAAAATGACAGGATGAACTGTAATGGGTTGAGAAGCAAGTACCTGATAAATCTGCCCATATAGAGAACCCACTAAAGCACTGATGACAAAGAACACAATAAAAATATTTTCAGAGGAAAGGGATTGGCCAAAATGTATTAACACATGCCTTATTACACATCATCAGGGATGTCAGGGATAGCACCATCTACATTTGTGGTGAGCTAATTAATTATCGTTTGACCTATAACATTCAACTAAAGATTGACTAACTTGGACAGAGTTGGAGACATTTTCCTGGAACCCAAACTCAGTTATTTACGTGACTTAACACATGCATGCCTCATGCCTCAAATAAGAAGGTCTCAGATGCCCCTTTGCCATGTTATTCTATGGATCTTCAGAAAACCTGTGAGGCAGGGACCCAAACAAAAGGCAGATCCTTTATAGTGTCCTTTAATAGAACATTTACCAATACCTACAGATAAAAATATAAAGGTTATCAGTGCTTGGGATAATAAGTTAGTGGGCATGAGGGTGCTCTTTTCTCCTTTAGTTTTAGAAGTTGTAATTTCAATAGTCCATTGGTCCTTTTAACAATCACTTGTTCTGTTGGGTTATAAAGAATGCCAGTTTTCTGTGTAATACTCTGAAATGAAAAGCATGTTTGGAACGTTTTAGAGGTATGTGTAGGTTCAGTATCCATTATGATTATAAGAGTCACAGAAATGGCCAATAATTTAGTCAGCTGTGTGGAGAAGTAATTATGTTGATGCCATTGATGTTTATCTTGGGATCAATAAGCTACTTTACTTATAGAGAAAAGGTTGTAAAGAATGTGAGGGCCTCAGGCAAAGGGTAGGCGAAGAAGATGGTAGGAACAACAAAGGAGGTGTGTTGTACCAACTAGGGAATCATCACTGGAGTTACAGTGTAAGGTCTGTCCTGCAATAGAGTCTAATGGTATCTTTTATGGGAGATCAAAAACATAAAGAGGTAACTTGTGAGATATCAAAAGAGACAACAATAAGATCTCGGTCTTACCCTAGTAATTGAATTGACCTTTTGTGTTAGTTTTTTCATGAGTGATAAAATTAAGTTAATAGAGGAATAATAGACCTTTGGGGGTTGAGATGGCAAATGTATCCATTTATGATGTCAAGGGCCAGAGTCAATTGAGCCATAATGCCTGGTGGAAGCAAAGGTGTATCTAAAACAAATAAATACACAGGTAAGTGGTAGTCAATTTTTATAATCTAAATATTCTGTGGCGCCATTATATTCAGAGATAAGACTTTATGTACCTCCTTTGTGAGAGCAGGGTCAGTGCACATTTAAGGATTTCAAAAAGGTTGTAGATCTGTTGTGGATACACCAAAGATAGTTTAATCTAATTAATATCTCTTAATAGATTTTGAAAATCATCAAGTGTTTTAAGGAAGTTTACCTATTTCTTGTGTCTTTTGAGGGAAGATGCTTCAAGAATCCCACAATAAAGCCTAAAAATTGAAAGGGTTGAGTTTACTGACATTCTTTTTGAGTAGGTCTTGAGTCAGTTATCTTTGGACAGCAAATGGTGAATTTAAAGAGTTTTATAAGTAGAGATTTTTGTCTTGTAGGTGAAAAGAATGTTATTTATTTAGTGAGTCATACAATCCCATGGATAATTTTGTCATGTGGGGATGGATGGATGGATGAATTCTTATTCATCTGCTGGCACATGGAGACGCTATTCATCACACCTCCAGGAAAGAACTTGCAAAAGTAAACCTTGCAAATGGTTTCTTGTTTTTAAGGACAAAAAGCAACAAAATCTTTTTCTATCCTTGTAGCTTAAAGGAATAGCAGAAAAAGAAATGTTTACAATCTACAACAATAAGAGGCCAAGCTGTAGGCGTGGCTGTGAAAGAGGGTAAACCTGCATTGCTGTACTTACAGTATGTATGAGTGGTAGCCATCATCATTTTCCTGATGTCTTCAGTATAGTAAAATGAGGAGCATCTCAAGGACTAATGGCTCTCTATATGTTCTTCATCCAAATATTGCTGTACCAATCATTTAAGCTGTTCCATTTTGCCTTCTGTTATTTATTGAGCAACCCAAACATGGGAATCAGTAAGCTATGTGATAAGAATAGCATTTGTTTGGATTGGTGCATTATCAGTAACCATACCTATAAATGTGAATATCCCAAGCCCAATCCACCTTTCTTAGCAAAAATTTTAAAGTGTGACTTTAAGCCACTAATATATTCCTCAGTCTTAGGGACAAACATACCTTAATTTTATTAGAAGCAACTTCCATTTGAAACAACAAATATCATCTCTATTTATGTCTGCCACAAATGGAGATTTATTTTATATATAAATAGATCCTTATATAATCTGTTCATCTTAGAATCTCAGAACTTTGTCTAACCCCAGCTGTGAAACCAAGACAAAACTGTAGCAGGGTAACTGAGGAGGCCATTTCCATAGTCAAAAATTAAAAGCAATCATAATCATAGCTACATTAATAGTAACTATCAATAATACCAGAAAATCCTTTATCAAAATGCTTTTGACATTATGCAAAGACTTAAACAGAATTGTTCCCTTGACATGTGCTGTGATGACATGATACAGTACTTCCATGTACCTTTAAACCCACTAATATCCTCTTTATAAACTTATTTAGTTCATTGGGGACAAAGGGTAGTAATAGCAATTGAATGATAAAATGCCCCTCGTTGATTGAAAACATTCCTCTAGAAGACACTAGTGCCTTAGTTTCTCCAGTATGATTTTCATCAACTTGCTCTCTTTAAATTTAGACTATTTTCCCACCCAAGTAATACCTCAGTGAGTGGGAAATAAAGATTCAAAACCCTGCAGGCATTGACAGTTGTAAGAAGCACATTTCTAGCTGCCAGAACTCTAATCCAGCACCTACTGAAGTTGTCACCAAGAGAAATGAAACAAGGTTATGTCCTCTGTGTTATTGACTGGACCTGGGGGTGGGGGGGCTCTGTAGTTGGTTCCTGACACTTTAGGCAGAGAGGCAAAGGGTTGACTATATTTTATGAAATTTCTGTTCACATTGATTAACCCTCTGAATTTCTTTATCACACCTGAGGCATATCCCTGGTGAAGAACATGCAGAATTTGGCAAGCTAAGATCACCAATAGCATACCAGTAGTCCTAGAGACATGCCTATAGTCCTTTTGCTGCTTTCCTGCCTTCCCTCACTTAAAAGCCTACTAGCTTAGCTGATCTAAGTGTGTGTGTGTCTCAGGGATTTTATTGCTGTGATTTTTTCATACAATTGTTGCTATAAAAAGCTAATTTAAGTGGGGAAAGGGATGCATTTTAACTCATGGTTTTGTAGATGTCAATCTATGATTTCCCAGATCCATTACTGTGGACCAGAGGAAAGGCAAACCATTATAGTATAGGGAACATTTGGAAAAAGAAAGTAGCTCACATCATGGTGGAGAAGAAACAGAGACTAAAAAGGAAAAATGCAAAGGTGCTAGGGATAAGCTACATTCCCCAAGAATATGCATTCAGTGAGCTATTTTCTTAAACCAAGCCCTAATCCTGAAAGTTTCCAACAATGCCCAGTATTGTCATCAATGCAGTGATGACACCAGTAGATCAATCGAAAAAGGCATTATGATCAAATTCCATCTTGATTCTTGAATCCATCAGATTGGGATCAAAGTTTCAACACACATTCCATATCTGGAAGACAGTTAATATCCCTCCAAACAGATAAGCAGTCCCCTAACAATTTCTGCTGAGAGGAATCTATTGTTCAATGCAGATGGCCTTTAAATACTGAGTGATAAGAATAAATCAGGTGCCCAATAGACCATTCCATAGTTTTATTATTTATTTTATTTTGCCGGGATGAATACTATGGCAAAAAGCCACTTAAGGAAGTTCGGCTTATAGTTCTAGAACAGTGGAGGCCATGATGGAGAAGGCAGAGCATGCCATCAGGAGCAGGAAGCTGATTGGTTACATTTGCATCCATACCTTAGAATCAGCGAGGGGAGAGAGAACAGGTAGTGTAAGCCAGAACCAACTGGAAGAAAAAAGGGTTTATTTAGATTGCAGGTTAGATTCTATCATCTTGAGAAGACAGTGTAGTAAATCAAGGCAGGAACTGAAGCAGAGGCCATAGAAGAATGCTTCTTACTGGCTTACTCCTCATGGCTTGCTCAGCTTGCTTTTTTATGCAACCCAAGACTACCTGCCCCGGGGCAGTACTGCCCCAGTGAGCAGGGACCTCACAATCAGCTGTTAATCAAGAAAATGCCCCAGGGCCTTGCCTAAACTAAATCTGATGGAAGCATTTTTTTTTCTCTCCATTGAGATTTACTCCTCCCAGATAACTTCAGCTTGTGGTAACTTGATATAAAACTAACTAGAATAGGTATAGTCCCCAGAAGCCTTCCTCCATGTGACATCCTTCCTGAAGCAAGCCTACCTTCTAAGGATTTCATAACTTTTCCAAACAGCACCATCAGCTAGGGATCTGAACAGTGTGTGTGTGTGTGTGTGTGTGTGTGTGTGTGTGTGTGTGTGTGTGTGTGTGTAGGGGGTGCATTTCTCATATAAATCACAGAAATGGATAAAGGTCTCTGTCACTAAGCCTGATGACTGGAGTTTGATCCCAGAGACCCACATGTCAGAAGGGGAATCAACTCTTACAACTTGGCATTTAATGTTTACATGCACAGCCTGTGACTCACACACAAATAAATAAATATGAGAAATAAATGTGAGTGAACATAAAGAATGGAACTCTTGTATCTTTCCAGACCTATGGGGTGGGAAAATTAGTTCTCTGATGTATCATCTAGGAACTAGGTATACAGGGTTCTGTAATGATGGTCCCCTATTCCAAACGCCACTTTGGGAATAAATTTTGGAAAGAATTTTCTCTTATTTTTTCCTTCCTATAAAAATTACATCTTAAATTTTTTTTATGTAATCAACATGGTACATTTAAGTAATGTATTAAGTAATATACTTTCTTACTTGTGCGCATCAAATAGAAATTTATCCACCACACAGAGTTTCTGGTCTTTATAGAATAAAGAATAACTTCTTTGGAAATCATTCAGTTCTCTTTGTTCTTGACAGCATCCATCACTTCCTTGTTTCTGTTTTTTTTTTCCCACAGAGCCTTTTCAATGTGTGCATACATGTGCACATTCGTGTGCATACACACACCCATGTAATTGTGAATGGGAGCACCCATGGAGGCCAGAAGAGGATGTTAGTTAGATCCCCTGGGACTAGAATTACAGGCAGTTGTGAGCTGCTTGACATGGGTACCCAGCTTCCAGCTCAGGATGCTGGCAAGAGCAGCACCCACTCTTGACTGGACCCATCACTGCAGTTCCCCTTTTTTCTCTTTGAATTTGCCTTCTTTTAATTGAGCAGCTTTGTTTACAAACACTCTATATAAGTGACAGCCATTGAATTCTATTCTTCTTTACTTACCTGTCACCTCCATGAGTTTTGTATCCCCAGCAAAATCACTCAACTGTGTCACTGTACCCAGGAGGCTCCTGTTGTTTGGAGTGGCCGAGAACTGCTTGCTGCTGGCTTCTCAATGAGGGCAGGATGTTCTGCATGAATTAAATAATTACCGACTCTGTCACTGAAATGACAATTTTATGTTGTGCCTCTGAGAAGAAAAGTAGAGTGTATGGATTTACAGAGACGGCATGGTTTCTTGTATATACATCATCACGCAGGGAGATGGATCTTCTGTAAACAGAAGTTGCAATTCAACAGGCAGTTCTACAATAAGGTGAAGGAAAATCACATGGCTTCAGAGGGAAAATGAGATCTGAGTTGTTTGCTGCCATTAGATAGTATTAACCCACTGAAAAGAAAAAAAAATCAGCAGAAAATGCTTCCATTTGGTCATTACTTTCAGTAGCCTGCACAGACCAGGAACAATTTTATTAGTCTCTATTTTATCTCAGTGATATAATACTGTGGTGTGGAAAAAAATAGATAGTGGGTCTTGCAATGAAAAAAGATTATGTATACTCATGGGATAGCTTCTAGTTTAACTTTTATAGGCTTTTGCCATTATGTAACTTATTTATGTATGTGTTACATTGATTTTGTGTGTGTCCATGCATGTTTGCATATGTGTGTATGTACACACGCACACATGCCTGCCTGAAGTGAATGTTGGAAATCATCCTTGATGGCTCTTGCACCATCTTATTCATTGAGGCAAAGGTTGTCTGTCAAACCTACCAATTGGCAGCAGCTTTGCCTAGAACTCTCCCTTCTCTACCTTTAAGAGGCTGGAATTATAGGTGGCCACCATGCCCAACTAGGTATCTATGTGGGTTCAGGGAATCCAACATAGGACATGAAACTCACAGAATATATATATATATATATATATATATATATATATATATATATATATATATATATTTGTTACTATTATATAATAGTAACTTACTCTTTGTCCTACACATATGATGTATATAATAATTGATACAATCCCTTTGGTGTGCATACGCGATTGGTTCTAGGATACCGGTCTCTGTCCCATTTAAAATAGAGTCATATGCATTCAAAGCTTATTTGAAGCTCACTGTTTAGGGAAGAGTGACCTTGAGTTCAACCTTATGCTCTTGCCTCCACCTCCTGAGTGTTGGGATGATAAGTGTGTATTACCACATCTAGTTTATGAACTTCTAGAGACAGATCCCAGGGCCTTTTGTATGATACAAAAATCACACTGCAAATGAGCTATGTTCCAGTTCCAGGATCTCCTTTAAAACTAAAATATTTGGATATTAGAGATCCATACTTGCAAAGACACTTTATACATCCTCTTAGAAGTTTCTATGTAGACCTGGCAGTCTTTGGACTCACAGAAATCCACCTGCTTCTGCCTCCTGTTTACTAATGAAAAGTATTTACAATCAAGCTCGGCATCCTGTGGGATTTTTCTTGATGATTTATAATTCTTTGTATAGCACGGGTATTCTTCAAAGGTTTTTGTACTATATTGTTCTAAGAATAATGACAGGAAGTCTGAAATGTTTAGTACAGATGTTAGTTTCTCTTTTATATAAGTATTGTATGCTTGTATGTGGGCCTGTGCACATGTGTGTAAGAGTGCACATGTGTGCATGTGGAAGCCAGAAATCAACCTTGGGTTTCATCTTGAAGTGATTACATCTTGTTTTTGGAGAAAGGATCTCTCAGTTGCCTTTGAGCTCACCATTTCAGTTAGGATGGCTGGCCAGCAAGCTCAAAGCATGGACTTGTCTTGGCACCTCCCCAGGTTAGGGATTTCAAGTGCCGATCACTATGCCTGTCTGTTTTCACATGGATCCTGTGGGTTAAAACTCAGGTCCTTATGCTTACACAGCAAGTACTTTACCAACTGAGTTGTCTGCTCAGCTCCAGAGGCACATATCAACAGTATAGTATTCATCCATAGTTAGCTGAATCCCTAAATATGAACCACATGGATACAGAGGATAGACTGCAATTCTCTTAAACAGCTCACTACACTCACATGGGTAGGAAAGGAGATGCTAAAGTGAGGTCAAGGTCTGGCTGATTTCATAGCCTATATTATATTCTATTCTATCTTGGTTTCTTTGTCTTTTATGCCAGGTCAGGGAAGGGCCTAATGAGAACACTTTAAATCCTTGCCCACCAGGCTAGTCTCATTTCTGTTGTTATGATAAAATACCTTAACAAGAGCAACTTAGGGTAGAAAGGCTTTATTTGGCTAATAATTTCAAATTATAGCCTATTTTTGCAAGGAAGTCATGGTAGGAACTTAAATTATATTCACCAGGAATATTAGAGAGAGCAGTGCAGGTATCCTTGCTTGATATCTCTCACTTGCCCCTCAGCTGGTTTTCTCAGCTCTTAAACAGTCCAGAGTCCCGCCTATAAAGTAGAGTTGCCTATATATCCAGGAGCTGGTGGGCTTCCTAAACCAATTAACAATCCTTCACAGACATACTCACATGCCACCTTTTCCTAGATAAATCTTCAACAGGGGCTCCCCTTAGATGGTTTTAGGTTGAGCCAAATCGATAGTTAAAACTAACTAGCACATCCTCAAAGTTCTGGCTGGAAATCTCATTGCCAAGGAGTTCCTAATATCATTAACTGTATGACAGTGGCTCGGAGAGAGAGAGTGTATTATTCTACTTTGAATTTAATCTGATTAAATACCTCTGCTCTGGGGTTCAGTTTCTCTTCTCCGTTCACTAGTATTTGGACACCCAACATAACCTGTCTAGCTGTCCTTAGTTGCCAACTCCCATAACGTACCTCATTTCCCTAACCTCATTTTGGCTTGTAAACATATGATTATACTTCCCCAATATTGGTTGGGCACTAAATTTAGGAGGCACATAAAGGCATTGAGTAGAACTCTACCTTTTTCTAGAAAAACTTTCTTCCATGATTTCTCAGGGAGTTGGCTGACCAGTTGACTGTGTTAACCCACTTGTTTAAACCATCACTTGGAAAATAGAGGTAACCAGTTTCTCCATGGATCAGATGTTGGACAGTGGAATGTAATTGAGTCATTAGAACACCACCATCCAGGGACACCCTAAAGGTTCTTGCTATTGAAATCACTTCAAAGATGCAAAAGTATGCACCTCCTTTGGTTTAAACAGTATTTTATTTTGTAAACCGACTTTCCAGTTTGTCCAAATAGATGCACCAGAGCAAATGTTCATGTTATGGTGTTCAGAGTCTCCACTGACCAGTGTGAAAATTGGCAGGTTGTTTGGCATGTTAGAATGATAACAGATTTTGAGCTAAGGAAAATACTGATTTGGGGAAAATAGTGTTGTAGTCACCAAAGTGTGTGTGTGTGTGTGTGTGTGTGTGTGTGTGTGTGTGTGTTGGTTTTGTTTAAAGTGTGAAAAGCATTTTGCAGAACTGCTTAGGCAGTATGTGTACAAGTCTTTTTATGCCACTCTTGGCTGTAGATGGCATGGAAGACTATCTGCAGATTTTGAAAATTCAAGTAGGAATACAAAGCACAATTTAAAAATAAAAATTCAAGGTGTTCAAGTTTTAGTTCTGCTGCTGTGATAAAATGACTTGAGCAAAAACAAAAACAAAACAACAAAATCAAACAAAACTAACTTAGGGCAAGGGGGGTTGCTTTCAGCTCATAACTTCAGGTTACAGTTCATCGTGGCAGCAATAGCAAACAGTTATATCACATGCACAGTCAAAAACAAAGAAACGTAAGTGTATACACTCTTATGTTATTGCTTGCTGTATTTTTTCACCTTTACACAGCTCAGAAAACTCTGCCTAGAGAATGGTGTTGCTCACAGTGGACTGGGTATTCCCATATCCATTAACTTAATAAAAACTAAAGTGTAGACATGCCCATGAGAGCCAATGAGAAATAGACAATGCCATATCTGGTCACTTGAGTGCCAGTGAGATGCTGGGAGAGGTGCATAAAGGTTTGCCTAGTTCCTGCAATCAACAAGCATGCCTTTGCCACTTGCCTGACTCCTGGGATCAGTGTTGTTGACTCTTCACCTTCTTACCCCTGTCCTCAAGGGTCTTGGTCTGGGTCACAATCAATACACCATCTGAAACTCCAGGTCCAGGGACCAAACACCTTCTTCTTGTTTTTATGTGCACCTGCACTCATGTATACAGATTCCATCTCTGTCCCCATGTGAACACATATCTAAAAATAAGAAAATCATTAAACTCTATTTTGACTAATTTTTTTTTCTTTATTATGTTGAACTTCCATTGTGACTCAGCTCAGATTATTTTTTATTTTTTGTAGTTTTTTGATGCATGGATTATTTATACATATTTTTCTGGATATTATTATCAATTTAATTTAATTCTGTAAGACTTTGATACATACTTCATTTGGCTTCAATAGTTTTATTTGCTGGTCTGTTTTTGATGTTGTTGTTCTTTTGTTTTATTTATTTACTATTATTTCTTTATTTAGTCTTCACACATAGTCTTAACATATAGCTCAGGCTGGTCTCAAACTCCTGATTCCTTTGTCTTAGTCTCCTGGGTATTGGGATTACAGAGGTACCTCGCCGTAGTTTTCTATTTTTGTTGTGTTTTGTTTGTTTCTCTTAACCAGGGTCTTTAGTCAATGATGGCCTGAAATTCCTAATGTAGCTTAGTCTCACCTTGACCTTGAACTCAGTGTGATGTACCTGCCTTAGCCTGTTGAGTGCTGAGATTACAAATGTGTACCATTATGCCTTGCAGTTTTGAACTTATTATGCTACATTTATTCCATTGTATTCAGTCTGGTAGGGATGCATTGCATCTTGGAAATTAATCCTTATGCTTCAGAAGCTTCCTACAAATATTGGTTAATTCTGGGTGACTGATAATGTAGATGTTGTTGATAATGATGATGGTCCTAATAATGACCATGGTAGGATAATAGAGAATCCAGTGCTTCGGGGGTAAAGGGCTACCATTTTACTCTTTTTTTCCCCCAATATTTTTTTTTTCTGCTACTTTGTTTTTTTTTGTTTGTTCAAGTTTGGCAGTGGGAGATAATGGTATAGAAAATTATTTGGATATTTTTAGAATTTCACCCTGATTTTTCTATTGCTTTTTAAAAATTATTATTATATTGGTTTTTGGTTGCTGGTGAGGGCTGAACACAGAGCTTTGCCTTCTCCTACTGAGTCATGCCCCAGATCCCCTTTGGGAGATACTAGGCAGGGTCTCTACCTCTAAGTCAAGCCCTAGTTACTCACTGGAGGAGTCTAGGCAGAAGATACTTTATCTCTGAGACATGGCCTCAGTTCTCAAATTTTTAGTAGTTTACATCAGTAAAAAAAATTTTCTTCCATGCTGGTAAGTGATAAAAATTTAAAAACCATATTTTGCAACCATTCACAAATCCACTGCAGTTGAAGTATATTTAAAGGCGCTAATGGCTCCTCTTTCTTTGCCATGACAAATGTAATGTTGAAGCTTCTTGTGATTATGCAAACATGTTTCGAATGCAACAGAATGTTTTCATCTCAAGTATTCTGAAATAATGATGATGTTCTAATTAGGAAGAAACGTGCATTGTTGGAGCAATAACCCTGTAACTAGCCTGGACTACACAGAAAGGACATCCATAGCAGAAAAAGCATCTGATATGTGTGCAGGCAGAAAAATGGGTTCCCTGGAACTGTGCTACAAGGAACATTGATAACTATTATGTGGCTTCTCCTGGGAAGGCCTCTACTCAATCCAGCCAAGGCATACAAGACCATAGGAACAGTTCTAACAAAATCCAACTTGATGAACCAATTGACCAATTGTTTTATTGGGATTATTTATAGGAGTGTGGGTCAAGGGTTACTTACAGGTCAGAGAGAAGTTACTGAAAGGCACATCAGTGAAAAACCCAACCTAGTATGGGTGGCAAGTCAAGAAAGATGCATCTCTGGAAGGGCCCTACATGGCTAATAGGTTGCTCAATAAGATTGGCATTCTCCTCTAGGCACATCTGCTTGTCAGAGTCTTCCAGAAATTGTTTATATACATGAGCACACACATACATACCCACTTAGTCATCACAAAGAGGAGAAACAGTATTTCCAAGAGTAGAAGGGAGCTAGTAAGGTATATATAGAGATTTTAAATCCCCTTAACTCATGAATTCTGATCCTTAACAGGTCATTTGCACAACCTTTGCCTTTCCAAGAAGCTGCACAGCCTCTTCTGGGAGAGTTCTGTTTTGTTGCAAATAGCTCTGGTTGGGAGGGAATCCCAGTCTTTGTGCTAAGGGATGCTTTGATGTACTCATTTGAACATCTGCCCTTTATTTACTGTCCTGCCCCACTCTACATTTAGATACCCTTCAATGTCTATCATCACTTATGAGATTGTCCTGGTGGTTAGTGAGATTAACACACAGATGAGATTAAAGCAGCGCACATCACCTAGGAGGTCTCAATTAATACCTGCTTTTGTTACCATGCATGCTATCAAGTTGTTTACACATTTATTGTAGTGAGGCAAAATTTCCCAGTGGTGGAAAGCCACAAGTACATTATCAGATAAACCAGTTATAATTAAATTCCAAAGATACCTAGTAAAAATAATGAGTTTTCTTGTTCTTGGGGACATTTTTTTTTTTTTTCATTTCTTAGATTGCTTACATGTATGTAAAATTGTGTGTGTGTGTGTGTGTGTTGTATACATATGTGAATGTATAAGCACAGGTTCATGTTTACACGTGTCTATTTCTATCTCACCATAGCTAGACTTTACAAGTGCAAATCACCACATAAGAGGGTTTTTATTTATTTTTTAAGGTGAGCTTTAGAGATATAACTGAAGTCTTCACACTTGTATGCTGAACTATCTCCCCGGCCTTCTTAGCTGTTGTTGTTTGATAAGAGATAAGCTACTAGGGTTAAATAAAACTTAGATAGCTAAAAGAGCCATCAACATGGAACAAAGCTCCAAACCCAGTTTACAGCTTTCCTGTTGATCATATTCAGGGTCTGTTGACTTAGAGGCAGAACGGAATATGAATATCCTTCTAGGGCAGGTTTTGGTAGGAGGGTATAGAACTCATTCAAATTGCTGCTACAAAAGAAGTTTATTTCCTGGAACTCCTATAGGTGAGCTACTGTGTTCTGGGGAGTGATTTCAGGTTCTGATTAGGATAAGGATTAGGTATGTGGTTTGGGTTAGAGTTATGAATTTGACTTACTGATGACATTTAAAACTAGAAGGTAGGGAGATAGTATGCTCAGTAAGGTATATGATGTACCAGTATGAGAGCTTCAGTTCAGTTCCCAGAACCTAAAAGGGAGTCTGGTGAGGATCACTTTGTAGTAACAAATTTTGGAAATTTGGTTTTTAAGAAGAAAAACACAAATATCATAAGAATGTATTTTTGTTTTAGTCCCAGGTGTAGGGATATGGATGGGGCTGGTTCAGACTGACTTCAACAGCTGACTAAGATTTGCCTAGTGCTCTAACTGAGTCAGTATTTTGCCAGTTGCAGATAGTTTCTGTGATTGTGTAATGATTGGAAATTTGGGGATTTTTCAGAGAGTAAATAAATACTAGGGCCCCGAGAGGAAGAGGTGGATGGGTAGTGTTTGTTGGTCATTTAGGGAAGCTGTTTGCAGTGTTAGTAGCTGTAGTCAAGGAATAAATAAAAGGGAAAGAAATTACATTCAGGGACTTTCCTATTCTCTATCCTCTCTTCTCTCCCTTGTTTCTCTCCTATCTAGTGTTAGGGGAAAGAACTGGGAAGGGGAGATAAAGGTGAAAAGGAAACTCCACAAAGTAGCAAAGACCACCTACAGAATGTTCCTATAATACCTACACTAATGGTGCATATGGAGGAGAATCTCCTGGGTGGGAGTGGGGTCTTCTGCCCAGCTGGTGTGTCCAAATTAGTGAGTTCCAGGTGCAAAAAGAGGGTCTCTCTCTCTCTCTCTCTCTCTCTCTCTCTCTCTCTCTCTCTCTCTCACACACACACACACACATATATACATATACATACACACTCACATACACATACATACTTACAGACACAAACATACAAACACACACAAAAACACACAAACACATATGAGTTCAGTGGCTGGGACAAAATGTAGCAAAAAAAAAAAAAAAAAAATCCTTCAAGGCTGATTCTTGAGCCTTTCTCAAGAGGAAAAATTTGAGAACTAGGATCTGGAATCTTGGAAACTGCTGTACCAAAAAGTGTTAGAGAGCCCAGAGGACCAACCAGGAGCCCACTCCAGTGCAATCACATTAGGGTCTCTTTATTACAGACTGGAGTCTGTGCTTACTCTCTGCCAACCCACAGGATGGTTTGGTGAAGCAGCTCCAAACTCTCATCTAGACAAGAATTTATAGGAGATGGCAAGAAAAGGGTGGGGGTTTCTAGCCCAGTAAGCATCTAATTGAGGGACTATTTTTCTCCTTTAATATAATTGGCTGTTGCTGGGAGACAAACCATTAACTTATCTTCTAGTTTTCTCCTGATTGGTGGTTGTTAGGAAGTGAAGTATCAGAGGTGGGCCTGTAACCTGGAGGTGCAGATTTGTTGGGGAATAACCTGAAAACTGGTATTAGATGCAGACCTTGTTGGGGCTAACCTGGAAACTGGTCCTAGGTACTGTTAGTTTAACTTTAGGTCAGATTCCCTAAGATGGAGTCTGAACCTAAGATCTAGTCTCTCAAATCCAAAGAAGGAAAATGAATTAATGAAGAATATGTGAATGATTTATAAATGCTATTGACTAGTGCAGTGTGATACAGGCCTCTAATAGACCTATAGAGTATATCATAGCCCTATGATAGACTAATAGATCTATAATAGACCACTAGACTCAGAAACATGAAGGTAAGTTGATCAGGAAAAAAAGATGGACAATGACATGAAAGTAGAAGCGAAACTAAACCCTTTCCTTCTGCAATTGGAAAAAAAGGGAAGAGGGTTGTCCATGCTCTCTCACAATAGTGGACAGTCTGTGGTATTCAAAGGACATAACTCTTATGCTGTCCATTTTGGGTCATGCTTGGGCAAAAGGACATGTCCTAATGGACCTGAAGAAATTCTATAGAGATCATCCACCTCTTGTGGCTAAATGGGTAGCTTTCCTAGAAGAAATAAAAATACTTTATAGAGATACCTATGCCTTTGCCTTTTGATTACCAGACTTTTGAGCTAATGTACTGCAGGCATTAGAATTTCAGCAGGAGTCCTTCACCTGATACCAGCCATAAGATAAACTTGTCTCTCTGGAAGAGATTACAGTTCTAATACTTGTCAGACCACCTTGCAAGAGAGATTGGAGCCAAATAAATAAATAAATAAATAAATAAATAAATAAATAAATAAAGGTAGGTCAGTGACAGACACAACCACACTGTGACCAGGAATGCTGGCCTATGTGTATCTTTTCTCCTCCATTTAAACCCAAACCTCATAGAAGTACTAGTGTGGGGGTGGGATACACTGGACCACTCTATCTTTCCCAATTTGCCCATTTAGGTAAGTCTCCCTCCTCCTATTCATTACTGTGTCTTCAACTGGGCTGTGGAGGGTGGGCCTGGTTCGTTAGGACACTGTCGCAACTAACACTCTCATCCTAACTGCAAATGGAAGGAGTCACAGCTGTTCACATTCTGTTCTGAAGTCTTGCTATTCCTTCATCTAGCAACAACAGAACCCATTAAGCCTAAGGGAATCTGCACAGCACCAAGAGAGACTTGCACAATGGGGCTGTCCAGAAAACAAGTAGAGAGACCACAAATTTGTAGCCTGATGTTCACATCCCTCCCCTTATCCCGTGTGATTGACAGATCCTAGACAAACACATTAATAACCAGTATAGAAGCTGCCATTAATCTGATACGGCTCTCCTGGAAAGTTCTTATGTGTCTGCTTTACATGGCTTCTTAAAGAAGGCCCATGTGTTTGTTCCCTGAATAAAGAAATATTAGCCCCCCTCCCCCAGTTAACTTGTTTATGTTTGTAAATTGAAAGAACTAGGTGGAAGATAGCTGATTTTACACTGTAGTGAGCATATCTTTCTGATACCATTCTGTGAGATCTAAAGATAGAAGAAGCACCTGCTCTTTGTTCTTCAAAGTATCCCTGTAGAAGGCATTTATCTTCCCACAAAACACGGATGAGACTTGATCTGTCTATTGCCACTCTGTCTTTGGAGACAGATCTTAACAAAAACTGGCTGAGGAGCATCAATTTTCCTGATACAACAAATTAGGCTCAAAGGCTAAGCTCTCCTGAGGATTGGCTAAGGTGGCTATTTCTTGTTCTATGGCATTGTTTTTCTGATCGTTAGATAATGTCTTATTGATAGCCCTTCTGATGATGGGGTTTGTGAGTGGGCTGTGATGTAGTGAAGTGGGAAATCTATGTTCCTGTGACAGGTAAACAGGAATGTGGAGAGAGATGTCAAGTAAAACATAAAAGAAGCCAGTTTGTCTGCAAGCATAACAGAATATCATGAGTAGTGTTAGGGATTGGTGCTTGCCTAAGGGATGGGTCTCAAGCTGGGCTAGATACTAGTTGGCCATTCCTTCAGTCTCTGCTCCATTCCTGGTGCCTGAATTTCCTGTAGACAGGGTATCTTTGGGGTTGAAAGTTTTGTGGGTAGGCTGGTGTCTCTATCACTCTACTGGGGTTTCTGTCTGGCTAGAAAGGTTATACCCAGAAGAGGCTCAGGCCGATACAGACACCCTTAGCCAAACAGTGGATGGAGCTTGGGGACTCTTATGAAAACATACGGGGAAGGGATTAGGGCCCCAAAGGGGATAGAAACTCCATGGGAAATTAATAAAGTCAGTGAACCTGCACCCTTGGGGTTCTCAGAATCTGAACCACCAACCAAAGAACATACACAGACTGGACCTGGGCCTCCCCTACACATATGTAGGAGATGTGTAGCTTGACCTTCGTGTAGGTCCTGAAGAATTGGAATGGGGTTGTCCCAAAAGCTGTTGCCTGTCCTTGGGATATGTTCTGCTAACTGGGCTACCTTGTCTGGCCTCAGTGGGAGAGGAAGCACCTATACTCATAGAGACTTGACATGCCAGGGTTGGGGGGATACCCAAGATGGCTCTCTCACCTATTCTGAGGAGAAGGTGGGAGAGATGGGGAAAGGATTGTGGGAGGGGGTGACTGGGAAGGGGACAGTGAGAGGAATGTAAAGTGAATAATTTAAAAAATTAAAAAGAAAGCCAGTTTGGAAAAAAAAAAAATGGAAAATCTTTCTCTACCTGGGCTGGGTTTGTCAGACAACTTTGCAAGACCTGACCACGCCTTATCTAGTACATCTGAGATATGCATATCTTTTGCTCCCTATTTAATCTTAAACCTCAGGATGGATACAGGAAGACGAACTTCAGCAGTCCCTGGACTTCTTTGTTCATCTTCCTGACTTGATCACCTTAAATACATCTTCTTCTCCCTTTGACTGTCACATGTCTTTTTAATTGGCCTGTTAGAGACCTGTGACCAAACCTTGCTTGTTCAGGCTGCTAGGGCACAGGCTCTGACCCTAACAAATATGCTAATAAGGTTAATGACTTTATGTTTAATCACAGTGTTCCGGCTACTGCCCACTTGGGGCTGAATACTTTAACTGTAATAATGAAGGTCTAATAACAGCGCCATCTACTTCATTATGGACACCCAAGGGATCATTAAGGATCGGACTCTTTCCAGGTGTTTATTCAGAGAGTTCAGCTGACTCTTCCTGGGTTCTTTCATTAATGACTTAATAAGACTCACCTCAGAAGTTTCTGAGAAGAGGGTTAATGATACAGAGTTGATTTGAAAATGAAAGGGAAATGAAAGAGTTAAAGAGAAAATTTGTAGGGGACAGAGTGGAACGCCTCTGAACCCCAGCTGCTACCGTGGCCTCAGAGGCTCAGTTCTTTGCAGATGTGCTGGAAAACACACGCTTCGGACTCTGCTGGGGTTATGGATCTTGACTGACAGACAGCTCGGTGAGACTTAGAATCGAAAGGTCACAGGTACAATAGAAGACATTGAAACGGAGATTGTTCCTTCACACCTCAAGATTTCTTTTAAGCTAGAGAGAGTGTAGCAGGGTGCAGTGAATAAAGAAGGGTATTTCAGACCTCCCTGAAGAACAGAGAGGATACTTGAAGGCATGTGGGAGTATTTGGAAGGAAAGGGACAGTATGTGTACTGTGGGTAAGGAAGGAAAAACTCTAGAGAATGGAGGGAGGGATGGAGGAAAGGAACCTTAGTTGTATTCAATGAATTGGGGTGTAGATTTTGGGGTGTCTAGCTTATTCATTCCCTGTTGTTCCTTGTTATTGTCCTAGAACTGAGTATCTAGAGAGTTTACTTCACAAATTCAAATGGGATGTGTTTTTTTTTCTCCCTGTAACAGCAGGGATCCTAGCATCATGTAATAAGGCCCAGACTACTTTGTCTCAGGGATTTCTCATTGCTTTCCTGAAGTCCAGGTGCCCAAGGAGCTTGTTACAAACTCACAGACACATTCATAGTGGGAGGCCTGCTAATATCTGTAACACTGCAGGAAAAATGTGATCTGATTAGCCTATGGCACAAACCTAACAAGAATCACCATGGAAACAGACTTCTGGGCATGTCTGCAAAGGAGTTTTCTAGATTGGATTAATTGAAGTGGGAAGACCCACTCTGATTGTGGATGACACTATCTCACAGGCTGGGATGAATAAAAAGACGATGGTGAACTTGCACTAACATTCACCCCTCTCTACCTTCTGACTGGGGATGCACTCTGACAGTCTGCCCCATACACACTCATTGGTGGTCTCATACCTCCCCTGCCATGATGGGCTATACTCGAACTGTGAGCCCAAGAAAGCCCCTCTTTCCTCAAACACACTTTTGTAAAGTGTTCTGTACCAAGGATGAGGAAAGTCACTAATATATGCTAACCAAGAGGTAAAGAGTTGGGATATCTCATTCTCCGTGTGTGTGTGTGTGTGTGTGTGTGTGTGTGTGTGTGTGTGTGTGTGTGCGCGCGCTCGCGCGCGCGCGTGTATATATATATATGTGTGTATATGGATTGTACATGTGATGTGTTGTGGGACAATTGGCAGTGACGAGTACCCTGGTTCTTAGTTGAGATAAGTAGAAGCCCCAGAAACCTAAGGGATGATGGCAAGAGCTTCCTAGTCTCCCATGAGATCAGGCCCCTCTCACATAGCTACAGTACCCTACAGCCTCCCCCTACCCCCTGTAGAGCGACATCACCCACACCCTAAGACCCTCCTCTGCATGTGAAGATGAGACCACACATTAAGGAGGCTCAAGACAGAAGCAGGACCACACCCCCCAATATGTAGATAAGGTATTCCTAAGCCCTCAGGCCAAGCCAATAGGAAGTACCTGTTGTCAGACTCTGAACCATCTTAAACCTGTATATATGAGGCCTGTCTGAAATTAAAGGTGTGCAGGAATTACTCCATCATCTGAGAGCCCCTGTCATAAGAGCTGTAACACCACTGCTGCTTGGGAAGAGATCCATTCTCCCAAATTTGCTGCTACCAGAAGCTTCTCTGCAGCCCCTCAGCTGCTAGCCTGTCTCCTGCTGGCCAGCCCTGCCCAACATCCTGCATCCTGTAACAGCAGTGGAGACAGAGGCAGGGCAGCAATAGCAGCAAAGGTGGCAGAACTGGTTTCCCCTCCCTGCTTAGTTCTTTCTCCTTCACCTGAACCCATGCACCCAGCCAGACCAGAGATCTCCATGTAGGGCCTCAGGCACACAGCACATATTATGGGGCTGTGTGTGCGTGTATGTGTGTGTGTGTGTGTGTGTGTGTGTGTGTACATGTGCTGCAAAGAGAGAGAAACAACCCATGTGAGTTTGTTAACTCTCTAAGACTCTAGGAGAATAACAGGAAACAAGGAAGCTAGATACCCTAGGTGTCAAAATTCTAAGGTTTGGTGTACTCCCAATACACTGAACATGCCTAAGTCTCCTCCTCCTTTCATCCCACCCTTCCTCCCTTTTTTAGATTCCTTCTTCAGCTCCCCCCCCACACACATATGTATGTATATTCCAAAATCTATCAATCATTAGTTAAGGATATGAATGTCTAGACACACACTAATTCCTAGACTCTTAAAGCTTCCCTATTCAACAGACTGAGTAGATCTAGAACAATTCAAGGCCAGATAATTGACAGAGATGGAGAGGGTGAGTCCTGGAAGTCAGCCTGACATATGCAGATATAGTAACTGAATCCAGAGATTCTGCAAGAAGGCTTGCTCTGAAGACCGCAGTGTGCCAGCTCATGAATACTCCTTTTCTGGGTTTATAGGTAGTTTCTTGGTTTTTTTTTTTTTTTTCTTTAGAGGCTAATGTATATCTTCACAGCCCATTTGATCAAACACATCAAGAAACATCATTGTGTGCAGGAGAGTGTGCATCTGAAAGTATCTTGGAAGGCGATATATCAACTGTGAACTAAGATACAAGGATATTGTTATCATTACTGTAATTGTTATTATTATGATGAGTTGATTATAGTCATCAGCTCTTAAGGGCATTACTTGAATGTACTTTTTAGAACGAAAGTGAGATGAGGGACTCAAATACAACTCCAATTACACATAATCAATAATTGTCTAGACCAGAGCCCAGAGTGTAAATCAACTTAAAATGAAAGTAGAAAGATAATTCAGATATTTGCTCCTGGGAAACAATGGCATCAAATCCATAATTTTATGTGGTTGGTTCTGAGATCTAATAGGAAACTATTAGATCTGAGACTGTCTGACCTCTACATCTTCCATTTAATAGTTGTGAGAACGGTTGGTTCTGAGTATACATTTGTTATTTGTTATTGTACTTTTGCAGTGCTGGGGATCAAAGTCAAGGTTTTCTGCATGTTATCAAGCTCTCTAGCACCGGGCCATGCCCCAGCCCATCATTATGAATCAATGTAAACATTTTGCTAGTCAGCTGTGCCCAGTCACACTGGAGAAATCTAGTCAGATACTCTATCATTAATCCATGCCACTATCTTTTCATTAGGGGACTTTAGTCATCCATACTCCCTACCTAGCTATAGTCCTAACCCCTCATTCATTGGGG
Source organism: Micromys minutus (assembly GCF_963924665.1). NCBI lineage: Eukaryota > Metazoa > Chordata > Mammalia > Rodentia > Muridae > Micromys > Micromys minutus. The sequence goes on along the minus strand of NC_137964.1, from coordinate 16,136,495 downwards.
GATTCTAGGCAGGTGCTCTACCATTGAGTCATAACCTCAACTCCTTAATGGCAGAGCTAGGTCAGACTTTTACCACCACACAATACTTGCAGCCCTGTTTACCCCTCTTTAAATATCAAATTAAATGTCTAAGACCATTGACTTTATTGTTGCTAGAGACATAATCTTACCTGTTAACCCAAACTAGCCTGGACTTCACAATCTTTATCTCTCAACCTCCTGGTGTCACAGGCATTTGCCACTGCATAAAAAGACCACAAAGTCTTTGTTTCTTTGTCTCTCTCTCTCTCTCTCTCTCTCTCTCTCTCTCTCTCTCTCTCTCTCTCTCTCTCTCTCCCTCCCTCCCTCCCTCCCTTCCTTCCTTCCTTCCTTCTTTCCTTCCTTCCTTTCTTCTTTCTTTTTCACATTGTGTATGGTCTTCTGTCCTGGATTGTATCTTATATTTTTAATCATCAATTAAATAACTCAGAGAAACCATTCTTCAAATGGCTTAATTTCTCTTACCAATATGGCATTTAGGGACTAATGATTATTTTTGCCCAAATTCATTGCTGTGAGCTAGAGACCCTGAGAATGCTTGCCTGTTGGGGATTACCTACCAGTGATAGTTCATAGCTCTTGCCTCAATACGTGGCCATGTGAAAGACAGGAGAAGGGAAGTATGAAATCTGTGTATGGAAGTATCTTAATTTGTGGTTGACTGGATATGTAAGTAAGAGGGAAGGAGAAGGAGGTGTCAAAGATGCTGGATTGGGTGTCGACTGGTACCTTCAACTGAAATGGGGCTCATGAGGGGAGAGCAGAGGCTAGGCAAAATGAAGATACCCAGGTGCAGACAGATTTTCCCTCTTTAATTTAGATTAAAATGAAGACATAGATATTATTGGCGACATCAAAACTTACTTGTAAGTGACTTAAATTGATTGACAACACAATGAAAGGTTGCAGAAGATTATATACCGGGTCATTCTGAAGACAGAGCCTAGATTTAGTCACAGATAAAAAGGAAAGCACCTGTCCTGTTTGGTAACATGGAGGGTTTTGAGATTATTTGATTTCCTTGTAATGCACAGGGTGGCGGTGATGGTGGTGGTGGTAATTTCACATTTACGAATCAACCCTGTATAATTAGAAGCATTGCAAACTCCTAGTTAGACAGAAAAATATTTGGAGGTATAGGTTGGCTATAATACACTTAATGTTTCTTTCTTTTTTGTTTGTTTATTCAGTTTTCCCTTTTGCAAATCTTAGGTGTATGGAAGATGCAGGCAGTACAGACACATACATGCAGGCCAGAGGTTACTATTGGGTGTCTTTCTCCATCATTCATAGCCTAGGCTTTAACCATCTCTCATTGAACCTGTAGCTCATTGACTTGGCAAGATGAGCTGGTGAGAGAGCCCCTGGGGCCATTCTGTCTCTGCCTCCACAGGGCTGGAATTGTGATCATGCGTTATGACATGTGACTGACTTATATTTTTTTTGCCATGGATGGCTGCTGCGGATCTGAACTGAGATCTTCACGCTGGCATGAAAGGCACTTTAGTGACTGAGCTGTGGCTTTAGTCCTTCCAGCTACATTTCCAAGAGGTGGGTCAGGGTGTCTAGTGGTGCATGTATTATGTAGCAGTGGTGCTGGCGTTGCTGATTCAATTCGATTTAATTTGATTTTTTTGCTTGATCCTTTGACTGGCCTGTGAGTGAAAACCCGAGTATTTGTTCATATTGCTATTGTCCTCAGACAAAGGCCTCTTCAATTCACGGAGCCACCAGTAATGCAGCTATCCATTTCCCAACTGCTCTGTATGTATCTCGGCTGATACCTATTCAGGCATTTCTTTTAGATGGCAAACCGAGGGTCCCTTTGAGTCTGGACTTTTGAGATCCAAATTGGTAGCCTTGGAAAATTATTCTTGGAGAAAGGTCTGTTGAGGGCTCCTGTCATCTTGAAGAAGAGGTAGCAAGAAAAAAAAAAGAAAGAAAGAAAAGCTTACAAAATCTTCAGAATTCCCTTTTATCTACAGAATTACCAAAAATGTTCTCGGAAGAATGGCCCATGCAGACCCACCTGACATCTCTGTTGTAGGAGTAATTTATGGTTATTTCTACTTTCTCTGTTTGAATCCATGTGGGACCCAGCAGAATCATTTTCCACTGAGTGGATATGATGAGATTCCAAGTGAGACATAGAAGAGAAGGAAATGAATACATCAGCGAGGTGCCAGTAAGAAGGGTCAATCTGTTTTGAAGGGGACATCCTGAGATGAGGCCTTGGTAGGGAAGGGGACATTTTGAAGTGCAAATCCCCGCCAGTGTGTGTGTTTGATAGCTTCCGGAGCAATACAGCGAGCACATGAACTTGAGCTGGCCACTGTTTCAAGTGCCCACCCATCACACCGAATACCGCAACGCCTTTGTTCCTGTTGTCCCAGCCAATCAGGAAATGAATACACAGTGTGATGCCCAGTCACTTTTTTCATTATTGACACACACGGCTTAAGAGGCAAGAGATTTCTTTTGGCTGTGGCTGTGGCTGTGGCTGTGGCTGTGGCTGTGGCTGTGGCTGTGGCTGTGGCTGTGGGTGTGTCCAGCCTGTAATCCCCAGGGCATGTGAAGCAAGTGTGGGTCAGGATAGCTGTAAATGCAGCCTAATGTAAACTCCTAAGCTCAACTCTTCAAAAGCAAGCAGGCTCAGTGAGATAGCTCAGCGCATACGAGCACTTAGCACCCTCCACGCTTGAGAACCTGAGTTGGGATCCCAGAACCTGAACCTACGTAGTAGAGAGGAAGAACTGCAAAATTTTTAAATAGCCTGGTATGGAAGCATAAGATTATTTGACCCCAGCTGGGAAGTAGAGAGAGGAGGATCCCTGGGGCTCACACACAAACATGTATGCACACATGCTCACGCCCTTATGTATCCACACATATACAAGCACATGCATACACATGTACTGAACTCTTAACCACTGACCTGTCTTTCAAGCTGAAAGAGAACCTTTACTATATCAATGTTTCAAATATGTTGATTATAACAACAGGGAACAGGTTGACCTTTAAGTATATAACCATAAGCAAGTCCTTAGCACATTACTCCCTATTCATTTGTGTTTTCTTTCTTATACTTGCCTATGACTTCCCGAGTATCTGGAATATTTGGCAGTTTTATTTATTGAACCTCAGGCTTCCTGAATAATAGTCAAGCACTCTAACAACTGAACTACACACCCCATTTCTCACACTTGTTGAATTAATTAATATTTTTTAAACATGAGGATTTGACCTAGAACTATGCAAGTCCTTTAGCACTGAGATGTACCCTCTACCCTCCCACCGCTACCTCACATATCTTAGTTAGGGTTTTACTGCTGTGAACAGACACAATGATCAAGGCAACTCTCCTGAAAGGACATTTAATTGGGGCTGGCTTACAGGTTCAGAAGTTCAGTCCATTATCATCAAGGTGGGAACATGGCGGCATCCAGGCAGCTATGGTACAGGAGAGGCTGAGAGTTCTACATCTTCATCTGAAGGCTGCTAGCAAAATACTGGCTTCCAGGCAGCTAGGATGAGGGTCTTAAAGCCTACACACTTAGTGACATACCTATTCCAAAAAGGCCATACACACTAAAACAGGGTCACACCTTCTAATAGTGCCAATCTCTGGTGCAAGCATATAGAAACTATCACTCTATCCATAGCTTGACTTTGAGATATGGCCATACTAAATTTGCCAGTCTAGACTTGAACTCACTATGTGGACTTGGCAGGACTTAAAGCTGGGATCTTCTGCCTTAATCTTCTGAATTGTTCAGATGACAAGTGTCACCATTCCTGGCTTAATGGATGCTTTTGAATAAACAGGAATTGAATTTCACCAGCTATTTCAAGACATTTGTTGTTTTTAATTATGAATTTGTCCAAGCTCTACCCGTAGATGTTAGGAACCCATCTCCATTTCCCATGTGCTTTATGCAGTTTATGAGACAAGACCTGTTAAGAAGGTGAGGTTGGTGATTCATGATGATGAATCATAAGCTAAGCTATGTATGCCAGTACCTATAATGCCAAGTTTGCAAAAGGCAATACCACACATGTATGCGTATGAAGGTCAGAGGTCAATGACAGGAACCATTAGTAGTTCATCTCTCATTAGTAGTGTTCTTTGAGGTAGGGACTCTCATCAAAACCAGAGCTTACTGATACGGTTTGTCTCCCTAGAAAGCTTGTCTGGGAATCCTGTCTCTGTACCATCTGGGTTTGGAACTAACCCCCCACCTGACATTTCCCTGCGTTTCTGAGGATCTGAACTGTTGTCATGCTTGCCCCACAAGTGCTTAACCTGCTGAGCCATCTCCCCAGCCAGCTCAGATTATTTTTAAGCAGAAAAGTAAGAAACCCCAAAGGGCACAGGGCTCTCCAGACAATGGAGGTGGGGGTAGGTTGGTGGGGGCAGAACCAATGGTGCTTTATAATGGGAATGACTTAAATGGCGTGATCAGCTCTTGTCTTCAGGTTTACAGAAATGAAATTAAACTTGGGCTTTCTATTGAAAAACAATAAGTAAATTGAAGAGGCCAATTATACCAGCTCATCAAGGGGGAAAAATACCCGGGAGCTGAGCTGTAGAGGAGTTTTGCATTGCTGAGTGAAACGACTTTTCAGATGAAAGAGCTTATTACAAGAAATTGAGAACATCTGGACCATCAAAGACAGAATGTAGTGAATAATTGGACAATCACAGACTGGCATCCACTTGAATAAGAGGCATTGCCTCAGTTCCCACCAGGAAAAGTGCTCAAAATTCCTCATCAAAGGAGAAATGAAGCTCGGCTGTTAAAACATGATTTTTTTTTTTTTAATACCTGGTTGTTATTTGGTTATGAAAGAAATCTATTTCTAGAAATTCGGTTCCATGAGGATATTCTTGGAACTTAGACCAAGGCGAAAAAGTGGAGATACCCACTGGGTCTCAGTCTGTGTCTCTCTCACTGATGTCAGTGTCACTGAGTAGACAACAGATATGGACGGGTATCCTGTCACCGCATGTCACAGAATTTCCCTCTCCCCACATTTACTCTCTTTGGTCTCTTCAACACAGCCTTTAACATAATTTTTTATTTGTATGTATGTATGTGTATATGATGTGTGTGTGTGTGTGTGTGTGTGTGTGTGTGTGTGTGTGTGTGTGAATGCCAGAAGGAATCCCCTGGAACTGGTGCTTGTACACCACCCTAAATGTGTGTGGGGAACAAACTCAGGCTCTCTGGAAGAGCATCAAGTGCTCTTAACCTTGGAGACATCTTTCCAGCCCCAAAGACAGCTTTTTGCCCAGGTGTCATGCCTCACAGAAGCTGCACAAAAGTTGAGAACAATGAGAACGTTTTAAAGACAACTTGATCTCAAAATGCAGACTCACTCCGTTGAAATCTGACACGTACAATGGTGAGATGGTTTGGGGACAAAGGTGTCTGTCGTCAGTAGTGAAGACCTGAGTACATGCTGTCCTTTGACGTCCTACTCTATTGTACACAGATTCATGAACATGCAATAATTAAGTGTCTTAGTTGGGGTTTTACTGCTGTGAACAGCCACCATGACCAAGGTAACTCTTATAAAGACAACATGTAATTGGGGCTGGCTTACAGGTTCAGTCCACTATCATCAAGGTGACATTGTGGCAGTGTCCAGGCAGGCACGGCGCAGGAGGAGCTGAGAGTTCTACATCTTCATCTGAAGGCTGCTAGCAGAATACTGGCTTTCATCCAGCTAGGATGAGGGTCTTAAAGCCCACATCCACAGTGACATACCTATTCCAACAAGGCCACACCTCCAACTAGTGCCACTCCCTGGGCCAAGCATATACAAACCAAGATAGTAAGTTAAGTAAATGTAAACAGAAGAAAACCCCACAAGTGTCTGCAGCAATTTGTAATTTAAGTGGTCCCAATGATTTATTTCCTGGCGCCAGCCCCAGCAGGGCTCTTCTCTTTTGTTGGTTGTTCTTGAGGCTGCAGAGAGTAAGACTTTGTCTTACAAGATATTTAGGGCAGGGTTGCTGTATAATAATAAAAAGATTACTTATCAAAGTCTAAGTTACTCCACTACAGTAGTTGACCTGCCTTCTGTGATCCTCTGAGGCCAGAAACTGCAGTCTCTGGCACTTAGCACCTCTTCCTAAAACAGCAAAGGATTAAGCAAAGAATTAATTGCTAGATTCTTTTCCCTTTTGTCCAGATGCTCTTGCTTTTAGAGGGAAGTTTGGAACAATAAACTACTGAACCAGGAGAAAAGAATAACACTTGCAGAAGGAAAACCTTTTATATAAGCAAATATGCATAAAATCACATAAGATCATATACAGATTCATGAGTGCGCATTTATACATTTTCATTCAAAGCAGTTGAGCCCAGCTTGCATGCATTCTAACAATTACATATGTGTACACACATATGCATACATTCTCACAATTACACACTTACACACACACACACACACACACACACACACACACATACACACACACACACACACACTTACATATACATATGGAGCAAAAGACCAAGCACCAGTGCAGAAAGAACTCACTCATTCTGAATGGAAAATGAGTTCCAATCTTCATTGCATAGAGAAAGAAGAAGCTTCTACCCTTTTGATGCTAAATGAATTAAACCCACATTTGTGAGAAAAAAAGCTAAGTTCCTTTTAATAAGACTAAACCTGCCTTGTTACTAAGAAAGAGCCTGTTCTGTCTTATGGTAAGGAGAAGCCTGCCTGCTCCTTCTGCTCTCTGCAGCTTCTCCTTTCCTCTTTTCCCTTGCATTCTTCACACTGCCCTCTTAGTTTTGTATGTTACCTATAGTTTCTAAGTTAGTCTACTCTGCATTCTCCTTCCAATCTTGCTCTCTGCTCCTGCTCTGAAGTCACAACAAAGCTCTTACTTTCAATGCCTTTTCTCCCAAAGCTTTGCCTATACTTACTGGTAAGTTCTTCTTGAGTTCAGTTCTGTCTAAAAAGTGTCCTGTCTAAAAAATTTCTCAGCTCAGTTCTGACTCTTTGTCCTCAGCACTTAAACATCTTTCAGAATGCAGGATTGCATGTTAAAAAGTTCATCACGTGCTCACACAAAAAGTCAAATCATAAATTGAAATAGGACTTTATAACACAGGATGTTTACATGCAGATCCACTAGGGGTAATTATCTGGACAAACATCCCTTACCTGTCACAGCTCCACAGGTTCACTGAAGGTTTAAAACCATAACTAAGTTATTTGTGAAGTTTTGTATAGATAAACCCAGTCAATACTTATCCTTCTGTTCTAGCACCTATAATAAATTGTTAGTTCCCTTTTTATGACCATTGGTTAATTGTTTTACAACTTCTTGGAATGTGTTCTGAGTATTAGAAAGTCTGGTTACCATCTAAGAGCAATTTACTGGTGACACATGGGAAACTGGCAGAGTTCTCAGTGCAGTTTTGACAATCAGAGAAGGACCCAATATCAGTCCCACTAAAAAAGAGCTTAATAATCATTGATATAATTTTAGGAATTCTTATAGGCTCATCATTAAGACTTAAGAAGTCATCTATTTGTCTATATAGCATCACCACAAGACAACATTTTCAGAGATCTGCTCAAAAGGGGTGGGCTAATACCTAGTGACTGTCAGATATGTTTAATAATAACAGGAAATATATATTAATAGCAGGAATCCTTCCTAAGATGAATTCCCTTGTGACCCGGCCTAATAAGTGTAAATCTATTGGAGATTACATTATAACCCAAGGCAGGCCATCTCAGGAAGATCCCTTGAAATTATTAGCTGGTCCTGTTACGGCTCCTGACAATTCATGTGTTAAAGGGTTTGTCTCCAGTTTGGTGCTACTTGGAGGTTAAAAAAAAAGCCTTTAAGAGTTGGGGTTTAATGAGCAATCCTTAGGATAGTGGTGAGTACATTCTTGGAAGATTTTGAGACTTCCCCACTTTTCCCCACTTGACCTCCCAGACTCCCCCCCCCCAAACCATGAGGCAAGAGGTTTAACTCAACTACCATGCAGGCCAACCGAATATTAGTTTCTAATAAAACCATGGGCCCAAATTAACCCTATCTCTTACTATGTTGATTGGCTTGGACCTGTGTTGTTAGAACCCAGGTCAGGCTGTTGCAGAGACAATGTATAGTTGCCTTCCTTCCTTGAGGATATGATAAGACCCTCTACCCAGGACCTGTTTAGAAGTCTGTAAATAGAATCCTCATGTGACCACATTTCAGGAGAATGACAGCTCTCAGGTTGCCAGACTCCCTGGCACCTCAGAGGGACCACGGATTTCCTCCCTTCCTTTAATGGGTGATATGTCTCTACTTTCTCCTACATCTTCTGAGTCAAGCACTCTTTCTCTGAAATTCCACTACCCTGCTGCCTGGGAATGAGACACAGCCAGGCTGTAGGCTTGTGCTATAAAACTTTCCTTTCTCTGAGACCTAAAAGAAGGCACCCTCACTCTGCTGCCTTCAGGCATATGGTTGTCTTCAGGTAACACTTCTATTCAACTTCTTACCCCAAAGCACAGTCCACCTCAGTGTCCCCTTGAATCTCACACTCCCAGCCTTTCGTTTGTTACAGTAAAAGAAATGTATTTCTAATGCTTTGCTAGTCTCTGTCAGTTATCATTATGAGCTTTTTTTTTTTTTTTTTTTTTTTTTTACATGTGATAAGACTTAAGATCAAGGAGCTAGCTGATCAGGTGGTTAGACTGATCCAAACTATTACTGCAGTTGTTATTTCAGAGTCAGAGCCCTGGCTGCACTACAGAACTATGGTCAGAGTACCTGCTCTGGAAAAGGAAACAAAGGCTCAGTAATACCCTCTTGACTTTATATTTAGGTTTAAGTATCAGGCATGACTGAACAATCCTGATCAAAATGTGGTCCTGCCCATTACTGTGGTCCTGTTCATCACTGTGGTCCTGTTCATCACTATGGTCCTGCCCATCACTGTGGTCTGGTCAATCAACATGATCCTGCTCATCACTGTGGTCCTGTTCATCTCTGTGGTCCTACCTGCCACTATAGTCCTACCCATCACTGTAATCTTGTTCATCACTGTGATCCTGCTCATCAACATAGTACTGCTCACCACTGTAGACTTGAGCATCAATATGGTCCAGACCATAACTGACCCACCGTTGTCTCATGTCTTTTCTATTCCTTAGAGACAAGTCCTCTTCTGGCTGCCACCAAGTTTCAATCTTTTTCCCCCTCTCCATGTCTGAGACTCTCAGCAAACATTCTTATTTTTGGAGACTAGTGTTTTAATAGTCTGACAGCCTGTGAATAAATGCAAGTATCTTTCATAAGAATATTTTCAGTGGTGCTGAGATGGTTACAATTCTACTATTCCATGAGACCAAATCACACCTGTCTAGTCTTTACACACTCTGCGACATGTCCACCACAGATTTTCAAGGGACAATCGTAGACTACTCGTTTGAAGCCCCCGGGTTACTGAGCATTATCATTTGCAATAATACTTAATCATTGTGCCTGAGGAAAAAAAGAAAGCTCTGAATCTGGGTCTTCTATCAGGAATTAAATGCATGTCCCAGGCACGGCATACATTGCCTCTCCTTACAATTCATTAGCCAGTACTGGTCATGTACCATGATATGCAGATGTGGGAGAGAACACACAGCCTTATATGTACTGTACACCTGCCCAGATCCAGCTAGAAGTATTCACTTACTGACAGCAGCAAGTGTACAGTAATGAAGACCATGGGTTTAAACTATAGTTCTCTCATTTCATTGTGGGACCCTGGTGATTTAACCTTCACCAGCTTCAGTTCCCTTACTTGTTATATGGGGGAAATAATTGTGGAGCTGTTATAAGGATGTAATGAGATAATTCAAGCAGAGAATTTAGCAAACCCACAATTCCTATAAGGAATACACTTACCCAATACGGGCTGATGAGGACTTCAGTAATTGTGGAGAGACTGGGATGTTGCAAGTCCAGAACCAGATTGTCTTGGAACATCTTTACCCTTAATAGCAGCCGTTTATTATGATCCTACATATCTGACCTAAGATGACAATTAGATAAATGCCTTGGGAGATACAGCTTCCACCAACCCAGAGTCAGTGAATGGCATCACATAGCATCTGAAGTCTACAACTATGACTCCCCAGGGATTCTGGAGCCAGTCATCTTTATGTTCCCACACATGTGTATTGAAAATGTCTTGCTTTATGACTTTCTTTACTCTGTCACTACAAAAACATGATGAAACCATGACCACACTGGAAGATGGAACTTGGGGTGACTAAAATCTGTACTTCTTGATCATGGTCATTTGCGCTTGGCTGAAGAATAGACTCTCTCTTGTCCCCTTTGAGGTGGGGACTGTGTTTTCAAATTGACAAGAATGATGAATACTTTTACACTTCTCTATTTTGTCCTGGTTATTATGCATGAGTGGGGTAAGTGGTAATAAATGAGTAGCTGCCTGAGCAGATGCTGGAGATTAAAGCCTCCGTATTTACTCATGACCTACCTTCTTCATAGGTAGAAAAGCATCCAATTAAATTATCAAGAGCTGCATAAGCCTAAAACCCTCAATTGAAATTCCAGGTTCTCACATAAAAAGCTACACATAGCCGCATACTACCGAAACCCCAGCAATAGGGGGTAGTGATTAAGCTAATCCAAGGAACTCAATGCCCACAGCATAGGAAGATACTGACTTCCAGTTTCAGTGAGAGAACTTGTCTTAAAAATAAGGTGGAGAGTGATAAATAAAGTTCTAATGTCCTCCTCTAGCTTCTATATGCTCATGCACACCCATGCATCATAGCACACACACACCCCAAATTTTTTTTAAAAAGATTTACTTTTTTGCTTATCTAGTAGGTTACAATTCAGAGACTGTCACGGGTCTCTTTGGGCTTTGGACTTTTAAGGTTTGTTGAGGCTGTGAAAGGCCATGAAGACTTTTGACATTGGACTGAATACTTTTTGTACTGTGTTATACTCACAGACCTATGGAGGGCAGAAATAGAGCGTGGTGGTTTGAACTATAATTGGCCCATGGGGTCATATGTTTGAGTGTTTAGACCATAGTTTGTAGAACTGTTTGGGAAGGATTAGGAGGTATGGCCTTGTTGGAGGAGGTATGTGACTCATGGTGGACTTAGAGATTTTAAAAGCATGTGGCATTCCCAGTAATCTCTCTCTGCCTTACACTTGTGGATCAGATGTGAGGTCTCAGTTACTGCTCCAGTACCACACTTGTTTACCAGATGCTATGTTCTCTGACATGATATCACGGACCTACTCTCTAGAACTGTAAGCCCTAGTAAGTTTTTTCTTCTCTTTAAAAAATATTGTTAGCAAGACCACTTTCCCTTATTTTTGTATTTTGGTGACCAAAACTGGATTTACACACACAGTGGGCTTTGAAGTGGTATCTCCCAAAGGATGGCTTTGCCTTTTCTCCCTATAGAAATATTTCAAATTTCATATTTTAGTACTTTTCAGCCTTTGATCTTTATTATATTTTGTGGCTTGGGTCTGAAATATTTCCCCCATATTTGGATCTGATGGGTTGAGGCTTTGTCCTAAATGCATTAGCTTTTAGAGGTGGGGGCCTCAGAAAAGTGGAAGGGAGAATCATTTAGTGAGTAGATGTCCACTGACCCTCCTCTTTCTCTCATACACCACACACACACACACACACACACACACACACACTGAATAATATATCGTATTTTCCTTCACTTCTACCAGGTGTGATTTGGTTGGCTAAAATCTGAGCTCTCCAGGGGTTCCAGGCATCTAGAAACAGCTTTTACTTAAAAGCATTGATTTCTTACTTGGACCCACAAGGTCACTAGTAACAGAATGAAGCCTAGCACCTCTGCCTTCATTCTGTATGTTTTTTGCTCTGGGTCAGCTACCTGGTTACTTCCACAGCTCAGTGTGTTAATCACTCTAAGAGTGTCTATATAACCTCACACATCCTCCTTTAAGGCTAACGGTTTTCCTTACAAAAGTTCAGTAAGCGTAGACGAGAGGTTTTGCAGCTAATAATGAGGTGTCTTCCTGTGCTTTAAAAAAATATCTTATTTCTGAACCCAGAGATGCACAAAAGTTTCTAGTCATTATCCTGAACCTGTGATCATCTTAGGGTCAAGGTTGTGCAGAACACTGCAGATTGGGAGATCACCCCACACAGGAGTAGCTAATCTCATGAAAACTGCCTTTTACCCAGTGTTCTACTTAGCACTGACTGTCAACTAAACCACCTAGAATTACCTTGAAACTTGTCCCTTGATCACTTCTCATTGTCATGCCTTTCCTTGTGATGTTCCACCTCGCTCGGAATTCATCCTCTCTGGGAGTCCCTTAGGCTGCTGCTCTTATTCCCTCTGAGAACATCACAGATCTTTGATAGACACAACTGGGATGTCACTAAAAGTATCTGAAATGTGATCTTGCTTCAAGTGTTTTACTGGGTTAGGGTTTCCTAGAGTCTGAAGCAACATAATACATACGTACAGAATTGTTTTGTTTAGTTTTCTTTATTATGCTATATTAATTACACTAAATAAGGGGCTTTCATCATGTCATTTTGATACACACATACATGCATATGTGTATATTAACACATGAACATGTGTATATATATATATACATATATATATATAGATATAGATATATATAGATATATATATAGTATGTTGCACGTTGTCATTTTTGAGTGTAAATTTAAATGGCATGTCACATCTAAAGTACCACATTGCATAAAGTCCCAGAAAGGAGAATTATTATCACTGTATATTAGTTGTTTTTTCTCATGGCTGTGAACAACCATCTGACAAGAAACATCCTAATGAAAGAAGGGTGTGTTTTATCTCTCAACTCAAGGTTACAGTCCATTATGTCATGGATGTCACTAGGGCAAAACTATAAGGCAGATGGGCGTGTCACATCCACAGTTAAGAAACAGAGGTGAAACAAGCCAAGCATGTTGCCGAATACCTTTAATCCCAGCACTCAGGAAGTAAAGAAAGGCAAACTTCTGTGGGCTTAGAGCCAGCCTGGTCTACAGAGAGGGTTCCAGGATATCCATAGCTACATTAGTAAGACTCCGATAAAATAGGAAAAAACAAACAAAAGAATAATAAAACAGAGGTAAGTGCTGGCTCTCATCTTCCTTGCTTTCTGCTTTTCATTTTAAATAGTTATTCATTTTGTATGCGCGTATGGAGGTGGAGCTCATAAGATAAATGACAGAAACTCTTTCTCTCTACCGCGTGAATTCTCAGGACTGAATCAAGACTGTTATTGCTTTAAGCAAGTACCTATACCCACAGAGCGATCTGAGTGGCTCATAAACTTGCTTTTTGCTTTTTATTCTGCCTGGGACCCAGGCATATGGAAGTTTGCCTCCTACATTTAAAATTTATGAACCATACATTCTCACTTAAATATCTCTGGAGACACCCTGACATATACACCTAGAAGCTTGTCTCCAGGTGATTCTGAATCCTGTTAACTTGAAAAAAGATATGAACCATCACACTCCCTATGGACAGTCTGTCTTCTTAGGGGAGCCTTAACATGCCCTTGATTGTTTGGTGCAATGTGAAAATCTAACATAGCCTTGAACTTGAATTTGGGGTGCCATAGTGTCAGCTCTGTCCTTGGAGAACATTAATATAAAGCTATCCTAGGAGGCTGGCTTTGGGCTCAAAGACTTACAGGAAAATGAAATGTATTGTAGTTCAGAATTTAGGCCAGGAGCATGGTTATGCCTTTCTGCCTGGAGATGGGGCCACTTGCAACTATATGGAAGGCTGGTTTCCATGGTGTTAGAAGATTCATCAAGCTCAAGTCTCCTGATGAGCTGTTTTGCCTCACCAGGGATTGCTTCTCTGAGAACTAGCTTTTGCCTCATTTCATCTGAGTTCATGCAAACAGAATAATTTCAAGGAAGCAGTGATTTAGATCCCTGAGCTTTTTCACATCCTTTGGACTAAATCACAAATCCGCTTTTTCATCTTAGATTTATTTTTTTAACATTTGTCTTTTAATTACAGGGACACATGTGTGTATATATGTGAGGTGTGTACAAACATACAGAGGAGTCCAGGAGAGAGGATCTGATTTTCCAGAGCTGGAGTCACTGATGGTTATGCACAGCTTCATGTGGGTGCTGGGACCCAAACTCAGGTTCTCTGCAAGAGTAGTGCGCTTACCTAACTGATGAGCCATCTCTCCAGCTTCTAATATCTGTGGCCTGGAAGTGAAGCCTCTGTGACAGAAAGCATCTAAAGAATGAGGCTGGTGCTGAGCTAAGTAGTTTGTTTGCTGAGAGTAAACAGCAAAGGAAGTAAGAGCTTTTGGAAATGAAGAGATTCTCGCAACAGAAAAGACCAATTGGGGATGCATCTGGTCCATAACCCTGACTGTTCTCTCTGTAAACATTCTCCTTACAACTGTGTTCCACTTGTAGATACTTGGAGAGAGAGAGTGATTGAGGGGGGGGGGAGGGAGGGAGGGAGGGAGGGAAGGAGAGAGAAAGAGAAGGAGAGACAGAGAGGGAGAGGAGGAGAAAGAGAGAGCTCATTCCTATACAAGTACAAGGTCCTGTAGATCCCTGAAATACAGGTTTAAAAACAAAACCCAGCAGTGGTAGTGATGGACTTGTAATCCAATGCTATAGAAATGACAACGGAAAGACCCCTTGGGCTCAGGTGCCAGCCACCAAGTCTACTTGGTAGGTACATAATTGTGAGTTTCCTGTTACCTCTACATGTGTGCATACTCAAGCACATGTACCTCCCCCAACACACAGTGCACACACATGAACATACATGTATCCACACATATATGCATATATTCAATATAGATATAGAAAATGACAATTAAATAACATACATTTGGAAAGTCATATCCTATGAGAAGGAAGCTTAAAGTTGTTAGGTCTCGTTGGAGTTTACGCCCAGGGGCTTCTGGACAGAATACATCTGTCCTAGAGGAAACATTGTGGGGTTAATCAGATGCATGCACATAAAGCAGCATGCATAGTCTTATTTTTCAATTTTCCTCCTTTATTATACTTTTAACTCTTTGAATTTTCTTATGTAATATATTTTGGTCGTGTTCTCTCTCCTCGTTCATGTCCTCACAGATCCTATCCATTACGCTATGCAACCAACTTCATGTTCTAAAGAAAAAAACACCAAACCATAACAAACACACACACACACACACACACACACACACACACACACACACACATACACAGGAAGCCCATCCTGGGGTATGGTTGACATACTGTATATCTCCACTGAAGAAAACTGATTTTTCTCTCTCCTGGCTGCTATCAATTGCAAATAGCTTTTTGGTTAGTTGTGCCCACTTCTTCTTCTTGGTGCTATGATTTTCTCCAGCTTCAATATGAATAAATCTTCTGCAGGTTGCCACAATTTCTATGAGTTTATACATACATCAGCCCTGTTATGTCTGAGAGACACTGTTTCCTTGGAATCTCCCATCACTTTTAGATTTTGCAATATTTCCACTTCCTCTTCCAAATAGATCCTTGGGCCTTGGGGGGAGGGGGATGGATTGACAATTAAGAGTACTTGCTGCTCTTCCAGAAGACCTGAGTTAGAGTCCCAGTACTCACAGGGAAACTATCTCCAGTCATTGCATACATGAATATGCATGCACACACACACACACACACACACACACACAATCTCATTTTTAAAAAGTGGTGGCAAACTTCATGTCAGACAATTATAATCATCTTAATCCTTCTCTTAGTTGACACCAGAATTGCTCAGTGTGAATGACATTCACTACTCGTGCCGTTCATCTTACTGATACTATGATGCCTCTACAAGATTTCTGTCAACCCTGTTGCTATACCACAAACATCTAAAAGTTAAGGCCTAGCATAGGAGCAAGCTTTTAGATCTTTTGTGACAGGGAAGGCATCTCTTCTGAATACTTGATTCCAGTTTATTGTTTTAATAAACATTTTCTTCATGCCCTACTTTGGAGCCTTGGTAGAATGATATTATATACTAATAAAGTAATAGATAATATATGGTCTACTCAATTACTTCAAGAAAATACATAGATTTAAAAACACAAGGCTTAATTAGAGCCATTATCTCATCAAAAGTTGAAAAAAACCATTCTTGGAGGACAGCTTTGCCATTTCTCGACTGTTCGTTTAACAATGCCTGGCAATCAGGTAGCCAATCATTTACTTCTTGTCAATCTTCCCTCATTTAAGGACAATAAAGACCCCCAAGCTTAGAGATAATCATTGTACAGATTAGACTCCTGATTTTATATGTGAATAAAGTATTATATAATTTTTAAAAAATAGCAGCTTACATTTTGTACTCCATCAATCTATTTCAAAGAGGATTTTTTTTCTTACTATACTTTCTAGGGATGCTTCAGTGATTAGAAGGATCTAACAGCTTCTTTTTTCTCTTACTTGTGTGTGTGAGGGGAGGAGAATCCACAATGAGTAGTTTACAGCTGTCAGTAACTCCAGCTCTAGAGGATCTGACACCCTTGTCTGGCTTCTACCAGCACGTATACTCATCTTAATTACATACATGCACTCAGTCTAAGCTCTGTATCTGCACACACTCTAAGAATACATCTACCACCAATAAATACATTTTGGTAAGGTTTGGAAAGTGGTCATGCATACAGGTTGGTACAGCTGTAGGAACTGGCCCTTACTGTGAATTCCTCCCTGTCAATATCAACATCTGATTTTTCCTTATACTATGCCTGGAATGTTGACTTCTTGGGTTTATGCTTTCTGCCATCTCCTCTGTATGGTCATTTCTCTGGTTTAGATTATAGATGTCTCTATGCTGCATTGTTTACTTTTATGTTTATTTAGAAACATAGTCTATCAGTAACCTCTCCCTTAAATTACAGTAATGATTTCTTGAAAAATTTCAATTGTATGCATATTCTGTAGGCATCTGAAATCCAACATATTCAACATTTACAATATATTATATTATCGCTCAACTCATGTGTATCTTAATTAATGATAATTAATCCACCAAATTGCTCAAAACAAGGGCCCCAGTATTCTAGATTCTCTTATTTCCTTGTCTTGCATTCCAACTTATTCATCAGATCCTTGTGACTTCTTGTGACTTTATAGCACACACACACACACACACACACACACACACACACACACACAGGGGAGGGGAGAAGAGAGAGAGAAGATCTATCTTGTTCAATTATGTGGACAGATTTTTAATTTATTTGTATTGACTTCTGATAGTTCTATCCTTCTACTATGTAGGTCATAGAGAATGAGCTAGGTTGTCAGCTTAAGGGCAAGTACCTTTATCTGCTGAGACATCTCACTAGCCCTCTTACAACCTATTTCTTGCTTACTTCTCTATTTTGCAGAGATATGTAGTACCATCATGTTAACAGAAATCTCAGCTTCCTGTATCACTTTGTCTGACATGCCTCTACATTTCAGTCACAATAAATTGATACTTTCACTGAATTTTCTGTGTTCTTTGACCCTCCATGAGTCTTAGCTGTTCTGTCCACATAGAAAGTACTTTTCTTATATTTCTGCTCCAAGAAATCTTATTTGCCTTTTTATACCCAACTCAATTATCACTGCTGTGTGATGTCTTCCTTAACTTTACCAGGTTGAGTTAAATTTTCCTCCTTCTGTGGGTTCAGGCAGAATCTTGAGTATCTTGGTTGAAAATCATAACATATCACACTCATTTGTTGTATCTGTGTCCCTCTTTAACACTTTTAGAGATTTGTCTTTAGCTTGCCTGGCCTTGGTGACTAGTATAGTATCTGGGGAAAAAGTAGATGTCAAAGTATGTTTGCTGAATGAGTAGTCTCAATTTCATGCTCCAAGAAATGCAACTCAAAGAGATGTCAGTACTACATTATGGTATTTCTTTGTGCAAGTGAGATACAATTCAATACATAATTTTTATAGTTTTCAACAGTGTAACACATGCAAAGTTTGGGCATTACCTAGGAAATGTATTCAATTTTTCTCTTGTCTGGATCATTTCCAACATGTATTCGTGTCAACTACTCCTCTCCACTGTAATCCCCCTCTTAGAATAAGATGTTCATTTCATACTTTTACTGCCTGCTTGTCACAAGTTGTAAGCTTTGTAAAAGAGGCTCCCTGCATTTATCATAAAACTGAAAACTGTAATTAGGAAATGCGCAAATGTACTGGGACCTGCTCCAAGATGATGACTGTCTCTAGGTAGAAAATTGAGACCAGAGGCTCTCTTTTTCCTTGAATGGAGACAGATACTAATGGTGGGTTGAAAGGGGCCCCCAGAAAGACATGGATAAGGTGAACTGCCAAGATAAGACCTTTCCCTGACATAGAGATGAGACTTTTTTTTTCATCCATGGGTAAATATCCTAATGAACTGGGATCCCTGGTATATGACTTTGGTACTTGACCTTGGCACAGGGTAAAGACATGCCTCATACTTACAAAGGGTTTAACTTTTCTTCTAAGCCACTAGGTATTTATTAAAGCATTCTCTCTCTCTCTCTCTCTCTCTCTCTCTCTCTCTCTCTCTCTCTCTCTCTCTCTGTGTGTGTGTGTGTGTGTGTGTGTGTGTGTGTGTATGTGTGTGTCTGTCTCTGTCTCTCTCTCTCTCAAAAATGTTCATATAAAAAAAAAGTATTTCTCTACTATCTATAGCCCCAGAAGCCAAACATCAGAACAAGGGGAAACAATTTATAGACAATTTCAGGCTAAATGATTTTATTTTTGTCTAAAAATGAAACCAAACTACTCGGTGAATGAGGGAATTCCCACCACTGAAAGGTAGATTGGATGGGAGGGTGTTCCCACCATTGAAAGGCAGCCTGGATCTTATGTTACCCTGGGTAACATAAAATTACTTATGCTAGAGGTGGTATGCAATGGGGAGCTGTGACAAAGGTCAAACTGCACAACATTGGTTTCCTTACTCAGTCATCTTGCTTCCAGAGAAAACACTGCCCATGGAAGAATTAAGATGCTGGCTGACCACTCCTTGGATGGCAAATGTCTTAGTATATTCTAGATGCTATAACAAATCATCTGGTCACCATTCTGATGGAATGAAGCAAGGCTAAGATGGCAGTATTAGATTTGGTGTTTTCCATTAGTTGGTGTTTGTTTTTGCTTTTATCCCCACTAGGTTGGAGTAGAAAATGTGCTCTCTCATGCTTCTTTCATGAGGACATTTGTATGTAGTTATTCTCTCTAAATTAAAATAGTGTAGCCTTGGCAGTCCAGAAATTCCCTATGTAAACCAGGCTAGCCTTGAATGGAGGAATCCTCCTTCTGCCTCTCAAGGACTAGAATGAAAAGTTTGTACTACCATGTCCCATCAGGATGTTTTTTTGAAATAGTTGAACTACAGATGAGATTCTACCATATTAACTTTGCTGGAACACAAGAGTTTAGAATATTAATCTGTAAAGATGTCTGAGTGGGTAAGAAATTGGATCCACAGCACCCACATAGTAGCTGTGCATGGTCACACCTGTACCTGTAACCCCTGTGGGATGTGTGGGAGTAGTAAGAGGATCATAAGAATTATAGGCTGCCAGCATGGGTCCAGACTCAGTGAGAGACCCTGTTTCAAGAGAATGGGGTAAAGAGTGATATCCTCCTCTGGCCTCTGTGTACATGAATGTATGTGCATAAATGTAATGCAATAATACACAGATCTCTCTCTCTCTCTCTCTCTCTCTCTCTCTCTCTCTCTCTCTCTCTCTCTCTCTCTCTCTCTCTCTCTCACACACACACACACACACACACACACACACACGTATCACATCATATCACAAGAAAAGAACTTAGAACATAATGGAAGCCATCTTGAATTGTGAGCCTCTACACAAACTCTTCCTCCATCATCTGGGGCTTTGAGTGGGTGTTAGAAGGGAAGATGCCCCCCTAAGAATTTTTAAGGCAGTGATCTGAGGGAGACAGATTCAAACAGCATGAGAAATGTTCAGGTTTGTCCTGATTTTCATGGCTTATTGCACAGCCATTCACATGTTTCTCTGTATGAGCAATATAATAACCAGCTTTCAGAAGGACAGACAGCATAATGAATGGATTGTAAAACATGCTCATAAAAACAGTATAGTGTGTCTAGAAGTGGGTGCTATCTGCCCTTGATTCACTGCATTTCCTGGCTTGCATTTTTACATCAGTTGCACATTTTCTATTAAAAAGAAGCATTTAATGGGCATGCAATTAATTTTATTTTATTTTCTCCTTTTTCCTCTCAAGGTGATAAAAAAAAAAAGTGACTACATGTGGATTGGGGGTGGTGGTGGTGCATTTTATATTCATGACAGAACAACGCATTCAGAACCATAGACTTTCTTACAGGGTAATTAATGCATGTTAAGTATCTTGTAAATATTATGTGGTAATAGCTCTAAATAAATATACACTGCAGTCAGAAGGATTCGTTCCACCCCTGCCATGGGGAACAAGATGTTCCTAATTAATGCCTTTATAAGGGGGTCCTGTGTCACCTTGGATTGTCTTGGGAAATTACAGCTTTAGTTTGCAGAAGGCAGTAAGAACGATTAATTAAGAAACCTTGACATGCCTGGTATGTGTCCCACCTGGGCTAAGTGGGTTGGACAGGCCCACCTGCTTCGCTTCCTTCCTCAAGCAGCCTTTGTTAGAGAGCAGGCTGCACAGCTATGGGTGTGTTTCTCAGAATCATTCTACCTCCAGAAAGACATGCTTATGAGGGACCCTAAATGCCTGCCATGTGTCTGTCTGTTTGTCTCCTGGTCACTTATACACAGCACCTGGGGCTTTATCTGGCAAGTGAGGGGAATGAGTGTGAGGCTATGTATGGGTTTGAGCTTAAATGCTATTCCTTCTGCCTGGTCTAGAGATGTCCTCTGTTGGTTGTGGCATCCTCACTGACTGCTCTTACCACCTGGACACACATGGCATTGCTAGGATATTGAGTGTCATTGTCATTGTCTTAGATATCCTCAGAGGTGATGGAGCATGAGGAAAAAAGGACTCTTGACTTTCTTTACCTAATGCTTTATTAATCCCCCAAATTCTTGGCTCGTGTCAAGGACTGAGGTTACAATGCCAATACAAATGAGGTGTTTAGCATAAATGTATTTTTGTTGATTCTTAGCCACTGTGTATGTGAGTCTCAGGGACCAAACTCATGTTATCAAGCTTAGCAGCAAGCACCTTTTCCATTGAGCCTCCTTGCTGGAAATGCCCCCAAAAGATATTCACCTCTTATCTTTTGATGACTCCCATGTACTTCAGGGATGCCCGCCCCTTGGAGATTCAGTAAACTTAAGTCAGAAATCTATCAAATGGCTTTGCAAAGTTTTCCAATCTTACTTTTAAGACAATACCCTCCACCAGCCTCCCCTTTGGCTGTTGAAATTTCTCTAAATGTTCTTAGACTTCATGCCTTTGTTATGGTCTGAATCTGAAATATTTTCTACAGGGTCATGACCTGGAATGCTCAATCTTGAGTTGGAGGCACTATTTTGAAAGTTATAGTGCTGTGATTCTCAAGCTATAGGTCACAACCCCTTGGGTTTGCATATCAGGTTCTTACACTGTGAATCAGAACAGTAGCCAAATTACAGTTATGAAATATCGATGATACATTTATGGTTGAGGGTCACTACAACACGAGGAACTGTATTAAAGGGTAGTATTATTAGGAAGGCTGAGAACCACCACACTAAGTAGCGTTTAGAAAATTGAACTGCATGGTAAAAGAAGGTCTCTAGGGGTAACATTGGTTTACACCTGCTTTCTTGGCTTCTTGCCTTCCAGGATGTGAATAGGCATCACCCTCATGTTCCTATTACCTTGCCTTCTAGTCAGAGTAGACTGAAATCTCTCTGAAAGCATGACCCACGTCAAAATAAATCCTCTCATTTTCATGCTTCTGTCAGATTTTTGCTCATGGAATCTGAAAGGTACAGATTGTGAGCTTCAAAGAGGTGGTTGTCAAATGTGACCTGGTAGCGTTATGGGTCACACCAGAAAAATGTAGGTCGGGCGCGTTTAGCAGTAGAAAAGTCCAGAAGGTTCAAGACTATTGAGTGGAATGATGCTTAGAACAGCATCGGGTCTTGACAGTATGGTGCAATCAAAGGAAACCCATTTGGATTATTCCTGGGACAAGTTCAAGTCTGACACTATATGAGCAGACTGTTCACTTAGCTAATGATGCCTCTAAAGAGAATTTTGTGGGAGTTAATTTTCTGAGAATCAGTGTCAGTAGACAATTAAAATCAGGATGGTAAAATCATGGTATAAGCCAGATGAAGACAGCTAAAAGGTATGGGTGGAAGGAGATCACCTTTATAATACAGCAAAGATGGCCAAAGATGATTTACAGTCACTAACTTTATGGTGCTACCATCACAGAAGAATATGCCTTAGCCTTTCAGCATGACAGTGAGTGTTATTGGAGAAAGTTATAGTCCTGGTTCTGGTAAAATCATGGGAAGTCATGCAGGTGTATGTTGCCAGTATTGAAGGATAGTCATCATGAGATTTGTAGGAAAAAATTAATAAAAAGACTTAATCCAAGTCTGGAGCCATAAGGGAGAATGACTGTAGTCGGTCTGGCTACAACAGGGGTCAATGAGGGCTTATCACCAGGGAGGGAGGTAGAAGAATGAATGGAATGTTTCTCATAGTAATTTGGCTAAATGTGATGGGAGGAAAGGAGACAAACATGGCATCTAACATGCTTCCTTGAACAGAAGGGTTGGGGGACTCTCAAAAGAATCATAGCGGGATTTTCACCTATAGCTGTTTTTCCAAATTGAAACATTAATTCCCTGAGGGAAAGAGAGGCTCAAGAGAATCAGAAAACTAACTTAAGGGGCTTCTGTAGCTCATACAACTAGACCCAAGATAACCAAAAAGTGACAGGATTCACAGCTTTAATTTCCTGTGGTCATTTGAAGCATCTCTTGACACCCAGAGCCAGAGAATATTTGTCAGACAGTAAGAGCTCACTAGCATTTAAACACAGTTAGAAATCATGCCTCTAGGGAAAAAAGATTGCTACCACCTGCAGCAATAGGGTACCCATTTCTTCAGTAATGCCTGTGTTAGTGCATGTGGACCTCAGTGACCAAGTGATGTCAGCTGAGTAATATGGAAATAATAGAATTTATCTTCCACTCAGGCGTTCTTGGAAAAACACACGATTCTGCCTTGTTCGTCCCCAAAACAGTGTGCTTGTGTCACAAAAGGGAAAAGAATACATTATTCAGTGTGACCAAGGAAATAAACCCAGTAGAGAAGATATGTTTTGATCTTTGTGTTAGGAAGGGACTGACTTACATTACTGGTAAAGTATAAACCTCGGAGGATGTACCATTTGAATGAGCTACTACATCTTCACAGTTCTCATCATATGCTCTCTCTCTCTCTCTCTCTCTCTCTCTCTTTCTCCCCCCCTTTCTTCCCTCCCCCTTTCTCTCCACCATGTAAGTCCCAGACCAGCTTTTAGGAAAAATCGATGGACTCAATTCCATCTGGCTTATTCAACACAATGTCTTGGGTTTAAAATTTAATGATTATGGTTGAAATTACAACCAAAAAATAACTTTACAACCAACTCAAGATTTGCTAGTGATTAGATAGCAGAACACAAAATAAAAGCACACTGTAGAGTGATGGCCAAGAACATATAGGCAGGGGCCCAGGAGGGTGGTGTATGCCTTAAGTTCAGCACTCGGGAACTAGAGGCAGACTGATCTCTGTGAGTTCCAGGCTAGCTGTGACAGTGAGACCATTTTTCTTTTTCAAAACAACAGAAACAAAGAACAGAAGAAAGCCAAAAAATCAAACCACTAAGCAAGCAAACCAACAACACACACAAAGGGACACACTCATATGCAAAAGAAAATGAATACATGCAGAATCTACAAATACAGAAACAAAAAACAAAAGACAAAAACAAACAACGACAAACCCCTGTATGACCTTTGGATGTCATTAGCAAGAGGGCCGTCTTAGTCTCTTAGTTTTATAGTTGATATTTCATGTCCTGTAACTTGAAGGACAATTTGTGTAAACACAAGAAGGTGCAATACCTTTCCTATCTTTCTTCTTTTGTTTTTGTTTTGTTTGTATTGCTTAGCAAAGAAATTGACTCACATGATCTTACAGTGTCTTTGGACAAAGGTTTCTTTTATTGAAGACTTTCTTCAGTCTTTGTTTCCCAATAGATTATACAAATTTGAACTCCTATTCTGTCAACTCAGACCTGTCATTCTGCTCATTTCCTCCATATAAAGTTACATAAGAGACAGAGACACCAGTCACAGAAAGATAGGGAAAGATAGGAGAGAAAGAGGAGAGAGGGAGAGGAAAAAGCAATGATGGAGGGAAGGAGCATATATTAATTGCATTTTCTGTTTTTTGTTATTCCTAACGAATTTGCAAATTTCTCTTTCTAACCTATAAAGAATTGAGTTGGGATTTTGATGGCAACCACATTGAATCTGGAGGTCACTTTAGGCAAGATGGTCATTTTCACTATATTAATCCTGCCAATCCATGAGCATGGGATATCTTTCCATCTCCTGAGATCTTCTTCAGAGACTTGAAGTTCTTGTCATACAGGTCTTTCACTTGCTTGGTTAGAGTCACACCCAGGTATTTTATATTATTTGGGACTATTGTGAAGAGTGTAATTTTCCTAATTTCTTTCTCAACCTTGTTTATGCTTTGAGTGGAGGACGGCTACTGCTTTGTTTGAGATAATTTGATATCCAGCCACTTTGCTGAAGTTGTTTATTAGCTATAGGAGTTCTCTGGGATTTTTTGGGTCATTTAAGTATATTATCATATCATATGCAAATAGTAATATTTTGACTTCTTTTTTTCCCAATTTATATCCCTCCTTTTGTTTTCTAATTGCTCTGGCTAGGACTTTGAGTACTATATTGAATGGGTACGGAGAGAGTGAGCAGTCTTGTCTAGTCCATGATTTTAGTGGGATTGCTTCAAAATGCATTCTTAGCCTCTGATGAGATGATTGTGTGGTTTTGTTTCTTTGAGTTTGTTTATATACTGTATTATATTGATAGATTTCCATATATTGAACCAGCCCTGCATCCCTGGGATGAAACCTACTTGATTGTGATGAATGATTGTTTTGATGTGTCCTTGAATTCAGTTTGCAAGAATTTTATTAAGGTTTTTTTTATTGATATTCATAAGGGAGGTTGGTATGAAATTTTCTTTCTTTGTTGGGTCTTCGTGTGGTTTAAATATAAGCGTAATTGTGGCTTCATAGAATGAGTTTGGTAGTATTCCTTCTGTTTCGATTTTGTGGAATAGTTTGGAGAGTATTGGTCTTAGGTATTCTATGGAGGTCTAATAGAATTCTGCACTAAACTCATCTTGTCCTTGTTTTTTTTTGGGGGGGGGAGACTTTTGATGACTTCTATTTCTTTAGGGGTTACATAGGGGTTACATAGGGGTTACAGGACTGTTTGGATAGTTTATCTGATCCCAATTTAACTTTGGTACCTAGTATCTGTCTAGAAAATTTGTCCATTTCATCTAGATTTTCAATGAAGTACTACTTAGTTATTAAAAACAATAACTACACAAAATTCTTAGGCAAATGGATGAATCTAAAAAATATCATCTTGAGTGAGGTAACCCAATCACACACACAAATACACCACCCCCCAAAATACACCTATGGTATGCACTCATTGATAAGTGGATATTAGCCCAAAAGCTAAGAATACTGAAGATACAATTCACAGATTACATGAAGCTTAAGAAGAAAGATGACCAAAGTGTGAATGCTTCAGTCCTTCTTAGAAGGGGGACCAAAAGTATTCACAGTAGGAAATAGGCAGACAAAGTTTGGAGTAAAGACTGAAGCAAAGGACTTCCAGAGACTGCCCCACCTGGAGATCCAGCTCATATATAGCCACCAAACCCAGACAATATTGCTGATGCCAAGAAGTGCTTGCTGACAGAAACCTGATGCAACTGTCTCACAAAGCTGACTAAATACAGGGAGGGACAGAACTTTGAAGAAGGAAACATCATCCCATGAAGCTCATCTCTGGAAAGCATGGGGGATCCATGATGCTGTTCCCCCAATAAGCTCTTCAAAATTATGTATAAATGTATCTTTAGATGTATTCTTACAGCAAATGCATTGAATTGGAACATACTTTAGTGAAGGTCTGGCTTCTAAGAAACCTTCTGATTATTCTAGAAGGGAAACAGCCCCAGATCACCCTAGGAATCAGCAAGGAAGGAGAAATGCTAGGCAGAAACTCCCAAGTTAATGTACTAGAGTGAGATCTGCACCAGTTGGGTCGGTCCACTGTACACTCTGGAGGGTGTACTTTGCTTTTGTTACTGTTCCTACTGAAAGTAAATCTTGAACACTTGGTCACTTTAACTGTTCCCTGGTGAGAGAGAATACTTGCTCAGGAGACAAGGACCAAGACCACTGTAGTTGGAATAAGGGAATCCAGAAGGTAGCATCTCTTCATCTAACAGTCTGAATTCTCTGAGATAGCACTAGGCAGTGTGATGGACAGGTACCTTCTTTCATGGGCAGGGACCTCAGCTTTGCCAAAGAGCAGGGGATTTGGAATCTCCATCACTTTAATCTCCCTTGTTTTTTTCTCCTTCCTTATCCTATACAAAGAAAGCATTAACACCCCACCCACAAATATGCAACCCTGCATTTGAGTTTCTAGGTAAACTGCAGTCCCACAATTCAGGGCAATGCATATGGGAGCTCTTTCAGAATCCTGTCATGCTACAATCAAGGCACTCCACGCATAGGTCTCTAATAGTACAGTAATCAGTGCTAATCACCTATACTGTTTATGTACGGGAGGACCTAATAGGATTCATGCCTCTGTAGTGAATACATTTTCCTTTAAAGTATAGCACATGAGCATACATTACCTGTTTAATTAAAAACAAAATTCTCCAGCCAACAATTTGCTCCCTTGGGCACAAGTTACATACATTATGATGCTTCTTTTAAGTCAACTGATTGCATATTCTTTCACTTGTTTGTCATTGTATATGACTGCTTATGGTTTAGGTAGATAAATATTTGATCCTGGTTTTTCCTTTGATGAGCATTGGGTTGCTTTTGTGCAAGCATGAGGCAGAAAGTTCATGCATACTGACTGTAATGCACTGCAGCTTACAAACACAAGATGCTTGATGTCTGACATTATTCTCATGGAGAAGTGCACAAACCTCTATTAGCCATAGACAGGAAAACAATAGGAAACCAAAGTAAAGATACCAGCAAAGTCTAATTTGACAAGCCAAGAGTTTGTTTGGTTACGTAAAGGAAGATGGTGAGACGATGAGGAGTTAAATATATATAATCAGAATGACTCAAAGACTGCTGGATCATCAAAATCCCTCCCCAGTCTGGGTAATTGCATAGAAAAGCTGTGTCACTGGAACTCACTGAATAATTTGCAAGCAGAATGACAGGTTGATGAAAGGTCTCTTACAGGCAACTCAACTGCTCTACTCCTCTTAAAGACAACTTGACTAGTCTGTCTTCTAGGCAGATTGGATTAAGAGTATCTCTCAATAGTCCTCATTACTTATCAAATTTAGGGATGGCAGGGTCTCATGTATCTGGTAAGTTTCAGGAGCTTCCTGAACCTCCTGAGTGGAACTTTTAATTCTTAATGAACTCCCTACAGGATGGGTAGTATAAACTCAGAGGAAATTGCTACATAGCAATGCTAAAGACATATAGGAACAAAGAACTCACCATTAATTCTTGCTTTTTTTCTGACAAGTTGGTGCCAATATACACAAAATTGTGGGGAAGCCACAGTATACAGTCTTGTGACTTGTGTACATCAGAGTTTATGGTTGCATTTGATCACTTCTAAGATGTTAATAAGTTATTTTAACCACTACAAATATAAGTTGCATAACCCAGAGCTATGTGGATGCTTCATAATGGTGGCTAATACTCAACAAATGTTTGTCATCTTTACTCATATGAAAGTAGGTGCCCAGGGTTGACATGGAAGCACAGACCTATAGTCTCAGTACTTGGAAGGCTGAAATAAGAGGATTACTATAAATTTGAGGGCCAATCTGGTCTGTATCAGCTCAAAGCTAGCTAGGACTAAATACTGAGTTGTGGTCTCAAAACAAAACAAATCAACAGCAGCTCAGTTGGTAAAGTAATTTCTTTGAAAACATGAGGGCCTGAGTTTAATCCTTTAGGACCTCTTTTTGTGCAAAAGCTTAACATGGTAACATGCACATATAACTCCAGAGCTCACGAAGAAGAAACAGGCAGATCTGTCAGGCTCACTGGCAAGTTTGTATATCTCATTTAGTGAGTTTAAAGCCAATGAAGAATTGAATCAAAAACAAGAACAATCCTTTTGGGGAAATTGCTTAGAAAGGAAATGAGTGCCCAAAACTTCTAGATTCAATTGGGTATAAATTGGGTAATATAAAAGTGCTTCAGAGAAGGAAAGGCAGTAAAGAGGAAGAGTTGGTCACAGGTCTATGGCTTGAGGTCAAGAGGGATGTGGGAAGGGAGGCATCTGCCCAGCTGTGAATGACCAGAAGTCAAACATTGAGAATAACTTCAACTTTAAGGGAGTGTCTCAAATTCAGAGGAAATGTTGAGATTTCATTGTAGAGCATCTTGTGAGTTTTGTGAGGGCTGAATGACAGAGTAGAGAAAGTGGAAATAGGTAAACTACTAGGCAAAGACAACAGCACATGCATGACAGCGCTCGTGTGAGA
Organism: Micromys minutus; assembly: GCF_963924665.1. Taxonomy (NCBI): domain Eukaryota; kingdom Metazoa; phylum Chordata; class Mammalia; order Rodentia; family Muridae; genus Micromys; species Micromys minutus. Next base: position 16,107,600 of record NC_137964.1, on the reverse strand, counting down.
ACAAAAGAAATCCATGTTTGCATGTTTATTGATGTGTGTGTGTGTGTGTGTGTGTGTGTGTATGTATGTGTATGTGTATGTATACATATGTATGTGTGTGCATGGATGGATAGGCCAAGGGACAACATTAGGTGTCATTCCTCAAGTGTCATCGATTTTATTTTACAGGGTTCTTACTGACATAGAATTCACAAAGTGGGTTATGCTGGCTGGCCAGTGAGTCTAAAGAATCCTCATTTCTGCACCTTCTCATCATGAGGAATAGAAGGCAATGCAACTACACCCAGAGTTCCTAAACACTGGTTCTGGAGATTAAATTCATGTGTTCATGCATGCGTGGAAACTTGAGTCACCCTCCAGCCCTATTGGTTTTGTTCTAATATGACTGTCTGGTTGTTTGAGCTCTGAAGCACTTGAATTACTTCACCTGCTGGAATGGTACAAGAAACTTTATTGTTATGTTTATAAACCAACCACTCCATTCACCTTTTCCCTCTCCTCACTTGCTCTGCTATGCACTCATCCCTGGGTGCTTTACTTGGAGGATTGGAGGACTGGAGAATTGGAGGATTTCTTTTTCTTGATGGAGGTTCATTCCAAAGTCAGCCCCAAGTCAGTGCAGATCTTCAAAATCAGAGGAAATCCCACAGACAGACAGAATGAAGCCAAAGCAAGTGCAGAAATAAAGAATGTGAGTCATGTCAAGCCTGCATTCGTGAGATGAGGAGATGGAACCAGGGCCTGAAGGTAATTAAAGCAGTATTTCAAGAGATATACACATGGTCTTCCTTGATAGATCTTTCCAACTAACCATCACCACATTTTATAAAGTTATCACTGATTTTAATTAGACAGCCAATGCTTGTTTATAGACATTCACTGCTTATCTGGGGTCACATTACAATAAATAAGTTTTTGCTTAAAACGGAATCATACATATTATATATTAGATCTGAGAATACTTGTTCAAATTATTTGTTATGCTGCTGTGTTTTCATACATTGCCGTGTGTAAAGATTCTGGGAGTTGATTTATGGACCCCTTCAGGGAACTGGGGATGTCTACACTCACACAGTAGGACCCTAATATCAATGATTGCTCAGGTTGCTATGTTGACTGTTTGACTGAGAACTTACCCACCATCAACCATCAAAGCTTGACTGATTATTTGGAAAGGGTTAAGTCCACTGACTATGACACAGGTTAGAGCACTTGATTACAAATGATAAACTGTATGAAATGAGAGTAACAGATACCCAGGAACTGTGTATGCTGGCTGCTACAAAAGGGGGTAAACTCCAGAACATTCTTGACTCACAAGAAAGACAAGCCATGTCCCTATTATATTTGCTTCATAGTTTCCAGCCCAACTTGTTTCTCAGCTCAGGGACTGACTATTCTGCATTGATATCTCACATACATGTGTGCACATGACACACAAGTGTGCACACACACTTGAAGACATTCACCTCTCTCTAGATTATACTTACCAAGATTATTTAGTATTTTGATATCTTTCCACCCACATGTATACTTGTACATACCTATGTGAACTTGCACACACACACACACACACACACAAACTCACAACTTACACGACACATAGTAGGTCTTTAAATAAATGTGTCACTGACTTACTGAAGGAAAGCAAAACCATTTCTCCATCCTGAGACTCCCTCGGAGGAAAATTAGGATTTTGCACACAGGAGCAGCAGGGCATCAAAGGGCTGTTTGACATTTTCAAAGCTGATTTCAGATGCTCACAGGAATCTGCTAGTACATTACTTTTCTGCCTCAGTAGTCTGGGATATATTCACAGCATGTAGCATTCTTCAGAGCTCTGCCAGCTACTGGAAGAAGGGAGGTAACAATTTTAGGGGAAGCTTGTGCAGAAGTGTGGCAGAAGATCCCTGGATGCAGGCAAGGAGCAGTGATAAGAACGCATTGATCCAGACACACTGGACACTGATCTCTCATCACTGTGGCCTCACAAAAGAAAAGCAGCATGGAAACATAGGACGTTTATTGGTTTTATTTTTCTTTTCACTTTATTTTCTTTTTTCTTCTTTCTGCAGTATAAGCTCAAACTCTTGGCTTTCACACACACAGGCACACACATAAACACATACATACATATAATTATCTCATGTAGTAAAAACCCAAGATTTCATCTCAAACAATCCACCCACAATCTGGAGAGAGATGAACGTCTGCAAGAATAAGCAAGCTATGAGCATTTGTCTTTCCGAGTAGATGTCACTTGATCAAATCAAAATGTGTAGGAAGATGCAGATAAAGGTTGTTAGCAAATAGCTGGAATTTGTTTGTGCAAGCTTGTGAGTGGGACATTCTATGAGATGGTTGATATCCTAGTTTCTGTTGTGTGAAAAAAGTACCCTGTGAAAGGCAACTTATGGTACTATTTAAAATAAAAGCATTTTTTTTGGCTCACAATTCCAGGTTATGGTCCATCACAGCAAGAAGTCTAGGCAGGAACTTGAGCAACCAGTCATATTAAAACCACATCAAGAGTAGAGGGAAAACAAATGCATACATGTTTTCTTCCTTGCTTGTGGCCAGCTCAAGCATTCATTTGTAGACAGTTCAGGCTCCATGTCTAAGGAATGGGACCACCCACTGTGGGCTGGGTCTTCTCATGTCAACGGACTCAAAATAATCTCCTAGAGACACACTCAAAGTTCAATCCAATATTGACAATCCCTTATTAAGACAGTCTCAGATGATTTGAGGTTGTGTTCATCACCCAAAGCTAATGAACACAGGTATGGGGGGGTACATCTATTAAGAGGTTCTCCAAGCGAATCTTGCTGGCCCATGAAAGCTTCCCCCATTATGCTGGTTATATGAGGAAATGGAAGCCTTGGCTGGAATTCCACCAAGACCAGTGTGACACATTTCCTCCATGGAACAAAAGCTTTACTCTGCACCAGGCTAGAACAAGGAAAGCTATAGAGGACAGGCACTATTGGTAATTCAGTATAGCTGAAGAGTCCTGGAAAAGCATATGAATACTTGGAGAAAGGAATAAATCCTATTATTTATCACCTCTATGTCTTGTTGCTCAGCAGTAGGAGCTTAATCAGAACTACAAAAATATCTGGCTGCATCTCCTGATGCTAGCAAGCTATTGTGCAGCCTTTCCTGTATAACATTTTACACACACACACACACACACACACACACACACACACACACACACACACACACGTGGAAGTGAAAAGTGTAGAAGTTTGTCAGTTCCATGCACAAAGAAATAGAAGTTGGAAAAATATTGTATATTTGTCGACATTTTCGCACATTGATCAGATCAATTCAGTATCGCCCTCCTGCTCTCTATTGAAGCCTTCTTCTTTCCGATGAGCCCCATCCCTACTTCAATGTCTTTTAATTTTATGACCCACAAACTTTAATTAGGATTATTTACAGGAGCATGGGGGCATGGTTATTTACTCTACCAAGGGTGACTTAACAATGACTAGACCACTGAGGAGAGGACTCCCTTCTTCTCACTAACCATGAACTACCAACAGTTCCCCAAGGATGGGGAGAGCCAGAGAGTCCTTCCCCCATTCACACTTCTCTCAGTAATAATGAAGCCTTTCTAAAAGCAGTTTTCTACTCCTAGTTTATCATATATTGTCTGGCTTTGGTATGGATTTCTGCTCTTTTGTCTTCTTGCAGCTACTGCTTTGTCAAATTCATTGGATTAAGACATGCCTGTGGAGACTTCTTTCAGAAAAGAAACTCCCCTGTAAGGATGGTCACACCACATTGCTCCTGTTCCCAAGTCCTTCTGTACCCTCTGTGGAAGCTCCATCCATTGCCCCCTAAAAATATTACATGCTTCCATAATAGATACTATAATTTTAGTTTCATTTCTGTTGCTATAATAAAGTACTCTAACACAGAGCAATTTGGGGGAGAAGAGGTTTATTTCAGCTCTGAATTATGGGTTATAGTCCATCATTGTGGGGAAAGTTAAAACAGGTATCACTTCACATTTTTCACATCTACATTTTTGAGGTGAGAAAAATGAATGCCCGTACCTTTTGCTCAACTCGTAGGTTCACCACTGCTAAGGGAACATTGAATATCTTTGTTCCTCTAGAGAGTTGACTTAACTTCATTGTTACTACTTAATTATTTTTGGCATGTGTTTGTATGTGGTATCTCTTTCACATGTGTATAAAGACACATCCCTGAATTCATACATATGTCTAGAAGAGGACATTGAGTGTCCTTCTCTATCATGCTATGATAGATCCCCTTGGGATGGGGTCTCTTACTGAACTGGGAGCTAATCTGCCATCCAGAAAACCCCAGTGGGCCTCCTGTCTCTTCTCCATGCAGCACTGGGGTTTGATGCTTGGGTGTGGCCACTACTTGCTTGTAACATTGGTGGTGGAGATTTGAACTTCGGTATCCATGCTGATAGAGCATGTGCTCTTACCATCTCACTGCACATCTCACCAGTCCCAGATTTTTTTATACTCTCCTTGGCTGCCCCATTATTTAGAGTCATCCCCTTTCTAGTGAGACCCTGTAGAATCATCCAGAACTGAGCAGCAACTTGGTGCATCCACACATAATATGAAACACTGTGGTGGGTAGAATACAAGTTGGAAGAGGGGGAGCCAGGCAGATATCTAGGGCTTAGTCTTTTATTTAAAAAAAAAAAAACTCATGACTTTCCCTGATCATCCTTAGGGCACCCACTGGTGTGTCCTGGTTGAGTTGGGCACTGGTTAGCTTTAGCCGACAGCTTGACACAATGTAGAGTCATGTGAGAAGAATATATTAATTGAGGGATTGTCTACATCAGTTTGGCCTATGGATATGTCTACCCAAATAAAAATCAATGTAGTGCTATTCCCTTGGCAAGTGTTTTATAGTTTTATAAGAAAGGTAGCTGAGCATGAGCCTATGAGCAAGCCAGCAAGCAGAATCGCCCAGGGTTCCTGATATTCTTTTTGGTGAAGTGAGTTCCCATTGTTGCTGTGTGGAATAGCATGCAAACCTTCTGGTGTGTTTTGACTTTGAGTCCTTAATCTATCTTCTTTCAATGATAGACTGTGACCTGAAGTTAGACACCCAAACAACACTCTCTCCTTCAAAGCTGCTTTTCAGTCAAGGTGTTTGGTTACAGCAACAGAAATGAAAGTGGAACAGCTTGTAAGAGTGGCTTTGCAGATCACCATGTGATTATGTTAAGAAGGTAGGAACCTGATCAGATGAACATGGAAGTATACACAGACAAACAAACCCACATATGCAGGGTGGTCCTAACATCCCCCAAGACATGTCTATTGAGTTATTTCTATTAGTGGGTAGGAAAAAGAGGCCAGGAAAGCAAACCCTGTCCTCTGATTTATTTTTTCTTTCTCTCAAGCTCCAGCACTTGCATAATATTCTCTACAGAATAAGTGTCTATAGTAAATGTTTATGGAATGAATGTTAAATGCACGTGTACAAACACACAAAGGCCATGGTTAAAATGTTCTTTCTCTACTTGTTTTAGCTCTATAGGGAATACATGTATCGTTTGGATAATTCAACACGTCTCACACTTGGTAAACCTGGAACTGCTGTGACTTGTTTATGAAGCATCATTTTTCTTCACATTATTTTATGCATAACTTTACTATCAAAACAAATCAAGACCCTGAACAGCATTTTCCCTTGAAGGACAAAACATAAAATAAGGCAAAAATTATTTTAATAAAACCTTTCATTCTTCCATATGATGCATTCAAGAAGTAAGTATCTAAAATATCCGTACACCTGGGATGACTCTCCCCTGGGTGCCTTTTTATTCCTTCAATGGAAATTATCTGCCAGGTGGGAAGGCTGAGGCTTTTTGTCACTATTGAATAATTGATCTAGTTGAGTTTGAAGCATCGACCTCACTAACCTGCGGACAGAGGAGCAGCAAATGCCAGATACCTTGTGGCATTGCCATCTCATCCAGGATGAAGGCTCCAAGGCAACACACTGAAATATTATCTTGTAACTTTGTTTCGGGAAGCCATAGCTGCACTCCTGTGTTGTATCCGAGTGCAGTACAATTCCTACAAAAAGAGTGAGCTTAGTGGATATGTGGATACGAGCTGTTGATATAGTCAGCAAAGTAGTTGTCTTACAAACATGAAGATCTGAATTCTGTTCAGAATGCACATGAAAAGACAAGTGCATGAGCCTGTTCTTGTAACTCCAGAGAGGTGGAAATAGATGAATCCACAGCTTGACCTAAGTCTCAAGCCAATGAGAGACCTCGCCTCAAAGCAAAAGTATAGCAAAGCAAAAAAGCCGGAAAACACAAGTGGATAGTATCCAAAGAATGACATCAGAGGTTGATTTCTGGTACACACACACAGACACCCACCTACCCCACACATACACACACACACACACACACACACACACACACACACACACCTACAGGCATCTGAACAATCTACATGCAAAAGAAACAGACACTCAAAAACAATGGTCTTCAATAGAGTAATAGAGTATGTGCCCTACACAAGCTATTTGGCCTTGCTACTCTTAAATCCAAGGTAGAATGTTTGGGAAAATATAGTCCACAGTCAGCAGTGATTAAGATGTACCTGAGGGCTGCACAGTTGGCTCAACAATTACGTTTTCTTTCTGCTCTATCAAAGACAAGAGTTTGGATGCCAACACCCACATTGAGTGGTTTACAAATACCTTTCGCTTCCAGGGATGCAATACTCCATTCTGATCCCAGAGGATAACTATGTAAAACAAAAGATGGCACACACACACACACACACACACAGACACACACACACACACAGAGAGAGAGAGAGAGGCAGAGAGAGAGAGAGAGAGAGAGACATACACACACCCCACAATTTTTTTCAAAAGGGTATCTGAGGAGGTGGTGGCACACACCTTTAATCCCAGCACTTGGGAGGCAGAGGCAGTTGGATCTCTGTGAGTTCAAGGACAGCCTTATCTACAGATAAATTTCCAGGGTAGCCAAAGTTGTTGCACAGAGAAACCCTGTCTCACAAACCAGGTTGCAGGGGGCAGTATCTTTTTCGTGTTTTCTGAGGTATAGCAGACTTTATAACTCTCTCGTGATAAACAATTTGAAGTAACATGTGAAAGCTAGTGTGTGTGTGTGTGTGTGTGTGTGTGTGTTCATGTACACATATGGGGTAATGAATCAACTTCAGGCACTATTTCAGAACATACTGACCTTACTTTTTGGAGAATGTTTCCCTCATTAGGATTTAGCTCTAACAGCTTGCTTGTTAGGCCAGCTGCCCTGCAAGTCTCAGAGATCCACCCACTCTTCCCCAGCACTTTCCAAGTTCAAGCCAGCGTTCCTGGCTTCTTCTGTGGGTTCTGGGTTCAATCTTATATCCTTATGCTTCCACAGCCAGTACATTATGGTTGGAGACATCTTCCTGATCCCATGAAAATATTTTTAAAAAGAATGAGTTTTTTTTTTTAAAAAGGAAATCTGAATCTAAAATCAGAAGAAAATTTGCAATCAGATTAAAATTAACTTGCATCTAAACTAGACATTTGTTGTGATTTGCTGGATCCTGAAGGTCTGAGGTAGTTTGCTTTTTACTGCTATGATTAAAACACTGTTGTCCAAAGCAATGTGGGATGGAAAGAGTTTATTTTGCTTATTCATCCTAGTCAGAGTCCATCAACCAGAGAAGCCAAAGGCAGGAACTCAAAACAGGAACCTGGAGGCAGGAACAGAAGCAGAAGCCCTAAAGGAATGCTGCTTACTGGTTTGTTTTCCATAGATTGCTCATCTTACTTTCTACAACCTGGGAACACCTGTCTAGGAATAGCACTGCCCATAGTGTACAGGGCCTCCCTCAACAATCACTAATCAAGAAAGCATACCACAGATTAGTTTGTAAGCCGATCTGGTGGGAGCACTTTCTTAGTTGAAGTTTTCTCTTCCCAAATAATGCTATGTCAAATCCTTAAATGCCAACCAGCACAGGTTCTCTAAAGATATAATTAACCTGGGTGCAGAGGAAATTACCACATAGATCAACAGTCATGAAAAGGCTACTGAGGTGGAAACATTCCTTGCACTGTTTCATTGGTCTTGAGCCTTTACCACTTCATTGGGACAGGCATGGCAGAGAATTCCTGGCATTCCAGCCAGTCCTCCTACCTCCCACTGATATGTGTTGATTTGGTGGGGGCCTGGTGGCTTCTACTAGATGCTGCTGTTACTGACACTTTTGTACTGGACTGTTGACACCCTATCACTAGTGAACTGGACTGCTGGTATCCTGACAACGAAGATTAGAATCACCCACCAGAACAACTTCTAAACAGGTCCACCTCTCCTTGTCCTATTAACCATCTTTTCTCCCCTACCTTTGGATGCTGGGCTAGAAGAGGGGTTGAAGCATTTGAGAACCCTTATTGAAGTAGATTTTGAAAACTCTAAGCCCAAACAAACTAGCTATGAACCTGTCTCATGTAAGAGAACAATAGGTGAGTTCTGGTGTCTGTCCCTGCTGGGGGACTGGAGGATAGATGAATATCCCCCTTGCAAAGAAAACTGCCATTTCTGCATGTCTCCCTCTGAGTGTGCATTTGAGGCAGCTTAACAAACACCGAATGCTTCATTGAACTGCCAGGATGTTTTGCAGAATCATCATGAGAATATGCCAGGTATAGCCCTAACGTTAAGCCTTTGTTTCCTACTTTATTTTTCCTAGTTGTTTTCCTCTCTTTGTTTCCTCTCTTCTTTTCTTCTCTCTGCCATTTCTTTATATCCCTCTCTTCCTTCCTTCCTTCCTTCTTTTCTTTCTCTCTCCCCTTCTTTTCTTCCTTTTACTCCCCCCTCCCTCTTACTATCCCTACCCCCACCCTTTCTTGGTGATGAGAAATAGGTCCCCAGTGTGCATGTGCTAAGCAAGAATTCTCCCACTGATCCTGCTTCCTGTTTTTCTACGTCTGGAGAGTTCAAAAAGGGTTGTTACATTTTAAGAGACTGTACAGTTTAATTTTAAGCAGTGACAGATTGTATGTAGTCCACGGAGGCTCATCTATCTGTTAGACTATTTGACACTTTTGGGGAAATTTTGCTAACTCCTGCAGAAAGAGAAGAAACTGGGATGTAGTACAGGGACTCTCGGTGCTATGAGCCCTGGCTTAAGCTGTTGGAGTCTTGATCTCCTGTGTGTACCATGACCTGGTTAGGCTCTGCACCTAAGATTTTACATGAAATGGGGGAAGATATTATGTTTGAAGTGTTTGTTTTGATGACACTTTCACATTTGGGTAAATGCTGAGAGGTGACAATTACAAATATGATATGAGATGGAAGAGGGTTCCCATGAGGAAGGCCAAGCTCCCCAGAGAGGACAATTTGTGCTGCAACTCAGAGAAGAAGGCAATGTTGTAAGTCCTTCTTGCTTGCTGGATGCTTCCCGTGCATTCATTAGCTGCATTCCTGGCCTCAGGGAGAGGGTTGTGACTTAGACTACAAATCTCTAATCTACAACTAACTAGCAAAAGGATGAAGAGAGCCATAGGTTGTGTGTATGCACACATGCAACATCTGATTTGAACTTGGTCTTTTGCGAATTGATGTGATTTAGAGACACCTCCCAAATAAATGCACAGTACTCCAGGAACAGACACACAGAATACCGGTGTTCATTCCACTGATGCTGTGTAGCAGAAGAAAAAAATTGTTGAGATTTGGAAATGGAGAAATTGCATCTTTCAGAGTGCCTGTGTGCCAGAGTGTTCCTCAGAAGCATGCTAGCTGACTGCTCTTCCGTACACGCTAAGCATACCTAATATGTTTCCTGTCTCCCTTGCTCTGCCATACTGACTGGGAAAGGAAGCCATGAAAACGTCTCCATTCGTGAAATGGGTTGCTTAACACTTGGAATGGAAAATCCCTTCACCTCTTAGCTGTGATTATAGATCTGTGCTTCTGTGACCTTCCTTGGAAATCCGGCCCCTTTAATATTAAATGATTTGAAACACTAACACAGATCTTGCAAACACTTTACATGAAGATAATATATTTAGAATGTTTCCCCTTTGTACCTTCAAATGTGGGAAAAATGTGTTTTATTTTATTTTATTTTTTTATAAAACAGACATTTCTTTTTTGGATAAAGTAAATGAATAGGGAGACCAAAAAGGAAGCCAAATAGATGTCTTCTTCTTCAGTACATAGTCTAGCATAAAAGTCTATCCTGACTTTTTTTGTGGGGAGGGGCAGCTTGTATTTGCATTGGAAGTAGCCAGAGCTTAATTTTTCTGAACTAAATCAGTTTGCTGACCAAATATTTCCATGGTAGAAGGCATCTTTGGAATGGATGTACTAGATATTTTAAGTAACACAACCTAGATTCACCTGGGAAGAGAGTCTTAATGGGGAACTAACTAGATCAAGTTGGTCCATGATGTAGGAAGACTTTGTCCACTGTTGGTGGTCCTGAACATTATAGGAATCGAGAAGTCAAGCTGAGAGCCAGCCAACAGGGATCCTCGTGCTTATTCACTCTGGGCTCTTCTCTGTGGATGTACTGAACGTGCCGAGACCAGCTGCTTGTGTTCTTGCAGAGCCATTTCTGGAACTACAACCTGAAATTACATCCAGATAAACCCTTTCCTCCACTAATTTGCTTTCTGTCAAGAGAAAAATCTCAGCAATAGAAATGATGATTTAATGTTTAACGAAAGCTCATATTTCCAATTTTTCTAAGTAGGTTTATAGTGTTATTTTGCCACTGAGTCACAGTGCATCAGTATCCGTGTTTGTGTGTCTGTGTCTGTGTAGGTCAGAGGTCCATGTTAGACATCTTCATCTATTATTCTTAATCTCGTTCTTTTGAAACGGGGTCTCTCACTGAACTTGGAGCATGCTCATTTAGCTAGGCTGGCTGCTCAATTAGCTTCCAGGATTCTTTTATCTCCACCTCCCAAGTCTTGGGTTTCCTGGCATGTGCCACAAATGCCTGGCTTTTTAAGATGAGGATCAAACTGGGGTCCTGATCTTTGCACAGAAAACTACATTAGAAGCTGAGCCATATCCCTCACCCCCACTGATGACTCTTATGAGGAACAAAAATAGTATTTCTTCTCTCAACAATTTTCCAAACATTAGGAATGACTTTACTGAAAACAACAAAGTGCTTGATAGAACTTTTCTTTCTTATCCAATAATCATTTTCAGGGATGGAAACACATAAGAGACTTTAAGGAAGAAAAGGAAACAAATACTGTATATCCTAGTCTTAAAAACATTTTTAATGTATACAATGCACGTGAATATATGTGTATGTGTGTATATGCTGAATGCATGCCGTGGGGCACATTGGGAGGTCTCAGAACTCAGGTAGGACATTAGGCTCCATAACTAGGTCACCTTCTCTGCTGACATTTTATTGGCCTATTTCTGAATGAATGGAGAGGTCAAGGAGACGGTTGAGTGGTAAGAAGAAACAGCATTTATATTTCTGTTCCATAAGGAAATTTGGAAGGAAAAAGGCTTCATTCAGTCCTGCACCCCCATCCTCACCCACACCCCTCCCACAGCCTTTTAGAGATGATTGCATCTTCCACTGTGACCTGCCGGTCACTCTGACACTGCTTCAGCAAGCTCTGCTCCCACAGTTTGCAGAGCCCCACAAACAGGTCTCAGAAAATAGAGACAAGGAGCACAGCTTTGAAACTGCAGTGTGGAAAGTTTAGGGCCGTGGACAGAGCTCCACTTCACAGGATAAAGAACTCCATTCAAAGGGGCTGAGCCGGAGAGAAACTTGGGAACGATCCTTTCATGCCTCGCTCAGGGCACATCGCTAGGTTGCAGGGCAGAATTTCAAGTGATCGCATCTCACTGGGCAACTTTAGTGATGGGTTCATCACAATAGTACCTGGCAAGCAAAAGCCTGAGAGAATTGTTTCATAATTTTGCTACTATAACTCTCCCCGAGGTAGGTTGATCGATTGATCCTGGAATTACATTCTTTCCTGTCTACAAAAAGCAAACCTTTAGCCCTTGTGGCTATCTCAAGCTCTTTGAGAGGAAGATGTAATGGAAGGTTCACACAATCAGAGACCGCATCTTACTGCGTCAAGTCAGAAAACGAAGTCAAGGAACACAAGTACCATGTTTAATGTAAGCTATGGGTCCTAGATTTTTTTTTATAGATACATACAAAGAACATGAAAGTAGAAATAAAATTTCCTAGGAGAACAAAGAGGATACTAGAAGTAGAAAGGGTGGGAAGGGAATGGCCGTGGAGCACAGGGTTGACATACTCAAAGCACATTACACACTTCCATAAAAACCAGAATAGACTTGCACTGTGTAACCCATAATAATAAAATGTAAAAATGTAACCAGGCAAATGTAATGCTGCAGAGATGACGCAGTTGGTTAAACTTTTCTGAGTTTGATCCCTAGACTCTATACTTTATTAAAATAAGAGCTGTGTTTGGTGGCCTGAGCTTCTGGCCATAGCTGCAAAATATTCCTGGGGCTCCTTGCCAGCCAGTGTGACCTAATAAATGAGCTCCTGGCCAGTGAGCAAGCCTGCTTCCTAAAACCATATGAAATATGAAATGGTCCTGAGAAATGATTGCTGGTTTCCACGTGCACACGTATGTGTGATGTGCATACACATGAACATGGATGTACACATATGAATATATATGCATATAAAATAAATATACATACAGCAATACATAATACAAATACATACACACAAACAAATAAAATTAAGCAAAAGACACTACTCAACTATTTAGTTGCAATTCTTGGATATAATGGAAGACTAGCTAAAATGTCAGTTTGCTAATGTGTGTTCAGGGGTAGGATGGGAGGTGGGGTGGGTATACATGTGGATAGATAAAGCACAGTTGTGGAGGTTGGAGTACAGCCTTGGGAGCTTCCACCTTTTGTGTGAGATAGTCATTTTTTTGGGGGGGGGGAATGGAATTTTGCCAAGTAAAGCAGGTTAGCTAGACAGACAGCTTCCAACGATCCACCTCTCTTAGCCCCTTTGCAGTCCACGTTTTAGGTTAGTCCTGAGGATTCAAACTCAGATCTTAGTGCTGGAGAGGCAGGTCCTTTACCAACTGAGCCATCTTCCCAGCCCAACTTACTGGTTTTTGAATATCCACGGTGGGCTGGGCTGGGCTATCCTACATTAGTTAATGATAAGGCAATTTACCCCATGTGCATGCCCATAGACCAATTTGATGTGGGCAAGCCCTCACTGGGACTCCCTTCCAGGCAGCTCCAGGCTGTGTCTAGCTGAAGCTCACTAGGACAGAAAGTATATTACAGTGTTAGATCAAGCCACATGGATTGCTATAAATGCACCTACTAAAATAATTTTTTCATCCATTTTGTTTTTTTTAAATTAGTTGTAATTTTTTTTCGATTCTTGTCGTTGATTAATTGGAGTGTATATTGCCAACTGCTAGTGAGCTTTAGATATGGAAAAAGTACTTGGTATTGTGTAAAAAGAACTTAGGTCATTAGGTTTTTCTATGGATTTTCATGTAGATTTCAACTAACTCCCTAACAATAATTCAAGGAAGAAGAATGGTCCCTTAAGCCTTTCGTCAAAAACTTTACCAGGTTTAACATTCCATCCACCTGGGATTGGTCAGTAGTGGCTCTGAGTTAGTGCCAATCCAAGGGCAAAAGAATGGCACGTGTTCCCGTTCTTCACGTGGGCTTGAACCCAAGTCCATCTCACAGATGACAGCTCCCAAATTTTAGTATATGTGTTTCTGGTGTGTGTGTGTGTGTGTGTGTGTGTGTGTGTGTGTGTGTGTGTGTACACATACATGTTTGTGAAAATGTGAAAGTGGGTACATGCAGGCAGCCATGCATATAGATATATATGGGCAGCGATGTATGTGGGTAGCCCTGCATGTGGGTGTATGTGGGTAGCCCTGCATGTGGGTGTATGTGGGCAGCCATGCATGTGGGTATATGTGGGCAGTCATGCATGTGGGTGTATGTGGACAGTCATGCATGTGGGTGTATGAGGGTGGTCATGCATGTGGGTGTATGTGGGCAGTCATGCATGTGGGTGTATGTGGACAGTGATGCATGTGGGTGTATGAGGGTGGTCATGCATGTGGGTGTATGTGGGCAGTCATGCATGTGGGTGTATGTGGACAGTCATGCATGTGGGTGTATGAGGGTGGTCATTCATGTGGGTGTATGTGGACAGTCATGCATGTGGGTGTATGAGGGTGGTCATGCATGTGGGTGTATGTGGGCGGCCATGCATGTGGAGAAATTGACCTCAGATGTCTTTCAGTTGTTCTCTAGTTTTGGAAAAGGTCTCTCGCTGAACCTTGCGTTCACTGATTGGCTGTCAGTGAGTCCCTAGAACCCTCCTGTCTATGCCTTCCCAGTACCAGTATCTGGCTTTTTGTGGAGGTGCTAGAGATGTGAACTCAGATTCCCATGCTTGCTTGCAAGCACTTACTTCCTTAGTCACCCCATCCCCAGCCCTCCATCTGTATGTGTTAGAACAGGAGTTATCCTCGCGTCTAGAAAGAATGATTGGCAAATGGAAGAACGAGCCAAACAAAACGCCCCAGAAGTTCCCCTTATCTAATCCAAGTAGCAAATCATTGTTGAAAAATCAAAAGAAATCATCTCACTCTTGATGACAGGAGACCACAGAAGCCTGGTGCACGCCAGGATGGAAGGGTTTCAAAGCACAATAGATGATTATAAATTGTAGCAGATGGTCTTTCCAAATGCAGTTCCTGGTTCCCGTGTAGTTTTCTTCATGGTCTGGCCATTGGTCTGGCAAATATTTTATCTTTATCTCATTAAGAACATCAAGAGCAGATTTCTTCCCCTTGTTAGAATCCTTACTACATCTTCATAATCTTGCCTCCGGTTTGAATCATTTATCTGAATCTGTGCCACACAATTTATTCTTCGGAGACATTAATTAACTTCCCAACTGGTTGACTGCACTGACTTAAAATGGATAAAGATGGAGACGAGGATCCTTCATTCATGAAGGAAATAAACATGTGCGTTTGTTGAGAGGGGCTTCCGGCATCTTTCAGATTTGCAAGACTGTTCAGTGAAGGTTATGGTAAATGACAAAGAACCTGGGTTGCTCTTATAACAAGACGAGGGGTAGAAATCGATGGCAGTATTTACACATCGAAGGCATTCATATCCATACACATATACACACATACATACATATATAATATATACAAACAGACATATTAGTGGTAAAGGACATATAACATAACTTTGGGCCTCATGCATGTTAGGCAACCATTCTATTAATTGAGCTACATATTCCGCTCCTAGGTGCAAGATGCTGCAACTGCCGGGGTAGGAAGGAAGGCAGAAGTAGAACTGAACTCATTTAACTTATCATTTATTTATACTTTGCATTTACATACATGTTTGTATTGTGTAGGCACACATTTTCTCATGTGCACGTGCGAGTTCATGTGGAGGCCTGAGGTGGATGTTAGGTGTCGTCCTTGTCCAGTCCCCACCATATTTGAGGCGGGAGCCTGGAGTTCTCTGTTTTGGTTACTCTGACCAGCCAGCTCGTCTTGGGGATTCTTTCTTCTCTTCCCAAATGCTAGGACGACAGGTGGGGGGCCATATTAAAAAAGAAAAAAATGTTTTATTTTTAAGCCCCCTCTGTGTGTGTGTGTGCATGTCTAACCCTAACCCTCTTATATACAGGTGCCCCCTAAAGTGAAAAGAGGGCATTGGATCCGCTGAAGCAGAAGTTATATGCAACTGTGATCTGCCTAAAGTAGGTGTTGGGAACTGAACTCTTATCCCTGCAAGAGCAGTAAGTGCCCTTAAGTGCTGAGTCATCTTTCCAGCTGGTCACTATCTTTCCAGCTGGTCACTTGACTTCTTTTTAATGTCACTCCTGGGTATCTGAACTCTGGTGCTCATATTTGTATAATAAGCACTTCATCCACTGAGTCATCTCCCCGGTTTCTCAATGGTTTCAAAGAGAGGGGGTCTCAAGCTGCGATTCAGGCTATCTTTCCGGCTGGCTGTGTAGCGCAGCCTTATCAGAAGCTTCCTGCTTCTGTTTCCCCAGTGTCTAGATTCCAGGCATTCATTACTCTACCTGGATTAGTCTTAACCAAAATCCAGGAAGTCTAAAATTCTATTTGAATGATTATATATATGTTGGGGAAGTAAGACACAAAGAAATGAAGAAGTTGTTAAAGATATTTCCAGCCTTAAACTCAATTTGACTCAAGAGTACATTTGCTTCTCAAATACAATGTAGGAATTGCCAGGAAATCGGTTTTCATTTTATGTATGTGCATGCTGCGGATGCATGTGTGGATGTGTGGAAGCATGTATGGATGCTCTAAAGGGCCATAAAGGGGAATTCAAAATGCAGGCAGTTGTTAGCTGACCACTTTGCTGGGACCCCAAGTCAGGTCGTGTGCAAGAGCAGAAAGTACTGCTGAACACTCAGTCATCCCTCTAGCCTGTACCTGGAAATCTTAATTCTGCCGGGTTGTTTGTTCGGTTTGGTTTTAAAAGACATGAAGCTGGGAGGGAAACGTGTTGAGATTTATACCTGGAAACAGAAGAGGGAAGTGTAGTCCGTACATTACCATATTTTATTGTGGACATGGCCAAAATTATCAAGAATTAAGACAGATTATAACTTTCGGAAAGGTAGAGTTAACGGCCACTGAGGAGCAGAAAGAGGGAAAACTTTTCAGGTTATGTAACCATTTCCCCTAAAATGAATTTTTTAAACTTCTCATTTTCTAAGTAGGTCAGTGCACCAAGAACACTTAGTGGTGAGTCATGTCTAATTCTTCACGCCCAGTGCTTGGCGGGATGGAAAAAAAAGGCCGGCCCTCCCCAACACTGCTTCCAAGTAAAACTGCACCAAACGTGCAGCCATAACATTGACGTGTAATCGAGTCACTGTACACAAAATGAAGTAGGATTTTAAAATTAACAAAGAAAGGCTAAAGGGCAACCGTGAAAACCTCTGCTCACACACACACACACCTACACATGCATGCACACACAAACATGTAGCATGATATGTGGGTGTGTGGCCTGAATACACAGAAACAGTCTGAATTGCTTTGAGTTTCCATGTGATGGTGGGCAATGTTGGCTGATGGGTGGGCTATAAACCAAGTCGAGGGGATAACCAAGGAGAGATGCAGATGCCTATTTATAGACTCCGGCCCAGGCGCTCTAAGCTGCTCACTGCCTCTAGCCTGTCTCACTAGCACCTGTTATTTCTGCTTCATTCCATTCCCCCCACTCACATCGGGTGCTCAGTAATTTCTACACTTGAAACCACTTGTGCTGTTGAGCCTCGTTGCCCTCCTACATCAGCACTCTCACGCTGCGGCTTCTGCTTGAAAGAACTCATCCCCAGGATGTCATTGCAGTAAGTGGTTCTCTGACCTTGCCAATACCCTGTGACTTGCTTTCTTCGTTGCTTGGATGGCACCCTTTCGGGGTTAGCATTGATCATTTTGTATTGTGCAATCCTGTCTAAATTTCAACCTTATCTATGATGGAGTAAGATTCTCTATAGCTAACATGATGGTCTGTGGTAAGAAGTTATATGGGTCTCTCTCTCTCTCTCTCTCTCTCTCTCTCTCTCTCTGTGTGTGTGTGCGCGCGCGCGCGCGCGCAAATGCATGTGTGTATAAAGGGTACATGTGCATGTGCTTGCACATGCTTTTGGGGGCCAGAGGTCAATGCCAAGTTTCTTTTCTTAATGATTTTTCACATTTTTTTAATACAATGTCTTTCAGTGAACTTGAAAATTAACGAACCTCAGCGATCCTCTTGTCTCAATCTCCCCAGCTTTGGAATTACAAAAACACAAGCCACAGCTGGCTCTACATGAGTGTTGGGGATCTGAACTTGGGTTCCCATGCTTGCACAGGAAGCACTTTTGTGACAGAGACATCTCCCTAGGTCCCAGGAATGTCTTGATTCTATTTCCTGAATGCTACAATGATCTTTAGAATTGAAATTGAACATAGTTGTTGTGACTGATTTTTTTTTCCTGGTTTCCCTCTTGCAACCCCATTTATTTACCTTTTCCTAGTTTAGATGTTCCACCTCTGAACCCCAAAGCTCCTGAATATACTATGTCCCTTAGAACTGGATACCATTATTAACAGGATTAGATTCTGAAGCCAGATAACCTTGGATTCAAATTTTAACCAATCCATGCAACTTTGAGTGAGCTGTTTGGTCACTTTAGTGAGCCTGTTTTTAATCCGTAAAATAGGGCTGGTAGAAACACCTTTTGTCCTGCTTATCTTTAAATGTCACCCTGAAACAATCTAGAGTCATCAAGTGTCTCAATAAGGGGCAGCCTAGACTAGGTTGGCCTGTGAGCGTGTCTATGGGGATTATGTTGTTCGTGTTATTTGAGGTGAGAAGAGCCCCTTCCCCACCCCACCTCCAAATGTGAATGTGGGCAGTGCCTTTACTGAGTTTGGATCCTGAATTCTGTAAGAGCAGAGAGAAGGAGTTGAGGGAGGGAAGAGGGAAGGATGGAGAGAAGGAGGAAAGGAGGGAAGGGAAGAAACAAGAGATGAGGGAGGGGGCTGAGCAGTAAGCATGCCTACACATCCACTCTCTCTCTGCTCTTGTCTGTGTGTGTGATGCAACTGGTTGATTCATGGTCGTGCCTTGACTTCCCCAACAGTGATGGACTGTGACCTAGAATTGTAAGATGAACAGACTCATTATCCTTTACAGTGATTTTTGTTAGGGTATTTTTATCACAGCAACAGACATGAAACCAGGGCCTTTTACTTCCATGACGATGGCCAGGATTAAATCAGTGTGTGTTTAACGTGCTTCGCCCTGATAGAGCAAACGTTATAATAATGTCAGCAGCTATTATGTTGCTTAATGCAGTGTCCTATACGCTGATGGGCTTCTCGGCCTCGTGACTGGACCCGAGTCATTTCTTTAAGGCTGGGACTATATCTTATGTCCTCTTGCATTTCCTGTCTGCGCAGAGATGGCTGTAGCATAGATTTTTCAATAAATTCTTTGCAGAAAAGATCAATGAAACCACAGCTTGTTTAGGGATGAAGCCTTAAACACAAATTTACTGTGCTCCTATGGAGTACAGTGCAGGTAAACTTTATATACTCACCACATCCACCTTCTAATCATTATAGCACTGAGCACAGGAATCAGCTCAGTGCTGTTCCTGGCTGTTCCTGTAATATACATCCTAGATCGGGCAGCCTCTCACACCCATTTTGTACATCTATCACAGATAATGTGAGCCTGGGTGACATATGAAGAAGAAAGGTTATTTCTTCCAAAACTGGAGGTTGAAAGAGCAACATCAAGGGGTTATGTTTGGCACATGGCTTCTTTCTAGATTATTCTATGATAGAAGGCAGAGGGCAAGGCAGAGAGAAAGGTGATGGGATGGGGGAAGGAATGAACTAAAAGTATCCTTTCTCTAAGGAAACAACTCTCATAAGAACCAACCCACCCCTTCCATAATGACATTAAGTGCCTCCATGAGGGTGGGGCCAGAATCTCATGTTGTCTGACATCTAGAGAGACAAATCAAATGTCTACTCACCCCAGGTAGTAAACTAAGAACAGTCCAAAGGGCAGACACCACCAATGTCCGACTCTGAGCCAGTAAGTGTTATTAGGGTTCCAGAAATTGAGGTTAGGGGTTACTTACAGGAGCAAGAAATCACTCAAAGACACGTTCATCAGTAAAGGTGCACCCAGGTATTGGTGATAATGGCTTACGGAAGCGAGAAGCCAGGAGCCCACTGTACCACCTGCAGACATCACAACAGGTTGCAATGTGTCCTTTCCAGCTAGTTCATTGCTCTGGGGCTTTTCCAGGCTGCTGGGCTTGTCTGAGAGTGACTCTCAGCAGTTCTTACTGTGTATTCACTCTTGTGGAGGGAAGGACCTAGTCAATCTGTCTGTTGAAGTAACTGATGGAGCTATTTGGAGTTATTTGCTTCCTGCCTCGAGGGATTCCTTGCAGGATGGAGTGTCTCAGTCGGAGCAGTGGCTCTGGACCTTCCCAATGCTGTGATTCTTTTATTATACCTCCTCATCTTATGGGGACCCCCCACTGCTACTTAATAACTGTAAGTTTGCCACAGTTATGAATCCCAATGTAAATATTTGATGTACAGACCCTCTGTCCGGATCACAACCCACAGGTTGAAAACTACCACCTTAGAGCATCCTGCTGTTTACCCCTGCTGTAAAAACACCCTGTCCCAAAGCATCCTGTTGCTTGTTTCCCTTGTCTCTTACACCCTGTCATAAGAACTTTTCCTCCAAGATGGAAGATTTTTTTTTTTATCTCTGCAGAAACTGCTATGCAAACGTTAAGCACTTCTTAGAGGTTTTGTCTCTTAACACTGCAGAATTGTAGATTAAGTTTTTAACACAAGAACGGAATGAATTCACAGCATTGGTGTGTCAGCAAATGCACTCTCACTTCTGGTACATTTTCATTGGAGTAGTAGCTGGTCACAACCTCTTCTTTTTCTGTGTGTGTGTGTGTGTGTGTGTGTGTGTGTGTGTGTGTTTACATGTTGTGCATGTACTTGGGAGCACATGCACATGGGAACACAAATATTTGATGGCTCAGAGTTGACACAGGAAACCATCCTTGATTATTGTCTTATTCAGTCACATCTTATTCAGTGAGGCAGGATCCCTCTATCAAACCCAGAGTTATAAGACTAGTCTTGCTAGGCAGCTTGCTGTGGAGCTCCCTTGTCTGCCTTCCCAGGCTGGAATTACAGTAAGCCACTTACCTCACTTAACATTTATATGGGTCCTAAGGAGCTAAATTCTGGTCCTTACACTTGGGCACCGAGCCCTTTATCCTTTGAACCATCTCCTCAGTTCCCTCAAATAACAGCTCCCTGATTCTTAACAGCAAACCAGGGCTGTGGCAATAGCTCAGTTGGTAAAATGTTTGTCTGAAAGCATGAAAACACAAGTTCAACTCCCAGCATCTACACAAAGAAAGAAAGAAAGAAAGAAAGAAAGAAAGAAAGAAAGAAAGAAAGGAAGGAAGGAAGGAAGAAAGGAAGGAAGAAAGGAAGGAAGAAAGGAAGGAAGAAAGAAAGGAAGAAAGGAAGGAAGAAAGGAAGGAAGAAAGGAAGGAAGAAAGGAAGGAAGAAAGGAAGGAAGAAAGGAAGGAAGAAAGGAAGGAAGAAAGGAAGGAAGAAAGGAAGGAAGAAAGGAAGGAAGAAAGGAAGAAAAAAAGGAAGGAAGAAAGGAAGGAAGAAAGGAAGGAAGAAAGGAAGGAAGAAAGGAAGGAAGAAAGGAAGGAAGAAAGGAAGTAAAAAAGGAAGGAAGAAAGGAAGGAAGAAAGGAAGGAAGAAAGAAAGGAAGAAAGAAAGGAAGAAAAAAGAAAGAAAAGAAAGGAAGGAAGGAAGGAAGGAAGGAAAGAAGGAAAAAAGGAAAGAAGGAAAAGAAAGAATTAAAGATAAGGCAACTGAAGTGGTGCATGCTTTGTAATCCCAACACTGGGCACATAGCAAGGAGGTCGATCTGTGGGGCTCAGTGGCAAGGCAGCAGGCCTCCTAAGCTACTTGAGGAGTTCCAGGGAAATGAAAGCACCTGCTTCAAAAGAAAATGGGCAGCATCTGAGGGATATCCCTCGAGGCTGTCCTCGGGCATCCACACACAAATTCACACATACGTGAACACCTGCATGAATGTGCATCTCACACAAATACATGCCTTTAAACAGACAAAAACCAAAATTATTCATCTCCCACCTCCTGGGGCCCTTATATGCTCATTCTTGCATTGCACTGGATTGGATACTTTCAGATTCCTGCAGGATCGTATCCTTTGAGGAATCCTCCACAGCCTATGGTACCAACTCAGGTAGCAAGAGCTTTCTTTATGTTTACCTGGTCTGGTTTTTCTATCCATGTTTCTGTCACCTGCATCTGGCAGGGTGTCCCCAAAACTAACTGCACTTCTCAAAGCCTTTTATGTGGTCCACGTTTGTCATAAGAGATTAAGGCCATGCAAACTCTTTATGGAAACCAGCAAAGATTGTAAGGGAGTCAGGTCCCACCTAAAGCATCCCAGACCATATGCTATTAGTATTTAATGCCTAGTTGATTTATTATTTATTTGTAGGGGGTGCTTGTGTGCATGTTCATGTGTGTGTATCTCTACAGAGGCCAGAGAACTGTTGCTCAGGTGTTGTTCCCGAAGAGTTGCCTAGCTCAGGATCTTTCACTGGCTAGGACTCAATCAATAGGGTTGGCTGCCTGTACAGGGAGCCCCAGGAATCTGCCTATCTCCAGATCTCTAGTGATAGAATTATAAGGATGTCCCATAATGCCTGGCTTCTTTGTGTGGTTCTAGGGATCAAACCTAGGTCCTCAGGATTCTGTGGCAAGCTCCTGACTACCTAAGCCATCTCTCCAGCCATGGTTTACTTATTTTATTGTAAAGTTTGGTGGCAGTGATGTTTCATATCAATGAACTGGTCTTGGTTAGTTATGAATTGATGTATTAAATGGAAGGGCCCTGTCGCCTGAACAAAAAGTCGGGTCATTATCTGATGCTGCTTGAAAGACATGATGAGCTGGAGTTTAATAGCAGCATCCAGAGACTTGGCTGTGAGTTTCTGATGCTCATTAACAAAACTCCATGCTTCGCTAGCAGGCCTTGAACTATGATCTGAGAAGCGGATGTTGCTTTTTATGGTTCTGCTCAATCACCAAGACACCATAATCATAATTAGACAATTGAGTTCAAAATGACTGTTTCAACATTGAGATTTCCTTTAACTCTTAAGCGCTCCACCCCTACCCCCTGTAAAATAGACATGAGATGTGCCATTTCCTGCCTGAATTGACACATAAAAGGCTTTGGGGAGATCACAGGGTGTGATAATTTAACTCTGCCAATCTGCCTGCTCTCTGTAAAACCGCTGAGGGGATTAAGACAAACGCAGCTGATTATTAGCACCTGGCACTGGGTTGAGCCAGTGTCCATCTCTTCTGCAGACCCATCTGTTGACTCTTTCTCATCTAGTTTCTGTAGACTGGTGTACTGATAAAGTTACCCTTCCTGAGTGTGGTGGTGTGTTCAGATTCAACCTCATTGGACTGAGAGGCACCTGAGAGACCTTGGGTAAAGCACATCTCTGGGATAGTTGTGAGACTGACTCCAAGGGGGGGTTGACTAAGGATGGGGGAGCAGTTCAACCTAGATGTGAATATACCATCCTGTAGGCTAGTGTCCCTCACTGAAACTAAAGGGGAAGAGAAATGGTGCCCACTAATACAGGGGTTCCCTCTCCCTGTTTCTTGGCTGCAATGACATGGGCTACTCTGTCCCAGCATGCCCTTTCCTGCCTTGATGGTCTGACTTCTTTAATACCATGGGCCAGAATGAGTAATATTATTTTTACAAACTGCTTCTAAAATACATACTCTCTCACAGCAAATTTTAACCCAATGCAATTAAAGTCTAACTATCATGTAAAGTAAATTTATCCATTTAGTGCGTGTTCACAAGCCACCCCACAAGTGTAGCAGTCAAACTGTGACAGTCCTTTCTCTTCTTCCACCGTGTGGGGTCCTGGTATCAAAATAAATGTCAAATTAGTCACAAGGGCCTTTACCTGATGAGCAATCTCTCTGACTAAGGAATGTTATTTTGAAGATAAAGGCAACAGGCAAGAGATGGCTTAGTGCTTAAGAGCAATGTTGTTTTCACAGGAACCTGAGTGCTGGTCCAGCAACCACACCAGGCAACTCACAACTGCCTGTAACTCCAGCTCCATATCCGATGCCCACTTTAGACCTCCACAGTCACTCACACTCATGTGCACACAAACATGGACACACACACACACCAATAAAAAGAAATGACACATGTACTAGGAGTAAAGATCATAACTCTAATTGTCTAATTACTCACTCAATTCTGCCTCAGGCCACCACAGCCTCACACATTTAACAATGGGCTGTCTCTTCCCTTGATTTTGTACCAATGGAGCCAAATGAGGCAAAAGCCATGGTCTGTTTTGAGACTATTTCTGGTGGTATTTAGTGACTATGCCAGCTTCTCAAATTTTCAAACTCATGGGCTTGCATATTTGCAAAGAATGTCACCGTGCTTTTAATTTGTCATCTCAAAATTTGTGACCTTATTTAACAAGAACCAGTATCCCAGCAACACATGCACCTCTGCACAGTCAATAATACAGATTTGCATGGGACAAATGCAAGGCTCTGAGGTCATGATGTACGGGCATAAGAAAATAGAGCAATTTGGGAACATTACGTTTGAGTCCTTAGAGAGAGAACCCAGAGGGAGGGACCTATGGTACTAAGTCAGCCTTGTACTTTAGAAATTAAATGAAATTTGACTTTAAAACTCAGTTATGAAAAAGACTTGGGTAGTTCAATGTAGAAAATGCAAGAACTGCACTCCACACACATATATACACAGGGGTAGAAGTGTGAGATGAAGATATGAATGCTAGTGTCTTAGTCAGGGTTTCTATTCCTGCACAAAACATCACAGCCAAGAAGCAAGTTAGGGAGGAAAGGGTTTATTCAGCTTACACTTTTCATATTGCTGTTCATCACCAAAGGAAGTCAGGACTGGAAGTCAAGCAGGTCAGGAAGCAGGAGCTGGTGCAGAGGCCATGGAGGGATGTTACTTACTGATTTGATTTCTCTTGCTTGCTCAGCCTGCTTTCTTATAGAAACCAGGTCTACCAGCCCAGAGATGGCACCACCCACAATGGGCTGGGCCCTCCCCCCTTGATCACTAGTTGAGAAAATGCCTTACAGCTGGATCTCATGGAGGCATTTCCTCATCCGAGGCTCCTTTCTCTATGATAACTCCAGCTTGTGCCAAGTTGAACAGTACAGGTAGGAAAAAAAAAAAACCCATAGGGTTAACTATATGGCTCACTGGGTAAAGATGCTTGCCTACTAAGCCAGATGATCCGAGTTTGATTCCTGGGATCCATATGATAGGAGAGAACTGACTCATAATTTGTCCTCTGACCTCCACACACATACTATGATCTATGTATATGTACCCCTATACACACTTACGTGTAAATAAATAAATCAGTTAAAACACAAGAGGAATATAAGAAAATTATTGATTCTACCTGGAGATGAAGTAGATGAGAAATTAAAAAAAAAACAAAAATTATACACAGAAAATGACTAAAGTAATAATGTAGAAAATTTCCATAATGAACGGACAAGTTTAAAAAATTGTTGTGTAAGTTCAGAAAGGAGGGGCTGAGAAGGAACTAGTTAAAAAGCTTCCAGACAACAAATCAAGGGGCTGAGGGTATAAAAACAGTAAATGCCTCAGTCTTAGAAAATTAAAATGTTTGGCACCAAAAAGACAATGAGGTTATGTAAATAAGATAGGAGAAAAATCATATCAACCCAAAATTCTTTATGGAAGCAAATTGGTTTTTTCATTCTTTGTGTGTGGTATGTGCCATGTGCATACATGGAGATCACTGGACCTAAGCTACCAGGCCATGCCCTCCACGTGAGGGGGTCTCTGGCTGTTCTTTTCTGCTCTTTAAAACAGGCTCTGGCTCAGGAGCTTCCTAGGATTCCTCAGTCTCTGTTTACCATCTCCCCAGAGGAGTGCTGGGATTACAGATAAGTACCACTGCTTCTGACTGTTTTACGTTCTGGAGATTCAAAGTCATGTCCCCATGCCCTCTCACTCGTGTAGCAAGTGGTTTACATACTACAGCATCTCCCCAGAGTCATCCATGTGCTTGAGAGAGGTAAAATAGTTCAGGGAAGACATTGACAATCAAACCCATCATGACACTGGCTGGGGTTGTTGGTGAGCTAATTAAGCCATAAAGTATATGTGTAGGAAACAAACAAAACCAGCAGCTTCCCAGAGTTACAAAGATGTACCAAGGGGCATCTCAGAAGCTTGCCAGTATGCGGAGAAAGTCTTCTCTTTGGGGTCAGTGGAGAGTAGGCCAAAGACGGACAACACCATTATTAATGCAGAAGGGGTGGGGGACATTACAAGAAAGAAGGTATTCATAATATCTTCCCTGCAGAAATCACAGCACAATCACAAAAATGCTGGATATCTAAAATATTTGTAAGTAACCACTAATAATTTAAAGCGAAGGGAAGTACAATTTATCATCTATTAAAATTGAAAGCTACTGTGTATTGCTTGAGATGTATACATGAGTTATATACACACGTGTGGTATGTATGCACATGTATGTGAATGTGTATGTGTATGTGATATGTGAACATGTGCAGGAGTGAGTATGTGTTCCCATGTCTACACAGAGGTCAGAGGAAGGTATCCAGTGTCCTGTTGTATCTCTCCCTACTCCATTCACATGAGCCAAGTTCTCTCATTGGACCTGGAGTTACACTGGTGGCCAGCAAGCTCCAACTGTCCTCCTGTCTGTACGCTGCACAGCTCTGAGGGTTTGGGCACACAGCCCTGTGCATGGGCACTGGGAATCTGACCGGGGCCCTCTCCTTACCTCAGCTGGTACACTGACCCATGTAGCCATCCTCAGCTCATCTGTTACGTCTCAAAGTGAACTGACAGATGAAAGGGGAAAGATCCCATTTAGACAAAATAAATTTATGAAAACAGTAAAAGTGTTGGGTGTGGGGGAGGGGGATGGAATGAATCAAACATTAGTCCAATACCTTCAAAATGGTTTTATTTTCCTGGGTTGGGCAGGAACCTGTTGTGAATTTTAGCATTCATCTTTCAGTTTTATATGGTTTCTAAAACCAAGTATGCTTTGCTACTTCAGAACATTTAAAGGGAAGCTTTAGAAGGGGTGGGTGACATATAAAGGGGCGTGATGGAGTCGGTGGAACAACTCCTGTTCTCTGGTGACGGTTGACAGCAATTAGCTGTATATTTCAAAATATCTAGTAGAGAGAATCTAAATGTTCAGAATACAAATTAGTGAAAAATGAGGCAAGCAAGAGGCCAATTACCCTGACCTAATTGTTGTGTATCCTATGTTTGCATTAAAAATAACACACCTAAGGACTCTGTGTTAGTTAAGGTTTTTATAGCTGTGAAGAGACACCATGAGCCAAGGCACCTCTTCTTAAGATGAAGATGTAAGTGGGGCTGGATACAGTTTCAGAGCTTTGGTCCATTATCATCAGAGCAGGAAGCATGGCAGAGGGCAGGCAGACATGGTGCTGGGAAAAGAGCTGAGAGCTCTGCATCTTGATTCAAAGGCAGCAAGGAGAGAGGTATCCTCAGGTAGCTAGGAGGAAGCTCTCTTCCAAAATGCGTGGAGCCTGAGCAAAGGAAGAAACCTCCCAAGTCCACCCCAACAGTGACATACTTCCTCTAACAAGGGGATGCTGCCTAGTAATACAACTCCCTGTGGCTCAAACATATTCAAACCACCACAGGCTTGGAGGTGGCTCAATGGATAAAGCTTTTGTGCAAGACAGGGAAGCTGAGTTTATATTCCAAGGGTTCAAGTTACCCTAGCATGCCTTTCATGAGATGGAAGGTGGAGACAGGAGAATTGCTAGGATGCAGTGGTGAACAACAAGAGCTCTTGTCTCAAACAAGGTGGCAGGAAAAAACCAAATCCTGAACTTGTTTGTAACTACCTGAGGTTCCTCCTTTGCCACATGCACATTCTCATACACATGACCCCACATAAACATGATATACAAAGAAAGCTGTTTTGAAAGGTACCATACTTCAGCCCCTATGATTAGCTATTACATCAATTAACAGTGGCTAGAGAGTCAGATCTAAAATTAAGAGTGCTTGCTCCTCTTGCAGAAGACCCGAGTTTGCTTTCCAGAACCTACATCAGCCAGTATATTCATAATCACCAGTAACCCCAGCTCCGAAACTCTAGGATCCAAAATTATCGCTTTATGTGTATACCTCAACATAGATGCACGGGCACACACATTTAAAAAGGAATACGAGTAAATACTGTGCATTTAAGTTTTATGACTTCATCCTTTTCTCTGGGGCTTGGACAGAACCATTAGGGTTCAATCAGAGTCTACTGGAGACACTTTTATGTTAAGTAAACACGTTCCGCTCTTTTCCTGCTGCTGTGATAAAATACCATGACCAAAGCAACTTAATAGAAAAAAAGTTTCTTTTACTCAGAGTTCCAAGTTATAGTCTAGTCCACCACAATGAGGATGGCACAGCTGCTGGAGCTTAATAGAGATTATCGATCATATCATATCCGAGGTATGGGAGAGGACAGTGACAGATGCATGCTTGCCTGTGCCCAGCTTGTTTTCCCCGTTTTAATACAGCTCAGTATTCCAGCCCTGAGTGTGTGCCACCTAAAATGTGCATGTCTTCCCAACTTAACTAACACCATCAAACTAAGCTACCACAGGTATGCCCAGAGGGCTTTCTCCCAGGCACTGCCAGCTAGATTCTGTCAAGTTGACAATTCACCCTGACCATCAGTAAATGTGTAGTTTAAACTGGACTCTTTCTTTATTGATAATCATTATTAATTGCAAAAATTATGAGTTTCATAATAACATTTATACATAATATTCTTTAATCATAGTCACCCTCCCATGATCCTGTTTTGCCCCCCCCCCCATTTTCCTTTCCAAATAGCCCCCTTATACTTTGACTCTTTACAAATACTGAGGATCTGCATATGAGAAGAGACACATGATATTTTACTTTCTGAGTCTGGCTTATTTTACTTAACATGATGATCTCCAATTTCATCGATGTCTCACAAATGACGTAATCTAAGTTGTCATACACCCGACAATAATATAGCTGGCATAGAACCCTGTGGTAGTCCTAGCTTTGAAGTTTTTGAGGTTTCACACCAGTTTCCATGGTGACGGTATCAATTTGCAGTCACACCAACAATGGACTTTAAGAAACTCTGAATATATCTAGCCCAAGTCCCTCTTACCTTCAAGCCCTTACACGTCTGGAGACTGTCCAGTTAGCCTCAACCTTTTGATACCAGATGCTTGTTTGTTGTGTTGCCAACGAACACAAAGTTCAGAGACAGCACCATGCAGACACCGCGCAAGCTTAATAGGGTTTCCAGGCATCATCTATAAAGCATTGGTTGCCATGGTCCGCTTTATTATAGCCCAAGCCAGTGATCTGTCTAGTCATATGTACGTTAGGATTTTTCCCCAACCAGAGGCCAAGCCAATGGAGAGGCCACTGAGAACCAGTGGTCAACAGCTTCTATTGTGAATTCATTAAACTTCATGCTTTATCCTCCCCAGAAATTGCTGGCAAACAACAATCCCGGTGCTTGCTGCCGCTCTGACTGACAATATCAATTATTTAGTTTTCTGCCAATTCCTGTTAGAGTTTCCCTAACTGGAAAATTTGCACTGTGTTATTGAATTAAAAACAGTGGAAAGCTTCAGGGAATTTAAGTCAATTAGCAAGAATTTGTAAACCCCTTTGTTCAAGGTAATTTGTTTACATGACTAATTCAACCTTTTAATTATGGGGGACCCACACAGACCACAAAAGGTAACCCTACAGCCATTCTCTGCTGGGCATAGCAATACCAATGTGACAAGACTCACTTTTCTTAGTTTCTCTCTCTCTCTCTCTTCTCTCTCTCTCTCTCTCTCTCTCTCTCTCTCTCTCTCTCTCTCTCTCTCTCTCTCTCTCTCTCTCTCTCTCTCTCTCTGTGTGTGTGTGTGTATACAGTATATATTATTTATATTTTCATGTGTGTGTCCCATAGAGAAAAACATCAGATGCCCCATTCATCCACTTGAAGTAGAGTTTCTGAATCTAGAGCTAGGCTGGTGGTGGGCCAACCCTAGTGATATCCCCGTTTCTGCCTGCCACAGCACTGGGATACAAACACATGCAGGGCTACACCCAGCTTTTTACATGGATAATGGAACTTTGAACTCAGACCTTCCTATTTGTACAGCAAGCCCCCTTACCCACTAAGCAGTCCCTCTAGCCCCAACATTAGCATGTCAGTCATTACCCCATAGAGAAATTCGCCACCTCCTAAGTTATCTTCATCTTCTTCTCTAGGAAGTTCTTTCCTGCATGTCAGCAGGACTCTTAAGTATTATCTCGCCAATTCTCTGCCTCCTCATAGTTCTTGCAGCCTCCTTTTCCTATGTATTCCCTCTAGACCTATCTTTAAGAACTCTGTGACTTTTATTGCAGTCTTTGACAATCTCACACATGTTTAAAATGTATTGTGATTACTGTGACTCCTCCACCCTGTTTGGTTTTTTCTGTCACCCCAAATATTAATCCTACAAGTGTTTTGAGAGAGAGAGAGAACATGTGGTGTCTTCATTAACTACAGTAGTGCAGAACAGATGTCCATTTTGATCTCTGTGAGCATGATATAGTCCCTTCCATCATGTAAGCATGTCTCAAAGATTCAGAGAAGCAGACAAGGAACAGGTAAATATTTAATCTGTATTTCTTTCTAGTCTGCCATTTGATAGCTGAAATGCAGCCTCCTCTCTGTGCATATTTTATGCATTTATATATAGGGTAATTACATTATGTAGTATGTGAACATGTGAGTGTAGATACATGCGGGGTGTGTCCATGCATGTTGAAGTCAGTGGTCAACCTCCAGTATCTTTCTGTTGGAGCTATTACCCTTGTTTTCTGAGATGGTATCTCTCTCTGGTACCTGGAACTTGCCAATTTCACTGCACTGGCTGGCCACAGAGCTCAGCAGAGCTGTCTCTCACTCAAACCACTAGCATTGCAGTCCCATGTCACAATGCCTGGATTGTAATGTGGCCTATGAAGATCCAGATCACATCTTTAGACTTGGACACCAAACATTTCCTAGACTGAGCCATCTCCCCAGCCCTGAAGTCTCTATGGATAAAAATATGTAGACACAGAGTATGAGAATGGTTCTGAAAAGTTATATCCATTCTTGTGAGATTAGTACATATTTTAATTGAGTGCTTTGGTTAATATTTGAGAGCTGCCAAAACAAGTTCCACACTGAGACTACAAATTTAGCCATAATTGACATGTACTCTGCAGGAATCTGCTCCATGACCTGACACCTAAGACCCAGGAAAGGTGGTTTGATGAACAACTGTGTGGTGAGATTTCTAACTGGATTACCTTTAAGATGCAAATTAAATATACTGCTCGTTCCAGAAGTCATAGATTTTTAAATAAAACTACAGTGCCAGGTATGAGTTATTGGCAAGGATGGGGGATGCTCTAGATACCTCCCAAAACAATACAGGTTGTTGCCATGGATTTCACTTGTATACTAGAGCTCAGTGTTAAGACCCTGCTGTTGAAGACAGCACCCATCCTGACACAAGATGCGAGGAAACAATACTTCATTCAAGTTGAAAGCTGCCTCCCTGCTGCTAGTACTCTTGATGCCAGAACCTGTTATTCAAGCACCTGGAAGAGAGAAATGCTATCAGCTTTTTTATTATTTTATTTTACACTGTGGACCCTGCATGCTACAATATTGACCTGACCTGTCAGACAAGATGAACGTAATGTTCCAACAGTGACATGTCTGTCTGAGAGAACAAGTAAAGTCTCTCCGAAGATTGAAGGACTGAGTCTCCGTTTTGTTCTTATATTAATTTGTGTGTGTATGTTTGTATGTTTGAGTATATGTGCACATGTATGTGGGATGTATAAGCCTGTGTATGTGCAGAAGGCAAGAAGCATGTAATGGGTTTCCTTCTCTATCACTCTCCTTTGAGGCAGGGTCTTTTCTGGGATCTGAGGCTCATATTTTCTAAGCTATGCTGAAAGTCAGAAAGTCCCAGCTTTCCTTGTGTGGTTCTTTAAATAGGTATGGCCCCAACAGACACATGTGTTTGAATATGTTTGGCCACTGAGTGTGGCACTATCAGAAGGTGTGGCCTTGTAAGAGGAAGCATGTCAGTGTGGGTTGGGCTTTGAGGTTATATACGGTCAAGCTCTGCCCAGTGTGGAACAGAGTCTCCTTCTGCTGTCTTTGGATCAGGTTGTAGAACTCTCAGCTCCTTCTCCAGCACCATGTCTTCCCGGGTGCTTCCCACCATGATCATAATGGACTAAATCTCTGAAACCATAAGCCAACCCAGATTAAATGTTTACCTTTGTCACAGTGTCTTCACATCAGTGAAACCCAAACTAAGACACCTTGTCATGGACCTCTTTACAGCTGCTTTCACAGGCATGTATGAGATATCTGCCTAATTGTACGGGTGCTGGGATTTGAACTTTGATTCTCACAATTGCACAAGTGCTCTTTAACACAGAGCCTTACTTAAATATGGAGCCACCGAGGAATGACTAAAGCTTTATCTCCTAGGCAGCCTTTTGCAGTGAGAATGGCTTCATATTCCTAGGTTCCACCTAGTTCTTGAATTCTTGTCTTGTGGTAGAAACAATGAAGGCTCCTGTTGTCCTTCTGTCAGGCGGTGGAGCTGGCGAGATCCGAAGGTCTTAAAATTCAACCCAGGTTCTGTTCGCGGTGACTCCCGATCTTATCCAACCCCATGATTTTCACTCAATTCTCTCAGATTTGTGCTGCTACATAAAGGGTTGCTGCCACTGTATACTGCCTGCTTTACAGACTCCATTTGATGTAATTCTGCATCAACCCCAGTAATGCAGTGTCAGATATATATATATATATATTATACTTTAAAGGACAAAAGAAATAAATGAACACAAATCATTTTGAGCAGGAGGTGGGGTATGGTGGAAGGAAAAGAAGAGTTGAGGACTCCTGAGCTCATCAACTCTAGGGGTAGGTGTGGATCTAAAGTTACTGTAATCTGATGCTTTTAAAAAAAATGTGTCTCCAAAGCTGGAAAAATGGTTAAAAGCACATGCTGCTCTTGCAGAGGGTAAACAAGAGTTCTGTTCCCAGCAGCTATGTCAGACAGCTCAAAACTACCTGTGAATATAGTTCCAGGAAATTTGCCTCAAGTGAGATTGATTCTATCTATCTATCTATCTATCTATCTATCTATCTATCTATCTATCTATCTATCAATCATCTGTTTGTCTGTCTGCTGTCTCATTCCTCCCTACTGATCATCTAGCTATCTAGCTGTCATTTGTTTATCTCAATCTCTATCTCTGAATAAATATTGTCTTGGGTATTCATCTCAGACTTTCTTTGAAATACGATCCTCCCTCAATGTGACCCAGCTGCTGGAATTTTGATGTATGCCACTATGCCTGATAAGTTTTGTAATGCAAACATACATATATAAATACATACATACATACCTATAAAGATATTTATTAGATTGACTTGCAAGACTGTCTGAGAAGTCCAGAAAACGTTGTTCACACTTCATAGAGGCTAAGAACATGGTAGTTGCTCAGTCTACAGGGCTGAAGGTCTCAGTTGTCCCAATGAAGCTAAATCCACAGATATTCCCTAGATAGTGACTGGTGTTTCGTCAACACTAGAAAGCAAAGAAGCTGCTGTATAATGTCATAAGAGGTTGACAACAGTAAAGACAGATAAGCCCAGGAAGAAGTGGAAGGAAGCCACACAGCCGCTTCTTTGTCCCCTCATACCTTGGTACTGTGTAAAGTCAGCAACCTGACAGGTATCCTATAGGAAAGCTCTGCCTACTATAAAAGTCTCTTTCTCTTCAGTTCCAGGTTTAACCAAGTCCACTTGAGGATTTACTTTCGTTGCCAACCTGGCTTAATTAATAACCATCTGGGAGATGGGCAAATCACACCACTTGCAGCATTTGGGAGGGTGTTACTGGAAAGGAAGCTCCACATTGAAAGTAGACAGAACTAACTTTTTAATGAGCTGGAGTCCCTAATAGAATGAAATCTACTGAGGAATGCTTCTCAGGCTCAGCTTCCCTGCCCTGGAGGTGTGATTGGCCAGTGATCACAACTGGTGGTTCCTGAGAGGGGAAGCAGGACAAGAAAGGGCCAGAGATAGAAACGACTTCAAGCAGACGATGCTTAGTGGGAACAGACTCTTGGGAGGCAGCTTCAGCGGGACACCTCATTTAATGGGGGAGGGGTTTACAAAGGCTACTTAAACATTTGGGGGATGAGTAGAGGCTTTTAGGATGACTGTATGTCATTGGACAGGGCTAGGGTTCTGGGGATGCCTCATTTGCATAAGGAAGAATTCTGGGTGCTGCTAGATATGACTTCAGAAGGGGGAGAGTAAGTTTAACCTGGCTACCAGGCTAGATGACCTCCTCTGGTAGGCGCAGCGGTGGGTAAAATCACCATTCTTTCTTAAGGTGTTCTCTAATCAAGTCTTTTACTAGAATGACATGAGAAGTAAGAAGTACAGGTGTTCACATAGATATGCTTTTCAGGGTCTGGAGTGATGGCTCAGTGGACAAGACCATCTGATGTACTTCTAGAAGACCTTTGAGTGATTCTAAGTACCCATGTAGTTAGATGGCTTACAACCAACTGTAGCTCCATTTCCATGGGATTCCACTCCCTCTTCTAGCTTCTGTAAGCACTTGCAAACATACACCACACACAAAAACATACATAAAAATAAAATAAATATACTTTGGCATACAAAAAAGAAACATTAATAATTCATTGTTTGAACATAACAACTGAACAATTGTTTCAGTAAAAATACTTTAACCTTTCTTATCCCAAAGGAGGAAAACAAAACAAAACAAAGAACAACAACAAAAAAATGAAGGCAACTGGATTCAGGAAAATATGAAATTATCCTTGAAAAGGAGCTAATTATGTTTTCTCTATAAAGAGAAGACAGAAAGTTTAAGTGTAGAAAAACAGATTTTGACATATATACACACAAAAGAAAATGACATACAGCTGGTTTTGGTATAGCTTGTGCTCGCTTGACAGTTTTATCAGCACAAACAATTAAAAAGTCAGCAATTATTATTTTCCAAGCACTGAGTTGAAGGAGGAGGTGACTGCCAGGTTAAGCAAAATCATCACTCTTTTAGACAAATAAAATGAATTATCTCTCCCAGAGGATTTCTTCACTCTGTATTTGCTCAAAGATACCTTTCATGTTAGCAACCACATTCCTGCTAAAAGCTTCCTGCTGCCACCACTGTGAATTTAAACTCTCTGTTGATACTCTAACAGTTAAAAAAATAAAGGCAGGTATTAGCATGCTTATGTGGAAATGGGGAAGAGGTGGAATTGACCCTGAGCACGCATGTTGGATACGGAAGATGCACTATTAGAATATATGAGAGCCTTTGGCAAGGTCCTGTGTGTGGATCCATGCTTCAGAACAAGTAGCAAGACTATGTGTGACAGACAGGATTTACTAGACGTACTTGATGTGGGCTGGGTAGTCTAATGACGGTCTACATTCATTGGAAAGGCAGAAAAATAAGTAGGCACTCAGGGTATGAGACTGGATTCCTCAACTGTTGCACTTTGGTGATCAAAGGCCTGAGAATTTCTGGAGAGGTACTGGCCTTCATTTTACATTGGAAGAATGAAGAAGATGGGTCTTGGTGTCAGTTAAGAATGGTGGCAACAGTTGCAACAGCAGCAGCAGAGAAGATGCACCCACTGCAGAGAGTGAAAGGAGGTTAGTCAAAAGCAATAGATTTTCCCCAGAAGCTTCTTAATGTGAGTTACCACTAAAAGGTATTAATTACTCTGAGGGGAAAACTCCCCCTTCAGTTAATCCTTCCAAGAACTGTCCAGAGATGTGTCTCAGAGTTGACTCCAGACACAATCAAGTTAAGGACAATATTAGTTAGCTGGCAAAGTTAGCAATTGATTTATGAACAGTAAGATTTGATTTTGCTAACTGATGTCAGGTTCTAGTCCAAGGTCAGATGGAACAATTTCTATAGTTCTCTTGTAAGGGTGTTATATGAAATGATGGACCATACACTAGAGCAAATTCTTCACATCACAACCAGTAACAGAGAAATAAGTGCCTTCGAGGAGCATACTCCAAAACCCAAGAACCTCCAACTAAGCTACACATTCCAGACCTGAGCACAGGTCCTCAGCATGCACCTAACAACAAACAAACAGCAGCAGCAGGCTTAGTAGCTCATGCCTACAATCCCTAGTCCTGAGTTAAGAGAGACAGGAAGATCTCTGGGTTCTTGGGGCTTGCTGGCCAGCCAGTTTAGCCAGTCAGTGACCTTCTGTTTAAATAAGATTTCCTACCCGAAAAAAGCTTTAAGGAAGACTCACAGTGTTGACCTTTAGGCCCCACATGTATGCTGAAATACAGACCTACATATGGGTTACCTTGTACCCCTACACTAGCATGTACAACTATGTCCACATATAGTCACGTGTACAAACATGTCCACATACAAAGAGGAAGAAGGAAGTTACCTATTTTAGTAACAGAAACATTTTTATTTTCCTTTTGAGTATCTCAGTGGTTAAGAGTACTTGCTTTTGCAGAGAATCTGAGTTTGATTCCCAGCACCCATGTCAGATGGCTCACAGCTGCCTATAAGTCTAGGCCTAGGAGATCCAACACCCTGTTCTGGCCTTCTTGGGCAGTGTACTTGGGCAGGTATACACATACACATAGTTTACAATAAAATACATGTTTGTTTGATTCTTGAAAAGAGTAGCCATACATTTTCTTTTCCCTTTCTCTGTCTATTCAAATGTTAAGGGAAGCCATCTTGTCAAATGAGGAGAAAGGAGCAGGTTTAAAAAGAATCACATAGCTCTTGATCTTTTCAGGCTGTCTGAAAGCACTCCTGTTGATATAGAGCTATCAAATTTAATTCTGCCTGCATTTTTTTCAAATTGAAAGCACAAAATCTAAATGCAACCTGGTTTCAAAAGGAATCACTATTCAGTTGTTAGAGCTGAAGTTTTTTCAACTCTAAGACTATTGTTCAAAGGCCAGAAGGTATTTATTAGTTTTTTTTTTTTTTTTTTTTGCATAGTGATGTTACACAGTCAGAGGGTAAGAGTAAGCAGGTTGTCTACATTCATTTATTCATGTAGTGTTTCTACATACTTAACTAAAATATAGTTTGATTACTACCTCTTCTCACCTTCCAGTTTGTACCAAATTCCCTCTCCATGTTCTCCCGTTCTCAAACTGATAGCCAGTTTTGAAATTATTATGGTCATAAACACATGCACATCTGTTTATAAGTATACAAAAAGCATGACTACAACCTGCTGAGTCTGTTTTTATCGTTGTGTGTATATGGTTTCAGGGATGACCACTATGTATCGGAGCATCCATCAGAGAGCACGTTCCTGGGAGAGATTAATTCTAGCTCACTCCTGTAGTTCTTGTCTCGGGGAATGACCCTATGAGATTTCCCCCTTCTGTGTGAGCATGCCTACTGTATTGCCACTGTTCTAATCTTGTTTGTGCAGCTATTTCTAGGAGGGAATGCTTCTCCGTGGACTTGCTGGCATTTTGGCTCTTAAGCTCTTTCTATTATGTTTCTCGAGCCATAGATGCAGGAACTATGATGCAGATGTACATATTGAGGCTGGGCTCTCCCACAATCTGTTGAGCTCTATGTTGTGTCTAGCTGTGGTTTCCTGGAGAAAGAAGCTTCTCTGATGAGGGGGTCACACCTATACCTGTCTAAGAGCATAAATTTTGAATGTATGCCTGCCTAGCAAAGTGGCAGTAGACAGTTTTTAAGATAGCTGGCTAGATTTCTAGCATTAGGCATGACTTTCCTCCTTTTGAGTGGGCTTTAAGTTCAATGACACTGTTGTTCATTATCACCAATATGTGAATGTCACATATTGCTCATTTACGGTATCTTGCCATCTTGGTCATTATTGTGACTTGGGTATTGAGGATGGGTAGGATATTAACTGATTCCCTCCTTTGGCAGATTGCAAAGAGTCTTCTGGTACTAGAGAAGCTGGACTTTAGGAAGGAGCCTTTTAGATTAGAATCATCATCAGTATAGGCTTACCTTCAACCTCTGAGAGGCAGCCAAGAACAAAAGCGCTAGTGTATATTGTTTTGAAAGTCAGTTGGACTACTCTGACCAACTATTGGAACAGAAGTCTTTTGTCTCTTTGTATTGGAAGGAATTGAATCGACAAGGCACAAACAACACCAAGGTTATCTGATAAGCCTCAAGGAACCTTATTTATTTACTTAAAATTTATCCTTACAGGAAGCTATGCCATTTGGGCTGACAATACATACCACAAGACCCATGGATTTACCTTAATTTTATTTATGTATGTGTGTTGAAAATGTGCCTTTTGTGTGCAGGGCTTGCAAATCCCTAAGAGGTCATCATATTCCCTGGAGTTGGAGTTAAATATGGTTGTAAGCTGCCCAGTTGGGTGCTGAGTGCTAAATTTGGGCCCCCTCTACAAGATCAGTGTCTTAATTAGCTGTGTTACAACACCAAGACTAAAATCAACTTGGGGGCGGGGTAAATAGTTTATTTCATTTTACAACTGGTTGGCCAGTAACCCGAAGGAGGATCTGATACAGAAAATATGTAGAAATGGTACTTACTGGGAAGGAGAAGAAGGAGGAGATGAAAGAGGAGGTGGAGATTGAGGAGGAGGAGAAATAGAGTAGACAATGGAGGAGGAGAAAAAAAGAGGAGGTGGAAGGGGAGAAAAGGGGGGAAAGGAAGGGGAAGAAGAAAGGGAAGAAGAGGAAGAACAAGAAAGATCAAAATGTCTGGATTATATAAAGAGAAGCCTCTGGGGGAAGGGCAGCCCAGCCCCTGGGCTGGAAAGTTCAGGGTCGGGAGCAGGGTATGCCAGGTAGGGACTGAGGGATGCTGGGAGAACCTAGAAGCCAGGTCTGATTTGGTATGTAAAATATGCACCTCAGTCTCTTGTTTCAAGTCTGAAACCAAACACGGTCTTTAAATACTTGTTTTATTTTATTGTATTAAATGTGTGTTCATGTGTATATAAGTGCATGCAGAGAGAATATCTATATTGATGT
Organism: Micromys minutus; assembly: GCF_963924665.1. Classification (NCBI taxonomy): domain Eukaryota; kingdom Metazoa; phylum Chordata; class Mammalia; order Rodentia; family Muridae; genus Micromys; species Micromys minutus. The sequence continues at coordinate 16,068,622 of NC_137964.1, read as the reverse complement.
TATGCCTGTCCGTAATAAATCCAATAGCCTATGGCTTAGGCAGGAAGTAGGAGGTGTGACATCCAGAAGTCAAACATAATTCTGAGATAGTGCCAAGTATGGAAGATTCACCCAGGAAGATGTGACATGTTGGACACATAATACCTTAGCATAGGTAACCAGCCACATAGCAGAATGTAGATCAGAATTAATGGGTTAATTTAAGATATGATCTTGGCAGAGATGAGACTAGCTATACAGCCAAGGTATTTGTAAATATATTTTGAGTCTGAGTCTTAGATGTGGGAGCATGGGGTTGAAGAAAACCAGACCTAACTTCTACAGGCTCATATATATGCCCCGGAGGCCAAAGGTCAACATCAGGTGTTCCTCAGGTGCTATTCACATAAGTTTCTGAAACACTGTCTTTCCTTGGCCATTTGGCTAGACTGGCCAGCAAGCCTTTGGTATCCTCCTCCCTCTACCTCCTCAGAGCAAAGATTAGAAGCATATGCCACTGTGCCTGGTATTTATTTACATGAGCTCTGGGAATCAAAGTTGGATCACTGTGCTTGTGTGGCAAGCACTGTTCGAACTGAGCCATTTCTCCAGCTCAGGACAGTTTAGCAAATAGTTAATAAGTGTTAGTGTTTTCCTTCACTGGATAGGAATAAAAGTTAAACCTGCAGAATACAAAATGCATTTTACTTTTGACTTGATTTTGGTGGCACTTTGAAGAATCACAACATTTTTCAATTTACTAGATCTCAGACCCTAGTAGATGTGTGCTTGGCTATTTCTTCATGCCAGTCTTCTTCAAAATGACTCGGAAAAGATGGGCTCAATTCCATATGGAGAGACTTACTACAATTTCCTATCATTTTAAGAAGGAGAATCCAACCTAAAAATGCTTTATTTCACCCAGAGAAGCATTGCTCAATTGCTCCTTTTATTCTCTTTTCTTTAGGAGTATTCTTACATGATCTCTTGGTGGACAAAAGGGAATTAAAGATAATTATACTCTGTCTTTGAAATAAGACAAGAGTGTCCACCTGGGAGACAGGCACACGGAGGAGCCATATCAGACTAATTATCTGACTCTCAATGGTGAACAGCTTATGTTTTGAGACGTTTCCTGGGAACACACAACACTTGTGTAGATATCTATGGAGGCCGGGCCAGACCAAAGTAACTTTGCACCAAAGTCCATGCTGGTGGACCAATGACTGTATTTTTTGTTACTTGTAGGCGTGTGGGTGATTCAGCGATTCAGTGGCTGCTGCATCACTGGAAAGCCTGCCCTCACACTGATGACCTCTTTCAGAGGCTGCCACTTTAAGTTGCCCCGCATAGCTAGCAAGCAACTCAGAGGCTCTGGGAATTTCTTGGCAGCTCAGCTGAGCAGAATCTTCTCTCCTTGCTAATTTTTTTTATTTGTTTGATTGTTTGTCTACTTTTATAACACTGAGGTGGGACCCTCATGAAACTTACAAGTTTTAGCTTTCCCGACTTGTGAAGTTTTGTTTACTTCCCGAGCCTCTTTCTTCTTCCTGGAGGGAATGTTTCAACTAGGAAGAAGCTGCTGAACACTCACCCACAGTCTTTTAAAAGCAGAAATCATTCCATAATATGAGGACCCAAACCAAGGCAGAGATATTGCTTTCCACAAAATATTTCTTGCCTGTATATTTACTGTGAGCAAAAGGATGCCCTCATGAATCTAATGTTCTATATTAATATCATAAGAAAAAATTTGTGAAGTAAGCCGTAAATGTTTAATGTGTGCACTCAATTAAATTTTTACTTCTCTCTCTTTGTGTGTGCATGTACATGTATGCACACCATAGTCAGAAGACAACTTGAAGGAGTCAGTACTCTACTTCCTTGTTTTTGAGGCAGGATCTCTCTCCCCATTTCTACTCTTTCTAGGCAATCTACATTAACTGGCCCACAAGCTTTTGGTTGACTCTCCTGAGTCTGTCTCCAGTCTCATCACAGAAGTACTAGAATTACTGATGTGTATTGTCACATTTAGCTTTTCATGTGGGCACATGGGTTCAAATTTGGGTTACCAGGCTTGTGTGACAAGTGCTTTCACCTTCTGGGCCATCTCAATGAGTTTATATGTGTCAATTAATAATACAGACTACTAACCAAATGAAAGCACAAGAGTTGTAGGCAGTAGGCATTTCATGAGGCATCTCAGCATTTCTTAGAAGACTGTTCACCATATTAGAAGGGTGATGTGAGTTGTTATCTATCAGAGGATTGAATGGTAGTTTGAGGATATCACTAAAGGAGGACTTCTCTGAAGCCTTATGCAATTTAGATATTTGCAAAATTATATATGATAATAAAAATATATAATGTTATATTTTACATAATTTTATTATATTATATATTAAATATACAGTATGTAGTATATAGTATACATATATTATATATTGTACAATTATCATATATTACACATAATTATATATTATATTACATGTGTGTTATTTATATTATTATATATATGTTTACATGTACAATTATATATTGTTAAATGTATATAATTGATATTTATACAATATAATTTATTTTATAACAAATATATATAATATAAATTAATATAGTAAATATATCATTAAATATAGTATAATAAATATATAATATGTAATTATGTATATAGCATGTAAATAATATACATATAGTCAATTTTGTGGGTCTCTTTTGGTGGGGTTTGCTGCAAGAGGAAAGTTTTTAGTTGTAAAATGGCAACAAAGCTCTTTTTCTTGCAAAAGACATAAATATTTTTCTTGGACTGACCCAAGATACATTTAAAAACTTTCCACTGAAAGGTATTATATAGTGGGCTTGCTTCCTATTCTTTAGTGTTTTTTTTTTTTTTTTTTTTTTCTAAAATTTGCCTTGAAGGTGGAGGATAGATGTCCACAAGGTTCAGGAAATAAGTAACAAGATTTTTAAGACCCCTCTGCAAGGTAATGGGAGAAGTAAATAGCTGCTGGAGAAGTGAGTCTCCAAATAGCTTAACTGCCAGTGGGAGATTCTCTGACCTGTTGAGCTACCTGAAAGTTTTGCAAAGAGCTTCAGAGTTGTAGCTGCCATAAATCATTACCCACTACTTGGGTTGCCCTTTTGGTGATGTAGTTGCCATTTAGTCCTCCATCTTCCTATGAACCCCAGTAAACTCACTGCTTCACCAAGATGGACTTTGATAGAATTGTTACTTTGATCTGTCATTAACTCCCTATGAGATAAATAGACCATTGTTCACATCATAAAAGTCTAACCAAACACTTCCTCATACATGCTGTAAAGCCATTGCTCCCTGTCACTTAAGAGTACAATTGTAACTCGGCCTAAGGAATCACAGACAATAATAGGGTATTGATGGCTTATATTTATTAGCAAGTATAGAAGGCATGTGCTGCATCATTTGGTATTACCATTATAACACACTGTCATAAATTAGGGGCTGAAAACAACACAAAATCAATTATCCCATTACCATTTAGTTTGGAGGTTAAAAAAACAAGAAAACCTGAGAGCCTAGGCCTGGCATCTCAGATCCTTGGGATACTGAGGCACAGGTTTGGAAGCTAAAAATCTACATAAGCTAAAGAGTTACTTCAAAGTCATTCTGAGCAATTTAGCAAGATCGTATCTCCCTAAAATCAAAAGAGAGCTATGGCATAGTTAAGTAATGGATCCCGTGCTTAGACTCCCTCAGGGAGAGGCTGGGGGCATGGCTCAGGAGTAGATTATTTGCCAAACCCCAGTATGGGCTGATGTGTAGTTCATTTGTAGAACTTTGTCTAGCACTGACCAGAGATGAACTGGGGTGGCCCAGGCATAGATCTTTCAATTAGAATCCATCTGTAAGGACTGGGGCATGGATCAATGATACAGAGCTTGTCTAGTGAAGGTCTGGGAACCATTGATAAATGGTGTAAAGAAGGAAGGAAGGAAGGAAGGAAATGTAAAAAGGAAAGGGGAAGGGAAAAGGAGGTATAAGGGAGGATCAAAAGTTGGGAAGCTAAATAGAACAACAGCACTTCATTTTTTCTGGAAGCTACAGAAGACTACACATAGCCTTCAAGAAGCTGCCACAGTCTGTATCCCATAGTTCCAACTCATGGTTTTCATCTCCCTATTGGCTCTCTGTGATGACATTAAGCCTATCAAGAATATTCAGGATAATCTACCAAACTTAAGATCTCTAACTTAATAACATATTCAAAGCCCCCATGGCTAAGTAAGGCCACGCATTTGTAAGTTTAAGGAAATGAGACTGTAGACATCTTTGAGAGTCAACCATTGAAACTATTGCATGTACCAAGGCATTATGTGAAGGTACAGAGACTAATATCTACTTGACTTTCTCTACGGACAAGAGAAGAGTTTAACTATAAATGTTTGATGTTCTTTTTATTGCTGGGTATTAAAACTTACATATTTGGAGGACAAATTGCTAAAATCACCTCCTCCTTGGACTGAAAACCTCTTGAATACAGGAAGTGGCTCTAGCTGACATAATCTTGGTGGAGCCAGGGTTACCACATACTGAGTGCCTACTAATTACTTCTTAACGAGGTGATATCACTCTTTCTGTAAGGGAGGGAGTGGAGATGGTCAGGGAAATAGACAGAAATCTCATAAAGAAAATGGACCTACAATTTATCTTTCATAGCATAAATTACTTCCTATTTTTTGCAACATTTTTGTTTGTTTGAGGTTTCTGGTGTTTGGTAATAAAAGAAAGAGCATGTGATATAATCATTAACAGAGTGAACCTAAGACCAGCATGTCTAGATTGATAAGACTCTTCTGCCTCAACATAACTAGTAAGTAGGAGCATGAGGTTGAGCTCAGAGGTAGAGCTTTCACCTAAAAACCTTTCTTGAGATACTGGAGGTCAGAGCACTTGCCTAAAATTCCCAGTGAATGAATGGGGCATAGCTCACTAGTATCTCAGTTGCCTAGAATCCACTAGTAAGAGGTGAAGGATGTGGCTCTGAGTTAAAAACTTTGCCTAGCATCTGCTGGTTATAGGATGGTAGTGGAACTCAGTTGTAAAGCACTTGTTTTGGAGGAGAGGTTGGGATCATATGCTGTTGGTAGGGAAGACACTAGCCTAGAATGCATAAGTACATGCTCTATTACGGAATAGTTCAGTAATAGAGCACCTGCCAAAACAGTCTCTCAGGTAAGGGGCTAGAGGCATGACTCAATAGGAGCGCACTTGCCTAGAATCCACTGTTGAAGGGTTAGAGATGTGTCTCCAAGGTATAACCTTGACTAGTACTTCATATATTTAGAAGATGGTGGTGTAACACAGTTGTCAATTATGTGCTGAGAATTCCCCAGAGAGGAGCTGAAGATCATGTCTCCATAATAAAGCACCTGCCTAGCATATATAGGCAAGTGCTCTTTAAATATAGTCACATAACACAGTGGTAGAGCCCCTGCCTAGAATCCCCCAGTGAGGGGCTGGGGGCATGGCTCAGTGGTAGAGCCCCTGTCTAACATATATAAACTATGGTGGATATAATACAAGGTGATTTTAGAGTATCTTATGGTGCCAGAAGGTAGACAATGTCTCAAAACAAAACCAAATGACTCAGCTGTCTAAATAGATAAAAATAAACACAAGGTATAGCATGTATAAATGACACAAAACCCAAATTTGAAGGCACTCACATGGCCAATGTTGGGATTGAATTAAAATTCAAAGTATGAAATATGTACTCATAGTGACATTATTAGATCATTATATATGCATAAGAGGAGCAAATCAATAGGAAGACAAGAGATAAGCCTTCCCTTCAGAAATGTTATGTAATAAATGTAGAATAAAATACAATGGAGAAAGCCAAAAAGAAAACACCATTAGAATACATGTAATGATTACTATAAGAGGATGGCTAGAGCAGGTGAAAACTTAAACAGAAACACGCTGTAGATGCAAGGTCCCGATATTACTCCAAAAGTGAACATTTATGGGTTTAAAATGGAATATACTGGCCTGAGGAGATGGTCCAGAGAGCTAAAACACTTGCTCATTGTGAGAAACATTTAAATTTCTATCTCCAGCACTCATGTCAAAAGCCTAGGATGGCTTCATGCATCTCTGTAAAGACAGTGGTGTAAGGGATGGGGGCAGGAGGAGAGTTGCAAATTACTGTACATGTTTACAAAACCCCCAGCAAGCTGAGCAGTGTTCTTTTATCACTCTCTGCTTCTTGACTGTGAAGGCAATGTGATCTGCCTTCCAATCACTATGGCTTCTCCACCATGGCTTTACCACCTCAATCACCATGGCTTCCTCATCAAGGTAGACTGTTGTAGATTTCTTTCTGTTGTTGTGATTAAAGCTCCCTGACTACAAGCAACTGAAGGAAAGAAAGGGTTTATTTCACCCTACAGGTTGCAGTTCGTCTTAGAGGGAAGCTAGAGCTGACACTATGAAGGCTTTTCCTGGCTTACTCACAGGTTCATGCTTATCTAGTTTGCTTAGTACCACCAGACCAGAGAATGGTACAGCCCACTGTAGGCTGAACCTCATTATTTAAATTAACAATCAAGACAACATCCTAGAGCAGAAGTTCGACATGTGAGTTGAGACCCCTTGGGGGTGGACAAACTCTTTCACAGGGATTGTATATCAGACATCCTGCATATCAGATGTCTACATTATGATCATAACAGTAGCAAAACTACACTTGTGAAGTAGCAATAAAACAAGGTTATAATTTGCGTCACTACAACATGAGGAACTGTATTAAAGGGTGGCAACATTAGGAAGGGAGAGAACCACTGGCTTAGAGACATGTCGCAGGCCAATCTGTTCTAGGGAATTCCTCAATGGGGACTTTCCCTCAGATGATTCTAGACTGTGTCAAAGTTGACAAACATTACTAGGACAGTATCTTTAAACTGTGATCCAAAATAAAACCCTGTCTTCTCTGGGTTGCTTTTATCAGAGATTTGCTCATAGCAATAAGAAAAACAACTAAAGCACCCCACCCATATCTGAAATATCTAGATTTAACCAGTCTAATCCGGATCATACGGAGTTTTCCATACCCCGGTAACTTTTCAGTCTTTCCTCTGGACAAGGATATGAAGCTGAGTTCTGCATCTGAAAGAATCCCAGAGCTTTGCAAGTCAGACATTCTTATTTGCATGAACTTTTAAAAAGCTGTGACTGGCCCTTTCAACTCTCCTTGATCAGCCAACCTAGCAACAGCATCATGGGGTCGATTAAAGTTTTGGAGTTTTGGATGATTCAGGATTTCTACACTTCAAAAGCACTTTTGATGAAGGCACTATTATAGGGAAGGGAGGTGGGCTCTTGGGAGAGATAAGAGTTTCTTTGGACTACTGCTCAAACACATACTATTCCCTCCCATTTTTTGATGTGGCAACTTCACTTGCTACTGCTACCAGCATCTAATTTGGAAACTCCAAGCAAGGATTCTTGGAAGTCTGCATGAAAAAATAAAATTCATTTCTATTTTACTGTGCTGTAGCCCCTCCCCCTGCCTTTTTCTCCTTTCCTGAGATAAATCCTGACAGTGGAGGAGAATGCAAAGGGCTGGCAGTTGAGTATCTTAAAGGACAGAAAGTGATTTGTACATAGTTTGGAAGCTAGATATTTGAGATGGACATGTGAACAATTAATTTCATCTGAGGCTTCACTTCTTGACCTGTATCTGGCCATGGTGTTTCTAGGTCTACATATGTTTTCTAAATATATGTTTCCTAAGCACACTTTTTAAGAAGACAGCAGTTGCATTGGGTTATAGCTCATCTTAATGGTTCAATTTTAGCATATGAACTCGTTAAGTACTGTTGTGAAGCTATTTCTTCTGAATTGAAACATTCTTTTCTGGAGGTAAACTCATTAAGACTTGTGAAAGAAATGAAATCCCCAAATCTCAGGATGTGAATAAAACTCACAAGGCTCAGGAAGTTCCCCAAACTTATAAGATTCATAAGGCTCCACCCCAAGGCTAGACAATCAGCAAATATAACCTGGAAGAGAAGACTCTATGAGAAGTTTAGCTATTATATATTCTGGGGTAGAATTTTTTTCATAATGTGGCCTAGTTATCCATGTTCTCACAAGAGACTATTCACTCATATTCATATAAGTAACCTCAACAAATATGCAAATACAGTGGTTCATTAAGTGGGTAGAATTGTTCTTTAGATACCTGTCTAAGGTAAGGTTTTTTTTTCCTTCTCTACTCAAGAAAAGTCACAAGAGATCTCTCCTTCAAATTCACTTATATTTTGAGGAATCTGATAAAATTTGGCCTATACATATTTGTATCTTCTATAAAGAAGCAGGTACTTGTGTCTTTTTATTAGTTAGCTCTGAAAATCAACTACCTCTAGGAAAGGCAATCCATGTCAACAGCAAAGTCCCAAATCCCAAACTATCAGAATAAAAAGACGTGGTTAATATCAGGGACCTACAGTCAATATATTCTATAGTCAATATATTCTACAAAACATTGATTAGCTCAAGAGACTAGACTGAGATCTTTCTGCTCAGTATATTCAGACCCTGTGTCTAGTAATCAATAGTAGAACCATGACATAACTAATCATTGCCAACTATAGATTCAACCAGGAGATATAATTATATGCTTGCATTTGTGAACTAAAGATGAAAGACTCACCCTAAATCTGGGTAGTGCCATCTCAGGGACTGGGGTCCCATCATAAATCAAAAGGAAAAGATAAGATGTGCACTAACAATCATCTCTCTCGACTTCCAGACTGTAGCTGCAATGTGACCAGCTACTTCATGCTCCTGCTGCCATGCCTTCTCCATCATTGTACCATGGAACTATGAGCAAGAATAGACCCTTCCTCCCTTAAACTATTTCTTATCAGCTATGTAGCTGTAGAGATAAAATAATAAATGCATGCCCTAAGGAGCTGGAAGCACAGTAGAAATCTAGAAGCTGCTTGTGTTTAAAAGTATTAATTTTTCTCTTGACTCCACAAGGTAACTAGGACCAGGAGAAAGAAAGTCCTGGCACTGTAAGTGGGGTAGCAGCAATGAAGAAACTCAAAAGAGTTGCTTGTTTCTCACAGTCTATAAGATCTTTGAAACAATAGACACCAAAAAATTGGGCCCCTCCCTCACCCCAGGAAAATTATGCAGAAATAAAGAAGGCCAGGTGCTAGGGGAGGGGGAACTTGTATCCTGAAGAGATTTTACAGGGTTCTAATCATCTGTCAGACCCTCTTGCAGGATAAGAATAGATCTTAGAAAACGATGGTTCAGTTGTGGGTGGGGCCACACTTTGACCTAGGACTGTGTCTCTGGCCCTCTATTTAAACTATAGTATCACTTCTTTAGGACCTTGAAGATAGACTTGGGGGGGGTGGTCTTGGGATCTCTTTGTCCCTTTTCTAGTATGGCTGCATTGAATAAATCTCATTTTCCTAGCTTTTAACTGTTAGTTTGGCTGTTTCAGTTGACTTTTCCAGGACAGATGAGCAAACCTGGTTTGGGGGCGGGAACAGACTATGACCCCAAGGTTGGTAACATAATGCTCACTTCTGTTTCCTTTGTTTCTGGTCTCTTGCTTACCTCTGCATGTTGGTATGTTAGCTTAGGGAGTATCTGTCTACAAAACAGTGAGATTTGATATGTCTCCTTCCCTTTCAAAGAGAGAGGCATGGAGGTGAGTCACTGAGATATTTACAGTGTCTCCTTCAGATCCGCCCAAAGATGCATAAAGTTCTTCAATCATTACGATAACATGTCAGTCACCTTGTATTATAGGAACCCAGGGCAGACCAACCCAGGATGCAATGACACCCCAAGCAAGAACAATCACATAAGTGAAAACTTGTCAAATCAAACAAGACTTCTTTGGGCCACTTTGGAGAACCAGAAGAAAGACAATGACCAACCAGACAGACCTTGACCAAAACTGCTTAAGCACACATGCCTCTTTTCTTTGCATGTGCCTATTAACCCAGTACTCAGAAGAAAGAGGCTGGGAATCATTAGTTCAAAACCAGCCTGGGATGCCTATAGGGTCTGTGTCTCAAAAACACACAAAGAAGGTTAGAAATGTGGTGTAGTTAATAGAGTGCTGGCCTAGTGCACAAAGCCCTGGGTACTATTTTATATTATTTACCATATTTACAATTCTTATATTAAAAATAAAGTATATTTAAATATACTATAGATTTACAATATTCACATTTTATCTATTTCTCCCTAGCTCCTTGTTAGGTAAGATTATGGTCCCATTTTATGGATAAAAAAACAGATTTCAGAATGTTTGTGCTCATTGCTAAAGGACACTGAAGAAGAACTCAAGCAGAGACATGTCCATATGGAAAGCTGGGAGTCTCCCTCAATCACTAGGGATCTAGGAACAAGTCCTTGAAATACATGGAAGAAGATGACTTTAATTGTTAACCAGGTGAACTCATTCCACGTGCTAGTAAGGCAGCGTTGTTTCTAGGTATGTAGATAAAGGCTTCTTACAAACAATTTGGCTCACTGCTAATTAAACCATGTGGGTAATACCCCCCTCCCAAAAAATGAGCTTGTAATTTCCACCTTTTAAATTTTTAATGAATAAATAACAACCATATTCTTTATTTATTCAGCTTAAAAATGTTAATGAATGGGCTCCCTTTCTAATTGCAAAACCGAATGTTTAAGAGAGCTTGACGCCTCCTAAGCATTGAGCGGTGAGGTTTCCTGTGTTGGTTTTCTATAAACATAGGAATTGAGTAATTACCATCCCTGCTATTCATTAAAATTCAAAATTAGATAAACAATAAGCAGAAATGTGGGGGGGGGGTTTTATTCATTATTATTCAGATGAAGTATTTTGCTTATAATTTCTCATGCCTGTGAGTGTGTGTGATTTCTTTTGTGTGCTGTCCTGTCTTATTAGGCATTCTAATGTTATAGAAAGTATCTTTCCTTCAGATTTAACTTTCTTTAAAAAACAAACAAACAAAAAAATCAACCCTTCATCCATCCATGTGTATGCATAGTGACTGGAAGGATAGATAAGGATGCCAGATTCCCTAGAGCTGTAGTTATAGGCACTAAACTAAGATCCTGGACAAAACCAACAACCATTCCTAACCGCCGAGACATCTCTCCAGCCCCCAGAGATTTGTTTATGCAGCAGGGAAAGGCATGTCATAGGAGAACAGAGGGAGAGGGCACAAGAATCCTAGTCTTAGTCTCAGATCACTCGATTGCAATAGGTCCAAATGCAAGCCACTCACCTGCATTGGGCTTTGCAAAAGCAGACAAACAAAAACAGCTAATTGACATCAGATGCTGGCTGCTCACTGTCATCCTCCATAGACATCTGTGAGCAACTGTGTGCCAGTTTCTGCCCTAAGTACTAATTCACCTAGAAGTGAAATAAGAAATGAGCAAAGCTGTTTGTGGTGGTGGTGTTTGGATTTCCTCCAAAATGAAACTTTCTATCTTGGACAGAAATTCTTTTAAGATGGGGTATATTCTAAAGGAGTGAAACACTGCACCATGCCAAAAAACTTATTAAAACTGCTCAGAAACTTCAGGAAGTCCCTGAAATGGACCAGATTTGCTAAGTCCCTCCCTTCCAAGCTTATGTAAGAAGACAGGTGAGAGATGTTCTCCAACAAGACCAGCTGTCTAGAAGAGGCTCAGAATAACTGAGCTGAAAAGAAAAGGCTCTTATCAAGCATCCTGTGAGCTATGCATTGGGTTCCCTGGTTTGTGATGTCCACCCATGCTGAGGTAGCCTTTTACGATACAGGTGTCTGAGTCATTTCTGCACCTGTAATTAACCCCTCACCTTTATTCCTCTAAGTAACCACAATAAAACCTGTTGGTTCACCAAGTTGTATTTTCGGTGGTAACTTTGCTTTGGTCTGCTGCTGATTTCCTATCTAGTGTGAGCAGAAGTTTGTTCACATCTCTCCATGAACACTGTCACACAACAGATGCCACAGGCCTATTACCATAGTGATCAGGAACTGGATGCTGGAGCATCATGAGTTCAAGGCCAACCTGGCTGTAGTAAAACTGTCTCAAAATCCCACACACGAGGCCAGGAATATAGTTCAGCTGGCAGACTGCTTTCCTGGCATCCAAAAAGCACTGGGTTCCCTGTTTAACACCACATTGAATGTAATTCCGGTACTCAAGACGTTGAAGCAGGAGGATGAATTCAAGGTCATCTTGGACTGCCTTAGAAGTTGGAAGATAACTCATGCTCAACAAAACTGTGTCTCACAAAAACCCAACCAACTAGCACACAAACAAGTGAAGCTGAGGAGACAGGGGTGGGGAAGGGAGGGGAGTCTAGGGAAGAGAGAGTAAGAGAGGAGATTGGGGTGGGGAGACCCAGAGAAGGAGAGAAGAGAGTGAGACAGAAAAATTATGTAGAAATGAGAGAGAATAAAAGAGAGACCAGAGGGAGAGAGAGAGAGAGAGAGAGAGAGAGAGAGAGAGAGAGAGAGAGAGAGAGAGAGAGAGAGAGAGACAGGGACAGAGACAGGGACAGAGACAGAGACAGAGACAGGGACAGAGAAAGACAGAGCTAGGGAGGGAGAGAGGTTTACAAGGGCCCATTTCCTCCAATTAGGTCCGAAGAGGGCAGCTCTTATAAACATCACCTGTCAGTAAAGTAACTGAAGGAAAGGTAACTAACCATATGGTAGACACAGAATAGTTTAAATGGTTAAGAGTTAGTCAGGAAATGAGAAAAACAAAAAACAAAAAAAAAAAAAAAAAAAAAAAAAAACCAATTAGTCTTGGGGTCATCATTCTGGGAACTGAGGCTGAAAAGGAAAAAACAGATTTAAACATTATTTTCGGATAGGGCCTACCTTCCATCACTGGGCCAGTTGATGAGACTGAAGCCCTGTGATTTCCTGAGCCCTGCAGCAATGAGAACGAAGCCTTCAAAATACACATTCTGAGATGTTTCAGGTCCAAACCACAGCAGACATTGTTCAATAAATACAGTCTCTACACGTGTGTATGTGTGTAAGTGCAAATGTATGTGTATGTAGAAAATAGGTCAACCCCAGGGTAGTTTCTCAGTGCCAGCTTCCTTGTTTATTTATAGCAGTCTTTTGCTGACCTGAAAATTACCAGGCATGTTAGACTGGTTTGCCAGGAGCTCCAGGGACCCCCCCCCCCCGTTTCCATGACCCCAAATACTGGGATGGAATTCTAAACCCATGCCATCATATCTAACTCTTTTATAGGTCCTGGGGATCGAACTCAGGCCCTCCTGCTTTTATACCAAGTACTTTACCAACTGAGCCATATCCACAGACCCTATTGCCACTTGATATGAATCACTTCTTAGCTTTCCAGTGTATTAGCCCCACTAGATAGCTTTGAATAATGAAGCTTCCAGGAGGATCACACCAGATCATTGTAATTTGCATCCCCAGGAATAAACAATGCTCACAGAAGGCTCGTGGGCCTGTGTGTGGGAGCCTAACCTAAGTCTGGCTGGGATTAAGCAGCTCCGTGTTTGAAGGGCTGCTCCTGATGCTTTGACCTTGAGGACTTATGACCTGTATGCACGCGAGTGACAGAGACAACAGCATCAGGAACCCAGAGGCTGCTAGAGTGACCTTTCTCGGCAGGCTGGCCACAGGTAAACATGTTTGTAATTTCTGAGGAAATCTGAAGTGTGAAAATGGGATTTACAGTAATAAGGTCTCCAGCACAACAGGCTGTGTCAGCAGGCAGCATGGCCGCAGGCTGCCGGGGAATCACAGGCAATCAGCTGCAGCAGGCTGGCGAGGCAGCTGCCACCCACTTTGTAGCTTCTTAGGCGGGCTTTGTGTGGCTTAATGAGGCTTTCCTAGGCTCTTTTCTGCAGCCAGCTGGCGAAAAGCTGGGGTTGGACAGAGAGGGTTGCTGAAGCTGCCCTTTGAGCACAGGCATCTATGCTCAGAGCCCCTCTGCAGTCTTCTGAGCTCCCCATAAAGAGCAGGCTAAGGAGATGAATCCCTGGGCAAGGGACTAGCCACAAGAGCTCAAGGACCCGGGTTCGATTCCCAGCGCCCACATAAAAATTACCTGTGGTTGTTGTACATACTTGTAATCCCAGTGTTTGACAGGTACAAATAGGATTGTCTCCGAAGCTCATTAACCAGCCAGTCTAGCCTGTTTGTAAGTGCCAGGCCAGTGAGAGATCCCATTTGTGGGAAACCATAAACTACTCACCAGAGATTATCTTCTGCCCCCACAAGGACACACATTTGTGCATATAGGTGAATATGAATACACTCACACACACACACATACACACCCCGCTACCAAGATGATGGGGGAGGTGTCACCTCTTCTTTCAAAGCAGTTGTATATACCCTGCTTTGTTTGTCTTGAGGGTATAGCTTACGGGAATTCTGAATAGAGTTCTGAATAGCCAGTCCTGAGACTGGATAGCCAAGAGAGCCAGGGCTTCCTCCCCAGCTTTGTGTCTCTCTCCTACATCCCACTTTCAGTTTAGCAAATGGTAGGTGAATGCTTCTACGTATAAATGAAGCCTGGCATTGTGGAACATAGCTGCAAAACGAGGGTTTGGGAAGCTGAGGTAATAAAACTGCAGTCTGGAGGCCAGCCTTTACAACACAGAATTCAAGCTATACAGTGGGTTCAAGGCCAGCCTGACCTTGATAGCCAGACACAGTCTCAAAACAACAAAACAAAACAACTACCAATCTACTAGGGCTGGAGAGATGGTCCAATAATTAAGAATGCCTAAATCCAAATTTGTTTCCAAGTTCTTATGTCAATCAGCTCCCAACCTCCAGTACTCAAGCTCCAAAGAGTTTTAATCTCTATGGCCCTTGTGTCTGAGCATGTGTGTGTGTGTGTGTGTGTGTGTGTGTGTGTGTGTGCATGTGTAACAAATTTTTTAATTGATCAAATAAACGAATAAATAGTTGACCTCAAAGCTTCTAAAATGTTCATGTATGCTGTACCTAGAAGGTACCTAGAATAGGGACATGCATTTGAGTGATAGTATGATCCTAGCAGACTTTGAATTAACTATTACAGCACCAACTATCTTCTAATACATGATCCTCCTGCATCAACTTACCAGAAGATGCTGAGATTAAAGTTCTACACTATCATAGCCTAGCTTTTGGGTTTGTAATTAAGGAGAAGCAACAGAGACTTTCTGAGGAGATGTCTAGTTGGAAGAAACAGATAACTGGTGACATTCATGCATTTGATTGGTCTGACAACATTTAGGATCACCTAGGAGACAAACCTCCGAGGGTGTCTATGAGGGAGTTTTTAGATCGATTTAAGTGATACAGGAAGGGTCATCCTAAATGTGGCTGTCTCCCATACTGAAGAAGACACAGAAAGTGAACTGAGTGCCAGCACTCATCTCTCCCTGCTTTCTGATTGTGGATGCCATGTGACCATCTGCCTCATGTTCCTGCCACCATGCCTTCCCTGCTGTGATGGACTGTGACTATTCAAACTGTGAACTAAACTTAACCTTTCTCTCCTTACATTGTTTTATTAGACATTTCATCTCAGCAATGAACACAGTGACTAATTCAAAGGACATAGCTTTCCCTGGACCCTCCTCTTTTTATCTTTGCTTCCTGGCCACCACAATGTAGGAAGCCATGTCTATCACCTGTCTCCTGCCTCCATGATTCCCTGCTGCACCACAGGTCCCAAAGCTATCAGACTAACCAAGTACTGAATCCTCTAACCTGGACCAAAAGCAAATCTTACCTTCTCTTAACTTTAATCTTGTTACCAGTGAAACAAAAAGGATAAGCCTTAAAACTTGAAGGCGTTGAAGGGAGATTAGAAAGCTGTATGCAAAGACAAAAAGAAAGGATATCTCAGTAACAGTAAGCAAGATATGGGAGACAGCAGTTCGGGGGTGGGGCAAAAAACAAACAAATATACAAATGAACAAAAAACAGATCATCTGGAAGCTCACACAGTCTGACTCCAGGGCAAGGTTAATGAGTTTGTGTAGACATTGGTAACTTCTCCCAGCTGAATGGCTATGAATGATGCATCTCCCATTCTATAGAAATTACATTTTAAAAAAAAGTCATTTGCTCTAATCCTCCTATTGCTAATAATCCCCAAGTGTGGGAGCTCCTTGCTCCTCTGTCTCGCCCCCCTGACATAGAGAAATGTATGAAGTTTAGGCATAAAGAAAGCACTTTGTTTGAGATTACATTAGACCTTCAAAAGCAAGCATGAACATAAATTTGGAGATGAATAAGCAGAGCACAGGAAGCCTGCCTCTCTGCTTGACTTCAATAACTTATCTCAGCGAATCCCCAGCAGAAAGCATCTTACATACTTCAGTTCTTGAGAAGATGAGATGTGAATGCTGGGGGATTAGAAGACAGAAGGGCTTTATTGCAACAGTGAACAAGCTGAAAATTACTAGGTAATGGAATCTCAGTGGGAGGCCCTCATACCCTGCCATTAGCTAACTCTCACAATGATTGCTTCAGGATCAGCCTGGGTTATATAAACTCTGCGACAAGGCTTCCACATCCCTCATCTGGGCTCAGCCCAGAGACCAGCACACATAAAGGCAGAACTTACAGCTGGTTTCCAGAATCTTCCACCTCATGGGACCCACTCCACACTTACCTGCTTTGAGGATGCTTTATTCAACTAGAGATGGTTTCATTTGGGACTCTCATCGTATAGTATACTGTGGCTAAGAAGAAATATGGGAGTGATACCCATCTCTCCACATGCTGGGCTGAATTTGTGAGGTCACTGCACTGAATGGCAAGCCTGAGCAGGGACCCAGAGGAGATCATAATGACATTGCATGCATGCAGACTGGAGGCTTTTCAGAATGGTGGACTTTTGCAACACCAGGGCCTCCACTAAAGTATAATGACACCAGATATAAGCTGTATATCAGGCCAGGAGTGATGCATGCACCTCTTCCTGACCTTTCCAATAACTGTACCTGGAAGCTAGTTATTGTTCTAATATGTAGTTTATGGTTAGGTGGTGTAGACTCTTGTGTTATGTGCTTTGACAAAACACTATATCCTAAAGACTGGCTCTTTGATGCTTTGGGTTTGGTGTGTGTGTGTGTGTGTGTGTGTGTGTGTGTGTGTGTACTGACACTATTTGTGGGGAGATGAGAACACCTGTCAACTCACCCAAGATAGGGAAATAACAACAGAACAAAGTAAATATATCACCCAACTCTTACTGGATGAACTAGTGAGTTAATATGATGACTTACAGGAGTATGGCTGAGGAGGTACTTACAGGAGCAGAAATGACTCAAAGGCAGGAGATTCACCAAAAACCTACCCAAGAATAGCTAGAAACTCACAAAAGTTTTGAACATGGAGCACAAGCTAACAACTTTTAGGAGGCTCAACAGTTCAGGGTGTCTTCTAAAGAATTAAGATGGTCTGAGCCTCCTCCAGATTGTTCCAGTAGATGGTGTCTTCTAGAAAGCTCAGCTAATCTGCCTTCCAGGTGTTCTGGCTTCTCTCAGCCTCTTCTATGTAGTATGGCTTATCAGAGTGTGTCTCTCTGAAGTCGTTATTGCTTAGATAAGTTTGGGAAGAAGGGGCCTGTGAATCTGGTCAGTTTCAGGGACTTCCTGAAACTTTTGAGTTGTTTACTACCGAGTTTAATGAACTTCCCTGGAGGATGGAATGTTTATCCTTTCTTTAAAATAACCTATACCTTAAAGGGGCTTCCCTCCCTCCTTTCTACAAACACTGAGATGTTGGATCTCAGAGGAAATTGCTCCATCACAATACAGTATATAAATATGTGTGTGTTGTGTGCATGTGTGTGCATGTACATATGTGTGCAGTGCATAACAGGAATTGCCTCATATGATCATGAAGGCTAAGAATTTCTATAATCCTCTTTCATCTGCAAGCAGAACTAGGAAAGCCAGTGGTATAACTTAGTCCAAGTCCAAAGAATCAAGAGTCAATGACTATCCGGATCCAACCAGGTTTATTGTTTGAATATTAAATGTTCTTTAAGGATCATTTTTTAATGCTTGGTGTTCCCCAACTGCAGTGCTATTTTGGGATGCCATCAAACTTTTAGAAGTGATCACTGAGGATATTATCTTGGGGGGGTATATGGTCTGTTTCCTTCATGTCTACAAAAAAAAAAAAAAAAAGTGGAAAGTCAGCCCCTGTTCTCCATGTTCCTGTCACCCAATGGGAACAGTTCTACCATTTCTTAACACCATATACAAACTGATGTAGGGAATGATACTGGAACATCCAATGAAAGCTCACATATCAGCCATTTGAAGGCAGGACCTCACTTAGTATCCCAAGAACCAGGTTCCCACTGTCTCCTGGCTGTTCCCTGACCCTGTGCAACTAACTTTAGGTGAGATGGGCCTTCAATTGAGTGTCTTGAGGACAAGAGCAAAGTGGAGAATGTGGGCACCAGACCCACCAACAATTTTGGTCCTGTAGAAGTATCTCATCCTTTATGTCAAGAGAAGTGTTTATTTTCAGATCCTGCTGGAATGAGACACAGGTCAAGCACCTGCACAAATGAACCAGCAGTGTTTTGAAAGATACAGGCTGGGCTCACCTCTTTTGGAAAGACTCCCTGGTATATGCTAATAAGTAGCATTTCCATCTAATGTTTACAAGCTTCTCTAAGGAAAGGCTTAGCTGTCATCCTCAGCAGAGGGAACTGTGTGGCTAATTACATATAAGGTGACAAAGTGCTAAACCCAGAACCCTGTGAGTGGGAAGAAATAGAAAGGAGGAGGCTTTTGGGCAGAAGAGCAACATTTGAATGGGTTAAACTTGGGGATGGAGTGATAGCTCCGCAGTTAAGAGCACCAGCTGCTCTTCTAGAGGCTCTGAGATCCATGCCTAGTATCCATGTTGAACAGCACAACTGTCTATAACTCCAGTTCTGGGGAATTTGAGGCCCTACTTTAGCTTCTCTGATCACCCTTACACCCATCACATAAACACACACACACACACACAGAGAGAGAGAGAGAGAGAGAGAGAGAGAGAGAGAGAGAGAGAGACAGAGAGACAGAGAGACAGAGAGATACAGATACACACAGATACACGCATGCACAATTAGCTGATATCTTGAGGCATATAATTCCATTCAGGTTAGCAACCATGTTCTAAAAGTCTATTATAGATTTTAAAGAAAGAAAAGGCAGGGGTTGGGGATATAGCTCAGTGCATAGAGAAAGCTTGTATAGTGTGCACAGCTGTGATTCTAGCTCTTGGGCATTAGACAGAAGGGTCAGGAGTTCAAGTTTGTTCTTGGCTACAAGAGAGCTATTCTTGTCCCTAGTCACATTTTGGTTTTCCTTTGTCTCCTGGCTATCATGATATGAGTAGCATTTTACCACCATGCTCCTACATGTCCCACAAGCCTAAAAGGCAATGGATCCAGGTCACCATGGAAACCTCACAATTCCTGACACCCACCCCCATCTTTTCTTATTCAGATATTTTTCTTTCTTGCATATTTGTCTCAGCCAAGCCATGAAATATCTGAATAGCCCAGGTGTGTACATTTTTTGAGTCATGTGTAACATATAGCAGACACTTAAATATAGTATCAGTTACTTTACAATTGTGATAAAATACCATAACCAAAAGTAACTTAGAATAGCAATGATCTTGTTTAAGCTTACAGTGTCAGAGGAACAGAGTCCATCGTGACTGACGACAGGATCAGGAAGCTAGCTGATCACATATTCACTGGAACATAGGAAGCTGAGATTGAGAACAGGTAGTATGTCCAAGATATAAAATCTCAAACCCTCCCCTGAAGTGGAAACTTCTATTTCTTTGGAAAGTTAGCTATGTCAGATGATGTTTTTCTGGGGTACAAATGTGAAAGGGGGGCTTGCTAAATCAAACATGTGAAAGACTGTTTTCTTGAAGCAGACATGGGTGAAAGGATGTTTGGATATAGCAAACACATGAAAGGACGCTTGGTGAAGGAGCATAAATATGACCCCATAGACAAGCAGTGAGAATTGGTTTGGTTTGCTTCGAGCTCAACTTGTGATAATGCCACCATTGAGAGAAGCTCGCTCAAGAACTGCTTGAGGTTTCTGCAGCAGTTGCTGCTTCAGTGGCCTCGCCTCAAGCCAGTTGGTAAGACTGGTGTTTTCTTTGGGATTGAACTAAGACTGCCTGCTGTCTGCAAGGCTCACGATAGGTCTGAACTGCTGCCAAAGACAATTAACCTTACCTCCAAGGAACTATTGTGGAACAGGTCTACTTCATCCAAATTCTAATAACTTTTCTACGACCTCTGTTGGGTGGTATACTAGAGACGTTGAACCCTTACCAAAAGTAGGTTGCAAAAACATGTCTACATTGACCCCGTAATGTAGTTCCTCTAGAAAAACAGCAGTACCAACCATGGCCTGAATGCTCAGATAAGTGAGCATGTGAGACAAATTGCTACCTTTGTTCTTGCTTTCACTCCCCCCACCCCCTTCTCTCTGGGGCCCGTCCACTAGCTGCAGTGATGTGGCTTCTGGGGAGGGAGAATCATGTGACCCTGGTTGGTTGCTCATGCCCCATGGTTGATGTGTCACCCATGGACATATGGTCAGTGCAAGAAGTTGAGAGAGAGGGAGACCTGGTGGCTCTGGTGTCAGGAAGAGCTTAAAAAAAATGGGCACTGAGATGCATTGTAATACATGTACAAACTTTTCAATAAATAAAATCCATTTAAAATGAACTGAAATTAGGTGGCTCAGGCAGTGCAGTGCTTACTACATAATCATGAAGACCGGATTTAAGAAGACCACCAAGAACCCAGTCAAATGGCCAGGATTGTAGCACATGCTTGTTATTGTAGAGCTGAGGATGGAGATACCAGTCATTCTAGCCTAATTGCTGAGCTCCAAGCCAGAGAGAAATCTTGTCTAAAAGTAAGGTGTAAGGTGTGCCTGAGAAATGACTTCCAAGGTTGATTTCTGGCTTCCATACACACATGTACCCATATAAACTTGGGCATAGTCACAATTCTCTCTCTTCCTCTCCCTCTCTTCTTTCTCCCCTCTTTGTCTCTCACATGCCCCCTTTCTTGTTCTCTTTTCCTCTCTCTCTTGCCCCTCCTTTCTCTATCTCTCATATTCTCTCTCTTGCTCTTTCCTCCTCTCTCTCTGTCTCTCACATTCTCTCTTTGTTCCCCCCCCCCTCTCTTGCCCCCTCTCTCACTGTCTCTCTCTGTAACTCTCAAAGAAAAATCCTGATGGAACTAAATAGTTGACTCAGTAGAGGACTCAAGGTCAGTTCCCAGCTTCCATGTCAGACTGTCCTCAAAACTACTTTCTAGCTCTAAGTGATCCAGTGAGCTCTTCTGGACTCCATGGGTAGTCTACTCACATGTACATACACACAGATGTTCACATGAAAATAACCAAAAATAACAAATAAGACAACAATATAAGACAATAATAACATCTTAATATTATTATTATTTCATTGCCTTGTTATAACTCCGGAGCTGGTTACATGCCCAAATGTCTAACTATCAGCATTGGGAGGGCACACAAGTGAAGACCCGAGCCATTTCATTTTCTCTTAGATCAATCTTCATTATTACAATCATCGTAATGGCCTTTGTTTAGCTCGAGGAGTCTGAGTCAACTGTCATTTAAATCAGAGATGCTCAACAGAGACAAATATGTGAATATAACCTTTGTTCTTAGATGCATTAATTGCTCGCCTGACTCACTAAATTCTAATTAAAACCATTCTGCCAGATGATTTTATTTTATCCTTTTCAACTTGTAATTAAAGCATTTACTGGCTGACTATCCCAAAGAAATAAAGGGATTCAGCCTAGTGTTTGTAGAAGATAATGGGATAAAGGGCCCTGAGGAAGTGACTTGGGTGTTTCTGGTTTAACTGATTCTACTCCTTGTTGAATAGAGGTGATTTCAGTGGACAAGTTAGCACTGCTTTGAAACATTTAAGCCAGACTTTGGGTTAGTTCAAGCGATCTATTCTAACCCAGCCTGGTAGCACACATTTATATTCCAGCCACTAACAGCTACTGGAGAAGCTGAGCCAGAACAATGGCAAATTCAAAGTAAGTCTAAGCAACTTATTGAGACCCTGTCACAATATGAAATTTAAAAAGAGGGGTTAGGGATGTAGTTCATTGGCAAACTGCTTGCCTAAACGCTTCTAGTGATGGACTAGGGTGTGATGCAGCAGAAGAGCATCTGCCCAGAATCTTCCAGTGAGGAGTCAGCAGTAGAGCCCCTATCTAGAATCCCCCAGTGAGGGGCTGGGGGCATTGCTCAGTGGTAGAGCCTCTGCCTAAAATCTCCCAGTGACAGGCTGAGGTGTGGCTCAGTGGTAGAACGCCTCCTAGAATATTCCAGTGAGGGACTGGGGGTGTGGCTCAGTGGTAGAGTCCCTGCCTAGAATCCCCCACTGAGAGGCTGGGGCTGGGGGTGTGGCTCAGTGGTAGAGCCCCTGCCTAGAATCCCCCAGTGAGGGGCTGGGGTATGGCTCAGTGGTAGAACCCTAACTAGAATCCCCAGTGAGGGGTTTGAGGTGTGACTAGAACACTTACCTATTATGAAGGAAGACTACCTTCACCATGTCTTCTCCCTATGCATCCTCTCTCCTTCCCTCTACCAATTCCTCTTTCTGAAGTCTCATTGTATAGCCCAGCATAGCCCTAAATCTTTGATCTTCTTCCCTCAGTCTCACGAGTACTGGTAGTTTAGATGTATTCTGTGAACACCAGACTTCCGGGAGTTCTGTGATAGCCTGGGTAAAGTAAACCCTGAGGTGGTTACCCTTACCCTAGCGAAGCTGAGCTATACTGAAATTATGGGGGGGGGTATTGGGACATCCCACTGATAGTGTTTAAATGCCCACCTAAACTAAAGCTAGGCCTATGGCTGTGTACACTGCAGGTGAGCTCAACCCTTGGGAAATGAAACTAAAATGAAGTAGAGCTATTTCTATCCTCCTTCATGTACCTGTGGGCTATTCCTTTCATCATTAGAAAGCCAGATAGGTACAGCAAAGTATAGGGCTTAGTCAAGGCACTTGATAATTGTCAATCACAGAAGTGATCTCATTCAGAAACAATTTGATGCTATGCTGTGGATTCTAAATGTTAATTAGGGCCTGCAAGATGACTGTTTGAGAAAAAGTACTTCTCACTGAGCCCGATGACCTGTCTTTAATACCCGAATGGAAGGAGAGAGCCAACTCTGGAAGTTGTCCTCTGAGCTCCACATGCTTGCTGTGCATGGTTAAGAGCCAACTCCAATTAAAAGTACACAAATGCACACACACACAAAATAAATAAATATTGTTAAAATGTTAACTATTACCACAACCCAACCATTTGCTTAAGCTATAAGAATTATGACTATTCATAGAAAAGCCATCTAAGGAGCTACGGTGGCTGGTGCAGCACCTTGCTGTGAGCCCTGATGACCTAAGTTTGAACCCCAGGACCCTCATGGTGGAGAGAATTTGCTTCTATTGGTTGTCCTCTGACCTCCACACATACTATGGCTAGGATATATGTGAGCACACACACACATTCACACTAAGTAAATAAATATGTCCAAAATATGAAATAACAGTTATGTGAAATATATTTTGTTACTGTCATTTCTCTCATGCCCCCCTACCTTCCCTAAAAACACACGTGGCCTAAATGTTTAATAATCAGTCAATTTCGGAATCACTTCTGGTGTCAACAAAAGATGGCTTATAATGATCAGAGTCAAAAGTAAGAAGTAAATACACCATGTCAAGTGAAATATTTATACAAACTGCTTAATACATAATGACAAGTTCAAAACCAGAGTATGTGAAACCTGCCATATGCTGTAACTTAAAACAGTACAAAATATTTAAACATAAGTATTGCAGAGTTGGATATCAGCTTATGTAAATGTGGTGGGTAATGAGGATGGTATGCGTTACAAGTCAGTCTTATAGTAGCCTGCACTGTATGTTTGTGTGTGTTCATGTGTGCAAGTATGTACATGAGCACGTGTATACCTGCATGTAAAGTCCAAGAGACAGCTAACCTTGAATGTTGGTTGTGCTAACTAGCTTTATTTCAACTTGACACACGCTATCATCACCTGAGAGGAGGGAGCCTTAGTTGAGAAAAATACCTCCCAAAAGATCAGTCTGTAAGCAAACAAGCCTACAGGGAATGTTCTTAATTAGCAATCAGTGGTGGATGACCCAGGCGATAGTGGGTGGTGTTGTCCTTGGGCTGGTCGATCTGAATTCTGTAAGAAAGCAGGATAAGCAAGCCATGAGGAGCAAACCAGTGAGCAGCACTCTTCCAGGGCTTCTGCATCAGCTCCTGATTCCAGGTTTCTGCTCTGTGTGAGTTCCTGTCCTGACTTCCTTTGGTGATAAACAGTGAAATGGAACTGTAAGCCAAACAAACCCTTTCCTCTGTAATTTCTTTTGTGTTGTCAATCTTTTATTCTTATCAGTCAGTCTACCCATCTGTCTATCTATCATCTACTAATATATTCATCTGTTAGTCTGTGTGTAGGTGATGTATCAGCAAGTGCCCAAGGAGGATGGCCTGGAGGAGCTGGAGGCACAGGCAGTTGTAAGGTTCCCAGTTGTGGGTGAAGAGAGCTGACCTTGGGCCTTCTGTAAGAACTGTCCTGAGCATTAGTAGCTCAGCTGTCTCTTCTGCCTAGTGTTGTCTTTGCTTTTGTTTCTTAAACAGGGTTTCTTATCAGTCTATATTCATGAAGTGGGCTAGATTGACTGGCTAGTGGTCCCCAAGGATCCCCCATCCATATGTCTTTAGTTTTGGTATTAAAATTGCATGTTACTATATCTAGCTTTTTCAACTGGGTTTTGAGGATCTAACTCAGCTCCACATGCTTTCATAGCAAGAACTCTGTGACTGGGCCAGCTCCCCAGACCATTAATTGGTGTCTTGGAGACTTTGAAACCTTGAAGTAATATTATATTACCCAGCTGGACCTTAAACCTAGTAGCCAAAAATGAGTTTGAACTCATTGCCTCCTCCTTCCAAGTGCTGGGTTCACAACTCTGGACAAAGAAGCCCATATTTTTAAAACTTAGTTCATACTGTGTTACCTAGGCTGACCTTGAACTCCTGACCTCTAATGATCCTCCTGTCTCATATTCCCACTGTAGCTAGGACCATACCTGTTTACGGCCAGTCCTAGGTCCACTAAGAAAAACAAGAATCATAAAGTCTTGAAATAGAGAATAAGTATATAAGTTCCTATGACAGGGATTTGATTTGGGAATGAGTTCACAGGTTCTTGTTTCTTTGTTATGAGATAAATTGTATAGAGATGAACAAGTAAAGGAAAACTGTATAAACATAACAGCTCTCAGGGAGCACAGATGAGGAAGTCGGGAGCCAGAACCTTGATGTCTGCAATGCTGTGAAGCTGAGCTCCAATTCCAAAACTAAACAAAGCGACACTGAAGTTATTTAAATTATGAGCTGCCTTTCCTAATCCCTGGGAATTTGGTGAGATTTTTATCTATGAATACTGCAAAAAATGTTATATGGAAATTCCAAAAACTGTAAGATAGCTCATATTCTAATTATCCTTGTTTATCACCAGTTATTGTTGTCAATTTGTTACTTCTTTTTGCTTCTTAAGATATGATATCATGTAGCCCAGGCTGGCCTCAAGCTTGCTATGTACTGGAGGATGGCCTTGAATTGGTGACCTTCCTGCCTCTACCTACCTGGAATTGGAGACATGCAACACCACACTCAGTGTGCTATAGCTAGTTTATTAATAAGACTTGGTTGTAGGTGTGTGATGCCGGAAGAAAAGCGTATGGGGCTCCATGCTATCTATGATTTCAGAGTTCTTGGAACATATATTTCAAGTAACAGAGGGTTAGTGTTAATAGAGCTGAGAATGGGGCTTTGTCCTTTTGCAGAGGACCAGAGGTTAGTTCCCTGCACCAAGTTCAGGCAGCACATTGCAGATAGAAATATTCCTCTGGGAGATCTGACTCCTTCTGGTCTCCATGGGCAGCTTGGGGGCTCCACCACTGTCTTCTGGCCTCATTGGTCCCCTACACTCAACATGTACATAACCATAGAAACACATCCACACTCACTGAAACACCTCCCCTTCCACGTACACAGGGGGCAAGGGTGGGAGAGCAAATCTTACAAAAGAAACTGTAGAGATTGTAGCTTGAATACTGACTTTACTTTTGTTTGTGTGTGTGGTGGTGGGGGGGGGTTGGGGTTGGGGTAGGCTAGAAATGTAAAAATGAGTGTGGGTGCCTAAAGAAGCCAGAAGAAGAGCAGATGCCCTGGAGCTGGAGTTACAAGTGGTTGTGAGCCACTTGACACGGGTGCTGGGAAATTAACTCCATTCCTCTGCAAGAGCAACAAAGACTCTCCATGCTGTTCGGCTGTCTAGCCCCATGGGTGTGAATATGACCCAAGCCTACTGCCTGCTGCACTGAATTGGCAACTTCGAGCTTCCCTTTCTCTTTGTAAATCATCATTGAGAGGGTCATTCTCTTGCAACACTGTTCCCTGACTCTGCCTTTTTCACTGCCAAGTGTTTGTGGAAGGCTGCCCTTCCTATCTTGGTATTTCCAGTTGATGAGACCAACACAATAAAAATAGGTCGAGCTGTGCTGTTTCTGACCTTTAATAAAGCTCTTGTCTAAGCTTTTGAATCATGACATTTCTCTGATCTCTCAGGTCCCTAGAAGATTAAAAAATGACCCTGGAGGCTGCAGAGATACGTAATCTGCAAAACACTTGCCCCACAAGCATGACAATCTGAGTTTGGATTCCCAGCATTCGTGTAAATGCTAGACACAGCAGCAGGCATGTGTAGACCCCAGTGCTGGAGGAAACAGCAGAGACAGGCACCTGTAGCTCATTAGTCAGCCAGCTAAGCTGAGTTGGTGAGCTCTGGATTCAGTGGGAGACCCTGCATGAAAACTAAGGTGGAGAGGAACAGCCAACATTGACCTCTGGTCTCCCCATGGACACACATACACATGCATGTGCACTGTCACATGCATATGCCCACATGCACATTCATACACATTCATATGAGAGAGAGAGACAGAGAGAGAGAGAGAGAGACAGACAGACAGACAGACAGACTTGGAGAGGCAGTCTTAATATCCATATTTTAGATGATTTAATTTTTTTTAAGCTTTTACTCCTCTAGAAAGAAATAACTCTGATCATACACAGAACTGGACATCAGGTTCCCCTTGGTGACTGTATGCCACTAAATGGGTTATTTAACATCTCAAGTTTCTATTTTCTCATTAATAAAGTAGGTGAAGAATAGCATCAGTGTTATTGGACTTTGATGACAAAAGTTGAAACCTCATGTGAGCCACTTAGCAGTCACATTTCTTCTGCCACAAATGCTTTTTGTTTTTGATACTGTTGTTGCCACCATCACCACCTTCACCACTGTCACCACCATGGTTGTCATCATATCACACTGTCAGCATCAACCTCATCGTTGTCCTGTCCATCATTGTTATCATTGCCTAAGGCAGACATTGCTATGTCCCATGATTGACAACATCACCGTTGCCATTGATGTTACCGTCAATGCCATGCTAATGACAGCGCCCTTGTCACCATCACCCCAGTATGACCACATCCTTGCCATTGTTGTCATCATTATCATTGTTCCTATCAATCATCAACACAGCCACTGCTTTTATCAGCAGCACCAGTATTATGTATAATCAATGTCACTGCTGTCGTCACAATCACCTTTGTTGTCATCTTTACTATTGCCCTTGCTGCCATTCATTGTAGGCATACATTTTTATAACTTACTCTTAATGTGGGTTCACCTTCCTCTAGAGCCCACCACCCAGAAGAGGTAGTTGAAGAGAAAAGTTATTAAGGTATGGGGAAAGTAGACATTTTCAGCAATAGTTCATTGGGGCTGAGCTTGATCGTCTTGCAGTTCAGTCCTGCAGCAAACACCAAGTGGAACTTAGCAGCTGCAAACCAGTCCTCTAGGCAGGCAGACACCAGGCATAAACCGGCAGCTACAGTCTACTTTCTGCGGGCTGACACCAATCCTGAAGAAAGCACATTCACTACTCGTCAACCAGCAAGGCTGCAGATGCTGCACACTGCCACAGAAACCTTGTGAACAGTTCTTGGACAAGCTTCCCTCAATCTCAAAGTTCTCACAAGTTGAGCTCAACAACACTATGTAAGGCAAGCCAATATGTATGTCTTTAGTGAAGAACAGCAGGGCAGAGCAAACCAAACAAAGGCTCAGTGCTCTTCTGCTGCATGTGGGGTCTTTCATTGTGTGTCCTTTCATAAGTTGGCTGTAGCCAAGCATTCACCTGTCTGCTTCAAGAAAACAGCCTTTCAAAAGTGTTTGCTTGAGCAAGGCGTCCTTTCAGCTCTGTTCCCCACTGTTCCCCAGCTAAACATCATTTGGTATAATGAACTTTCCAAAGAACTAGAAGTTTCTACTTCATCACCATTATTATTCTTGTCATAACTGTCACTGTCATTATTATAATAATCGGTGTCTCATTGTTGACAACACCATCATCACTGCCATCAGCATAATCGTCAGTGTCATTACTATCATCATCACCGCCATTTTTGTTGTTGTCAAGCCTGTCAATCATCAACTTCATTCATCATCATTACCACCACCATCATCACCATCACTACCATCTCACCATCACTATCACATCACCGTTACCACCACCAGCAGCAGCAGCATTGTCATCAACATTATTACAGGACCTGGTAGTGACTTTGTCGGGTGTCATCAAGAGAAAAATGGTTCTGACATCTGCTTCTAGCCACAGAACTAATTTTTGTCAGCCTTCCTAAACCATGAGAACTGTGATTCATAGTCAGTTCTTTATGCCCTTTGGAAATTGATAGCTCAGACTAAATACATTCCCGGGATAGTTAACTTGAAGGCAGCTTTCTGCTCAAGTTGTGGTTGCTGTGGAAACAAGTGCTCCTTGGTGTCCAAGAAAATACTGGCAGAGATGTGGCTTCTAGGAATCTGGAAAATAATTCTGTCCTACTTCAATTTGCAGAAAGGCCCACATACTATGGCCACCTCTGCTTTGCTGCTATTGCTATTGCTTGGAGCTGTCTTCTGGCTTGTCTCTCTTCCCCATGACTGTGAGTAGGATAGGGTAGAAATGATGTTGGCTTTGGGGTTCAGTGTGAGTGTGTGTGTGCACACCTACCTGTGTGTTGACACATGATGTTTATATCCAGAGACTTCCCCAGTTGCTCTCAATTTTTAGACTTGATCTCTCATGCAATCTAGAGTTTACCAATTCCTCTAGACTAGCTGAGCAGTAGGTCCAGGATCTTCCTGTCTCTGACTCCCCAGCACTGGGGTTACAAGTGCATGTTGCTACACTCTACTTTTACATAGGTACTTTGGGAATAAATTCGGATCTTTGTATTTTACAGCAAGCATTTTATTGACTGCACCATCTTCTGAGCCCTGCTACTTAATTTTGTATTTCTTGGCATTTTCCCTATTTTTTGTGAGAGAGTCTTATATAGTTCATGCTGGCCTTAAATTCACTATGCAGTTGGGTATGACATTGAACTGCTGATCCTCCCAGGGGCTGAGGTTACAAGTGCAAGTTATTAAGCAGTTTTCATGGTGGTGGGATTGAACCCAGGAGTTTCAAGCACATGCTAGTCAAGAACTCTACTCATTTAGGTACATCTCCATTCCCCTCTGAATTTCCTGAAAGATAACTTCCATGCAGTCATGTTACACCAAACTGCCAAGAGTCATAGCTCCCAACAGCTGTATTTGTGTGTCCTTTCAGCTCTGTGAGCACAATCTCTCTCTTTTCTCCCCTTTTAAGTGAGTGTTGAATTCTTAAGCTAAAGACAGCCACAATTCTCAAGGAATTGATTACCAGCTCATTAGATTGTACTGTCTACCATGAGGTGTATCTGCAGTCTGGGTTGGGAAGACCTTTTGGAGTTTCTTTGCTGTGGCCACAGTTCCACCTTGGATAGCTGTGTGTTCTTCCATCCACACATGCGTGTTTGGATCAACATTGATTTTCTACTTTTTCTTAGCATGCTTTGGAGATGCTAAAATGTTAAAAATAAACATGACTAAGGACCTGACTCAGTCCTTGAAGTTCTTGCCCTAGAAGCAAAAGGATCTGAGTTCAATTCAAAGAACAATGCAAAAGGCTTGCCTAACATCATGTGTTTGCCATCTCAGGTGAGGAAGAGACAGGTGGACCCCTGGGGCTCATTGTCCAGCCAGCCTAGGCTACTCAGCTGGCCCTAGGTCCCACTGAGACAACTTGTCTCAAAAAAACATGGACTCAGGAGGTAGGTCATCAGTCAAGAACATTGAATACTCTTCCAGAAGACATGAATTTGATTCCTAGTTACCACATGATGGCTCACAAGATCTGGCATTCTCTCCTGGCTTCTGTGGGCATTGCATATACATGGTGCACAGACTTACATGCAAACAAAACACCCATATACATGAAAACAGAAAAATCAACCAAGGCGCATGAGATCTGAAAAATGACACTTGAGCTTAATATCTTACTTCTACACATGTATTTACATATGCTCAGACATCTGCACACATGTGCACCTGCACATGCACATATAAACATACACATGCACGTGCATGTGTGACCTGACCAAATTGTAAGGAAAAGGAGAGGAAACAGTAAAAAATAAAGTAGAGGGGCTATTTGAACTGATGGCTCACTTTTGGCTCAAAGTTTGCATCCTTTATGTCAGGCCCAATGTTCCTTCCTGTGATTCCTGTGTTAGTTAGACTTTGTCACTGTGACCACATACCTGAGAGAATTTTATTGGCACAGGAAAGGCTTATTGTGGCTCACCCCTCCAGAAGCTTCAGTCTATCATCATCTGGCTGTCTTATGTCCTGACCTGTGGCAAGAAGCAAAGTATCCTGGGGGACAGAATCTTCACCTCACAGTGCCCACAAAGCATAAAGGGTGTTCATGAGAGTGAACTTTTCAAGGCTAGGACTCCAGAGTCCTATTTCACATAGCCAGGCTCTATCTTTCATAGTTCCACTCCCTGACAATATTCAAAATTTTCTAGTATTTTTCTTAAAGACTTGTGTGTGTACATGTGCATGTGTGTATGTGTGCATACATGCATATATGCATGCATTTGTTTGAATGCCAATAGACTCAGGAAAAACAGATTCCCCGGAGTTATAGGCAATTTTAATCCCCCTAACACAGGTTCTGGAAACCAAATTTGGGTCCTCTGTGAAAGAGCAATAAATGATCTTAACTATAGAGCCATTACTTCATCAACCCTTCTCTCTTTCAAATAATTCTGTTGAAGAAATCTGTCCTGAGTTTAACTTCCGTCATTCACTCGGTAGAAAGTAGAAAAAATGTAGTAGCAATAGCATCTGGACACACAAGTTTGACGCCATGGAGACGTCAATACTGCCATCAAGTCTGCACACTAGCCAGGCCAGAAATGAGGTTTCATTTACAGCAAACAATTTATTCTCCCACCTGCAAGAAGGGACTGAGCTGAAGGAATAAGTCTAGATATAGAACATTTCTATTTATGCAAAATATAGCATGCAGAAATGATTAAAATGGTCATAGATTGTTCCCACCTCTCAGTAAATACTTCTACCAGGTATTTACAAAAGCATGGATGCATATCTGTGTACCAATCTATCATACGTCATCTACCTAATGGAGTCTAACCCAACATCCATTTATCTACCCATCCATGCCTTTATTCATGGTTGTTCAGCTTTATAAACCCTGGAATAAGAAAGCTGACACAGGAAGGTCTGGTTTAGCCTATGCTAAAGGTTTGACACCAGCCTAGGCTACAGAGTTAGACCAAGGTTTGGAACAATAAAGAGGGAGGGGTAAGTGGAGAAAGAGGAAGAAAGAAGAGGAGAAGGAGGAGAGAGAGAAAATAAATGGAAGAATAACAATGTGAAGAGGAGGGGGAGAAGGAAGAGTTGGAGGAGGAGGGAGGAGAAGGAAGAGGTGGAGGAGGCACATCTCTCACCACACCAGAGTGTGCTTCATTGGGGACTTGCATGAATTTCTACAGGCGATACCCAACATCCTACAGTGCAGAAGCACAGTGGAGTTTCCATAACACATATGCTCATTCTCCTTACTGGGATAATGCTTCTTAAACAGCAATACTAAATTCTGTGATGCACACTCTTGGGAGTAATAGCACAGGTAATTGGAAGGGGTGAATAAGAACTCAGCCATGAATTCTTTTTTAAAGGACTCAGTCACATATTTGTGTATTTATAATTGCATATGGATTTTTCCTTTCCTGGAAAGTGATGAGGTATGAGGATCTGGTTCTTTCCTGTACTCAGTGTTCTGCCATTTCCAGTTTCCACTGTCACCTCTACTGTGGGAGCACAGATGGGATGGTCCATTAGAGTTCTTTTTGGCTTGAGATGGTTTTGGGTTGTCTCAGTTACCCAGTCACTTTGAAGGCTCTCACTTCTCCTTCCCTTCCTTCTCTCTTTATCCCCCTGAGCTAGTGTTCGGCTCCCACCAGTGCTTAGCTTATTGCCAACATGACTAGATTGAGGGTCACCTAGGAGATACATCTCTGAGCATGTTTGTGAAGGAGTTTAACTGAGATAGAATTAAGGGAGGTAGGAAGACTCATTTTGAATGTGGGTGGTCCTAGCCCATGATCTAGGTCCCAGCCTAAATTAAAAATTAAACAGAAATGAAAAAATCCAGCCAAGCATCAATGTTTGCCTCTCTGGTTCCTGATTAGATGCTGTGCAACAATAGCAACAGGAACACAACTTGGGTACGCATTATTCTTATGTGCCTCTTACCCTGCTTCTCTTACTCCCTTGCATGCATTTTCTTCTCCCTAAATCATTTTCTCTGCCTCTCCAAAGAGCTCTTTCTACTCACTCATTGTCTGCTTTCTACTTTCAGAAGCCAGTATGGAAGTTCCTCAAGAGTTCCTTCAGGAGTTTCATCCACTCTTGGGTATAAATGCCCAAAGGATAGACCAACATTCTATACAGATACTTGAGAACTCCCATTCCTTGCTGCAACATTCACAATAGCTAGGAGATGGAACCAGCTTAACTGTCTATCAACAGTTGACTACATTTCAAACATTCGCAGACATAATGGCATTTCACTCCATCATGAAGAAGAATAAAATTATGAACCCTTGAAGAATCAGAAAATCTAGAGATCATTGTGTTAAGTGAGATAGGTTGAACATCTTCTTAGTCTCCAGTACCCTGGGAATTACAGTCTGCCTGATGGTACAAGGCTCTGCTTTTCCTGGCTCTCTTACCACGTCAGCCCCTGTTAGCTCCACTCTGTGAGCAGTTGTGTGAAATATTCCCACCGGTCTTCTTCTGCCCATTCACAGTCATCTCACCAGGGTCACGGATAAGTACTCAGCTCATTAGGCACTGACCCCTCACCATCACAATCACCATAGACCACTGTGAGCTCGCCCCAGTTCAATGGACGTGTAAACTATTTAAAGACAAGATGAAATGAACAGGAAAGATTTTCTGGTTTAGTTTAATTGCTTCTCAGGTGGCCTCTCATTTGCCAAGCTCTGCT
Organism: Micromys minutus; assembly: GCF_963924665.1. Taxonomy (NCBI): domain Eukaryota; kingdom Metazoa; phylum Chordata; class Mammalia; order Rodentia; family Muridae; genus Micromys; species Micromys minutus. The sequence continues at coordinate 16,034,962 of NC_137964.1, read as the reverse complement.
ACAAGAAAAAGCCACAGCTACCCTAATGAAACAAATGCAGAAGAGCCAAGTCCTATGGGGAAATATCGTTTCATTCTGTAGATCCCCAAGAGCTGGAGCTTCTGGAATGAGATGAAGATCATTTCTATCTAGGGCAGTGGTTGGCAAGCTTTCTAATATTCTGACCCTTTAATACAGTTCCTCATGTTGTGCCGACTCCCTACCACAAAATTATCTTCATTGCTACTTTGAAGCTATAATTTTGCTATTGTTAGGAACCATAATGTAAATATTTTTGGAGATAAAGGTTTTTCAAAGGGGTCATGACCTACGAGTTTGAGAACCACTGATCAAGGGTATGGGATGGTCTAGTAGAAGATTTTCCTTCCTGTACTTGTACATAACATTTTTAGACATGGTCTCCCTGTGTCACTCAGGCTGATCTAGGACTTTCTATTTCCTACATTGGCATCCTGTATTCTAGGATTGTAGGTATACATTAATAACTCCAGCAATATATATATATATATATATATATATATATATATATATATATATATATATATATATATATTTGTTTTCTCCCATGGGCAAATCTCTAGTAATATATGTGTTAAAAGCATACACTATGGTTTAGAAGTTGAGCCAGGCATGGTGACAAACACCTGTCATCCCAGACTTTGGGGAGATGATGAAATTCAAGTTTGAAACTGGAGTGCATAGTGAGATTTTGTCTCGGGACAACATAAATAAAGCAGTTGTCATACAGTAGGATGGATGTTATAAAATGGGCAAAAGCATGTGATTGCTGAGGTCACAGCATGGTGCTGTGTTTTATCTGCCTTCCAAGTACTGACGCTGGAAGTATTCACTGTTACAGCATGTTTCTACAAATAGATTCTGGAGATAAAAATCTCCTTCACGGGCAAGGGAGGTAGAGACAGGAGACTCTCCAAGAGCTTTAGACTCTCCTAGTATATGCAATGGTGAATGACAGGAAAATGTCATCTCAAAGAAAGTAGAAAGCAAGAACATACATCTACACTACTGTGTCCTCTGACTTCTGCAAACATATACCTGGATTTACAATTCACACATGAACATGCACACACTCACACATACACACATGATCATACATGGTCATATATCATTTCCTCTAATACACACAAAGAAGGTGTGTGTGTGTGTGTGTGTGTGTGTGTGTGTGTGTGTGTGTGTGTGTGTGTGTGTGTGTGTGAAGTCTCAAGGGTGCGCTATATAATTGTTCAAACTGTACCCTGTTCAAAGACCATGGGCCAGTGATCAAATTCTAAGTCTGTGCTACCCGAGGAGCTGCAACCAGGACCGTGAAATAGCCTGTAGTAATTTATATACTCAGAGCTAGCACCTTTTCTTCATTCTGCAAAGGCTCGAGTGTACTATATATACAGTCTTGCTTTCTTTTCTCCCCCTTCCTTTTTGTCCCTGTCCTTTCAGTGAACATGGTCCATAAAATCTACCATGCTGAGCCACTTGCCTGGCTGCACTGTGCTGTTTAGCCCTAGTGGAATGAGCTACAGCTGCTTCTAAGCAAATGAGAAGAGGAAGATTTCTTGTTACCTCTGGGGGCCTTAACAAGCATTGGTTCTGTGTCTAAATGAAATACCATTTAAATTGGCCTGAAATTGCATTGCTTGTCTCCATTAAATGGAATCCTATGGACTATAAATCTGACTCAGAAGGGCTGTTTAAATTTGACTAAGATGTTACAAAGAGTAAACTAAAATGTAAAACATTTGTCTATGGAAAAATCAATTATGGACCAACCCAACTCACAGCGACTGAAGAGTTCTCAATTTCAAACTGTATATGTGCATAGTCAAAGTTATGTACATATACGCTCATTGGGGGTGCAGTGACTGGAGTGTCATGCTGTAGGAATTAGATGGATGTTAAACATGGCATGCTCTCTAATGATAGAAAAGGTTTGACTAGGGAGGGGATGTCCATTCTCAATGTGGAAAGTTTCATTCCCATGGTCTAAAACACACACCTAAAGAAAAAGGAGAAAGTAGTCTCTATGCTTCCTGACTGTGGATGCCATGCAACCAGCTGTCTCACATATTCTTCAATACAAGCTTTACTTTTGTTTTTATGTTAGTGGCAAGGCTTGGGGAACATGGGAGAAGAAGACCAAGAGTGAGTTGTAGACCCGACAAAGTAGGGCTCCCAAAACTTCCTTATGTAGAGTGCTCTAATGAAGAAAATAAACATCTATGATATCATAGACTGTGTTGCACAGTTGCTGAGGTTGTGCCCTGCTCCCAGTAGCCTATTCAGCGACCAGTGATAGGGGATATTCTGCTTGGAAACTGTTATGGTTAATCTTTTGTCAACTTGACAGGACTTAGAATCGTCATGAAAACACACCCCTGGGTATGTCTATTCAGTTGTTTCTCAAAATGCTTGACTAAGGAGGGAAGAGTTCTCTTTAATGGACAGCATTATCCTGCGGCTTGGGGCACCAGTCTGAGAAAAGGAGATGGTGAGATGAACACCAGCATTCATCTCTCTCTGCTTCCTGATTGTGGATACCATGTGACCAACCATCTCAGACTTCTGCTCCCATGCCTTCCCTGGCACAGTGAACAGTGTCACTGAACTGCAAACCAAAATAAAACACTGAGATTATAGGAGGAGATATGGGGACATTAATATAAAAGATCTCAAAGGTAGATCTGACTAATGGGCAAGTGGTAGATCTAGAATAATGGACTGTCTTTGTTTCCTCTGTATATATAATTTGCTAGCTGGAGATGAGATAAAAAATAAATCTCAATCATGTTGATCTGCTGTCTTCTTTGATTGCCAACTCTCTTCATAAAGCACAATTTACAAATGCAAGTACTTTTCCCTGATTATTAACTTGTATCCTAAGCACTAGTATTACAATTCCAGTTAGATATGGTGACTTAGACCATGCTTCCTAGGGTTTCAGTTCATCATGGCAGGAAAAAGCATGGTGAACCAGAGTAGCTAATAGCATGGTCGACTGGAGGTAAAATAGAGTGGTAAAAGGAAAGGAGATGGAAAGACATCGCCATTGCTGCCATGATGTCCTTCTAGGCTCTTCCAAACAAGATTTACCTTCCACAGTTGAACCATGTGGCGGGGAGATTAGAAAGGGGAAAATCCTGAGTGAATTGGAGGGGGAATGTGGGAAGTGGGTATGATCAAAATACATTGCCTGTATATATAAAATTCTGAAAGAAAAATTAAGAATTTTATATTTTTAAAAAGGGGGCTGGGCTACGGGCTGCTTGCCTAGCCTGTAAAAAGCTTTAGATTTTTTTAAATGTGTGATCTGTTTTTGTCTGGAATCTCCTATTTAATACCTTTGGATCATGATTGGCCACCAGTTTCTGCATATACAGGATGTAAAACCATGATCTCAGTCAGTATGCATTTGGATGAAATATTATTTCTGCCCAGACTTCTTTTCCATTTTGATTTCTCTTATGTGGAAAACAGTGTTTTTCACTTCATAATAAAAGTACTCTCATTTTGCAGTAAGAGTTACAGAGACTTAGAAATGTAGAAGCAATGTTGTTTGTTTAAGGATGTTGCAAAGTTAAGGTATCAGCCTAGAATGGCAGCACACTGATTTGAGTGAAGAGAACAGTTTACAAGCACATGAATATAAGGCCCTTCCTCCTTTTCTCTGAGTAATCAAAAACACATGATAAGAAATTGCTCATGTCTTATCTTTTACTCTACATTTGAGTCTTTCTCCACAAAAACAGGGTGTGGATTCATCTCTGCATTTTTATATCCGGCATATCTGAAGCTTATCGTATTCATGATCTTGCAGGCAAGCATGGGTATAATCTTTTACTTTAAACTTCTAGTGTGTGTGTGTGTGTGTGTGTGTGTGAGAGAGAGAGAGAGAGAGAGAGAGAGAGAGAGAGAGAGAGAGAGAGAGGGCGTGTAGTATAGCTTAGCAGAGTTTGGGTGTGAGTAGTAAGGAATTAGCTAGACTAATGGGTATTTGCAGGGTTCTAGGTTTTGTTTTTCTGTTAACTTGTAGCTTCAACACAAATGGATTTCATATTAGTGTCCCCTTTTCAATTCACTGATGGAAGAAAAGTTTAGCTCCTTCACAGTCACGATGGTCTAATAAGCCCTAGAAGCTTTCTCATAAACACAACCGGACAAGTCTCCTAGGTGTCTTTTAATCTAATCAAGTTGTCAGTCAAAATCAAGCATCCCATAGGGTGAGAAGATAAAAACAGGAATTGGGCTGGCTGTTTGGGGGGTGGTCTTCGGGGTTTTAACTTGGAGAAGTAAGAAGAACCTTTAGTCTTTTTTATAAACATGGGTCAGCAGTCCCATGTGAAGTGGCTCAGTCAATATGACATCACAGCCTCCAACACACATGATAGTACATTCCCTATATTTGGGAAAGTAGAGAATACACATAGGAAAAGAGACAAGCATCTTGTTCTTCAGCTACCTTAGTAATGCCATCATAAATTAGGGTGACATTTGGAAATGCCGGAGTCTTTTATACTGCTTGAGTGTTATATTTTATAGACAGGAGTACTGTTCTTTTGCAACTTCAGATTGTGTGAATGTTATGCTTCTGGCCCATTTTTGAAGAGGTGCCACAGTGAGAGGTTATCATTTGATAAATCCCAGGGACCTTCAGATTCCCAGTGATCATGGTTTAAACAAGAAATTCTAGAGATGCTAAAGCCAGAGCAGAAGCTAGTTTAATAGTCAGCATCAGGACCATAACCCCATCCCTGAGCATCCCTGACAACCTCCAGGGAGTGATCTTCCTCATTTACTCTTACAGCTGTCATGACAATGGACCCTGATTTCCCACTGGGTCCAATCAAATTTAGGGGTCTGGAGGAAATGCAAAGAAAGGAAAAGATAAAACCCTTCTTAAATCCGGACTGGGATAGGATAGCCTAGTGGTTTCCAGGGTCCTAGATGTCTTCAGTTTGGTAAGTCACAGAGATTTCAGATGGTTTTTCTCAAATTCCAAGCTGAAGCCTGGAGAGATGGGTCAGTCATAAAATGCTTGTTTCCTTAGTTAGAGCTTTTATTACTATGATAGATGCCATGACCAAAAACAACATGGGAAGAGAAGGGTTTATTTTGCTTATATTTTCACAATCATTGAACAAACTCAGAGTAGGAACTCAAGGCAGGAAAACTGGAGGAAGGAGTCAATGTAGAGGCTATGGACGAGTGCTGATTACTAGCTTGCTCCCTGTGGTTTGATCAGCCTACTTTCTTACAGCACCCAAGACCACCAGCCGAGGCATGGCACCTTCCACAGAGAGTAGGGCCCTTCCAAATCAATCACCAATCAAGAAACTGCACCATAGGCTTGTCAGTAGAACAATCCCACAAAGGACTTTTCTCTATTAAGATTCTTCCTTCTCAATATGACCCCAACGTATATTAAATTGACATAACTATCCACCAAACTTGTTTAGCACAAACAAGATAATCACTATAAAAATTGAAACATCAGTGATAAGTATGCTGGTTACATGTTATTGTCAGCTTGACACAAGCTAAGAATCACCAGCAAACAGGAAACCTTAATGAAGGCATTGCTTAGATCAGATTAGCCTTAGCCTATAGACCTGTCTGTGTGGCATTATCTTGACTGATAATTGATGGAGAAGGATCCACTTCACCATGAATGGCACCTACTATGCTCTGGGAATATTGTCCTGGGCTGTATCAGAATGCTAGGTGAGCAAGAACCAGTGAGTAAGCCAACAGGCAATTTCTTCCATGGTGTTTTCCTCAGGTTCTTCCCTTAAGTCCTCATCCTGGCTTCTCTCAGTGATGCCCTATGTGTGACTAAGGTGTGAGCCAAACGAACCCTTTCCCCTCCAAGCTACTTTTGGCCAGAATGCTTTATTGCAGCAACAGAGCCAAACTAGAACAACCAAATAAAATTCTGAGCTCTTGAACTTGAGATGAGCATATGATTTAGACAACATCCAGGCCAAAGCCAACCAAACAAAAAACTCAACACCCCACACCCCCCAAAAAAACCCACAACCAAACAAAAATAAACATAAAACAAATAAACAAACCAACAATGAGGGATAGCCTGAAACAGGAAAAAGCCAACGTCAGATGTGTCGATTGCTTGCAGGGTATCCAACCATTTTGTTTTAAATAGAATCTCTATTTGTTCTCTCATGATTTCATATAAGAAAACAATGTATCTTGATCCTATCCACCCCCCAACTCCCTCCTCCCATGCCCCCCAGGGATGTCCAACCTTTTGACATCCTGAGGCAACACTGGTATTTACTACACTGCCATCTATAAAATGTTTTGCCAAATTTATACTATCCTGCGATTCATGCCAATGGCTGACAGTTTGGACATGCCTGGAAGGGTTGTAGACATCCCCTTATTTGAATATCTTCCTCTGAGGTCCCAACCCTCTTAGCAGAGAGCTAGCAGCATGCCCTTGAGATCAAAGGAAAACAGAAGCAAAATCAAGGAGGTAAACACTCCAATTGTATCTCTTTTGAAAGAAAGGATGGGAGGGAGCAGATGAAACACAGAGAAAGGGCCCCTCGTCTGGTGTATCAGCTCTAGCATTCGAGCATCACCTGGCAGCCATAATTCTGGCTGCACTGTGCAATTAAGGCAGCTGAAAAGCTTGATCTGAAAGTTGATGCATGCAGTTCCTCCTTCCATTCAGCTCAGAACTCCACACTCCCGCAGTACTATGGTGTCCCCTCCTAAAACACCCTGCCACCTCAGACCACTGAAAAGATCAAGGTCTTTAACTCCAGAGAGGGGAAAGTCCTCACCGAGGCTGCTCAGAGCGTTTGACTGACACCTTGTTTTTAACATTAGCAGAGACGGCTCTTAATGGCATGAAAATGTCTTTAATCACAGGAGCTGCGCTGCACTCCGTGCAGGTTCAAGGTGAGAGGGATGCTCTTGTTCAGCGTCTGCATTTTCATCTCACTTAGATTAATTCATATTTTAATTGCTTCTCTCCCTGATTGAAGTACCAGAAAGGAGCACTCTCCTTCCTTTGATCTCTCATTCTCCTCAACACCACCAAGGTCAGGCACCAGGCTTATGGATGTTTCTGGGGGATTTTCATGAAGGGCACACAGAGGCTGGTGTCCCTGAGTGAGCACAGTTGCTCTTCAGCTCCACAGAGCTCCATTTATGAGGCCAGACCAACCAGACAACTTCAAAATTTCTCCTTAAATCCACGTGTGCATGCCTAATCTTTGGTTAACACACAATAAACAGTACAAGTTTGTGTAATACAGTGAGATACTTCCCATTGTGGTGACCCCCCCCAACCATAAAAGTATTTAATTGCTACTTCATAACTGTAATTTTGCTACAGTTACGAGTCATAAATATCTGATATGCAGAATATCTGATATGTGACTGCCAAAGGGGTTGTGACCCCCCCCCCCAAGTTGAGAACCATAGATCTAGGGGAACAAAAGCAATAGAATGAATATATATGTTTCAAAGAGGTAATTATTAGATTAACTTATATGATAATGGTCTGGGTAGTCCAACAATATTTATCTCACACTAGAGAAGCAGAAAATCCTAGAGTTGTCCAGTCCCTCAATGGGGTGGATTATCTCAGCAGTTTCATTCAGGCACTGATGGCCTGGGGGACTCTTAGGGAACTAATTGATCTTCCCTCTACACTAAGAGCTGCAAGAAGCTGGTTCTAGCATCCGTGGAGCAGTGGGAGCAACAGAACAGGCTAAATATTCATATCTTAAGAAAAAATGCCTTTATAAAATTATGTACAATGATAGACATCATTTTATTGTTTCATAAAACAACTCTATTTCCAATGAGGGTCATAATCGCAGGCACTGAAGTTAAAGACTTGCATAAATATATAGGACATGATCGAATCCAAAACATTGCCTCGGTTTTGAAAAGCTCTGGCTTTGTTAGGGATTGAGAAGTTCCTTTCTCTCGTTTTACTCGGATCATTTGGACTCACATAGAATATTACATGGCTCTACTGGGGAGGCTGGTGTTCTCTTTTCCAGCTCTTAGTCTCATTATTCATAGAATTTTTAAAAACAGGCTCAGAAGGAAGCTCACTTACAATTCCACCAGAGCTTGAGAGAAGAACAACCCGACAAGCAATTGAAAATCCTGGCAACCACCAGGAGAGATGGAGAAAATGTCATAGCGTTTGAGTTAGGCACTGAGGTCAGAGTCACATAGAGAAAGCTGAGTGACAAAGAAAACGTGCTCATTAGCACTCGACAAGAACCTTGGGGTAGGCTGGGGTGGTGGTAGTGGTACTGTGCCTGTTTAATCCCTGCACTTAAGAGGCAGAAACAGGTGGATTTGAGGACAGCCTGGTCTACAAAGCAAGTTCCAGGACAACCAGGACTACACAGAGAAACTGGCCTTGACAAAACAAGTAGGAGGAGAGGGAAGAGGAGAAGGAAGAAGAGGAGGTAAAGAGGAGGGGGAAGAAGAAGAGGTAGAAGAGGAGTAGAGAAGAAGAAAAGGAAGGAAGGAAGAAGAAGAAGAAGAAGAAGAAGAAGAAGAAGAAGAAGAAGAAGAAGAAGAAGAAGAAGAAGAAGAAGAAGAAGAAGAAGAGAGAGAGATCAAAAAAGAGAGAAAAGGAGGGAGGAAAGGGGGTCTTAATTCTAAGTTCAAAGAGTATCTTATCTCATGTTCTCATGTGCCATTGCAAAAGGTTGTACCAGAGGCACATGGCTAGATAGGGAGAACTTATTGAGAAAAGAAAGGGACTCCTAAAGAAGGAAGTGGGCTAATGATCAGAGGAAAGAGTCTCTAGTATCTCTAGCTATGTGCTGTAACTGTATTGGTCCTTTACAGTCTCTTCTGCCCTCTCACTCATCCCACATCCGTTCTTCACATGATGCCCAGATAAGGAAGGACTTCCCAACTTCCTCTGCACACTGACTCCTTCCATGTGCTTAGTGGTGGAAGCAGAGGAGGGAATGGTGGAAGAGAGAAAGAGATGGCATCCCTGGTGACATCCTAAAGATGTGAAAGCATTCTTCTGAGCAGCCACTTCTAAAGAGGGAGGACTGACTCCTGAAAAATGTCCTCTGACCTTTTCTCCCAAAGAAATATATGTTTTAAAGTGGAGGTTTTTAATGTCTTTGTTACATAGACCATAGAGGAGACCTGGGATTCAGAACCCCTTCCTCCAGAGGACTACTTACTCTGACTCACAAATAAATGTTCTTATGTACTCCCCTTTTCCCACGGCTTTCTACAAATTATGAGAGTGCCACTGGCTCAGTGGAGAGGAAATTAGTCTTCTTTCTCTAATGTCAGTTTGGCCAAACTAGAAACAAAATCATTTTTTTCCTTTACTTGGTTTTCTTTTCCAATATTTTCAACATGCAGGAAAACTGTGATGGTCGGTTTATGTACCTATGTGCCCATTAACTAGTCATATATGAGATGGTTTTTCATGATATTAATGCCTAGGCTTCTCGTGGAAACCTTGAATGTTTCAATGGTCTGGGACACATGCTAAGATATGCCTAGCATTGCACAGCTGGAAAAGCCAGGAGTCAGCTTGAAGAGCTCTAATGGGAATCCAGTCTGTCTGGCACAGCAGGTGAATATAGATCCTCGCCCTCATGCACAGCAGTAAATACAGAATCCCATAACTGGTCAAAGTGCTAAGAATAAGTGTCACTGGGGTATTCTGCCATGAATGAGACAACTATGTCTCATGTCTTTCCTAGTCCATGGCCCAGGAAGCATCTTGGTAGAAGGGGCAGAAGGCTTGTAAGAGCCAGAGGTTGAGGTCATGACAGGACAGTTGCAGTCACAAACCTATAGCAGCTATGGTTGTCTGTACAAGAACTATACAAGATCGATCCAGTCAAAATTCCATCATAGATGGTAATAGAGCTCTTGAATCCTCCCCTAATTAAGGGACTATTGACAGTTGATGGCTTCCAAGGGAGGGAAAGTCAATTTTCTTTGAGGAAAGATTGACCTCACTCCAGAGAATGGTCCATCACCCAGGACTATATAATAGTACAAATTAGACACAATGATCTACTAAAAATAGTCCATAAAGCTTGAAAAATAAATTAGGGAGAGGGATGGGTCAATATGATTAAATATATTTATAAAAGTCTTAAAAATTAACGAAGTATTATACAAAATACTATAAAAGAACCCCAATCATGACCCAAAGCAATTTGGGGAGCAAGATTTATTTTAGCTTATACTTTAAGTAACAGTACATCAATGAAGGAAGTTAAGGTAAGAACTCAAGCAGGAACCTGGGGGCAGAAACCATGGAGGGATTGTCTGGCTCACTGGCTCATTGTATTATGTTTAACTAACTTCTTTAAACAGCCCTGGGCCACCTACCTAGGGAATGGTGCTGCCCACAGTAGGCTGGGTAGGATTTACTACATTCATTAATACTCAAGACAGTGCTTCGCAGAAATATTCACAGACCAACCACATTTAATGTCACTCAACTGAGACTCCTTTTATCTGGTCATTCTAGATTGTGTCCAGTTGATAGTTAATACTGATACAATCCTATTACTGTTGTGACAAATTGTCACAAACTAGGGGATTTAGAACAACAAAAGCTTAACAGTTTGGGCCCTATGGTTTTACCTTGAACATCACTATGAATTCTAGCAAGGATGGACACCCCCTACTGGTATATAGGAGAATTTGCTCCTTGGTTAGCTTAGCTTATGGAAAGAAGCAGGCTCATTCCTGGGTCTGTAGCTGCCTCATTCTATTCTCTGTGTGATAACATCATTTGCTTTTTCACACGAGAGAGAATGTGTGTGTGCGTGCACCTGCACACACATACATACACGCACACATATGTGCACACATACACGTACACACACACCTTTATTTACTTTGACAATTTGATTTATATATACAATAAACCATCTACCCTACATTTTCCCTCCCAGCTTTACATCCTCTGCATTAAAAAGAACAAAAGTAGCTCACTTTTCTAGTTTCACTTCTACTGCTGTGATAAAACATCCTGATCAACAGCAGCTTCTGAGCAAAATGGGCTTATTTGGCTCAGAATTCCAGGCTACAGTCTGTTATTATATAATAGTCTATTATTGTGGTGAAGTTGAGGGAGGAATTCAAGCAGCCAGTCATACCACATCCATGGTCAAAAGCAAAGAGAAAACAAATTCATGAATGCTTGCTTGCTTGCTTATCTACTCTAATTTACTTTCTCTTCTTTTTATGTTGATCAAGATAACCCTGCCTAGGGTATGGTGCTGCTCACAATGAGCTATGCCTTCCTTTATCAATTAACACTAAAGATGACTTCCCACAGACAGACCAACCTGATCCAAATAATTTCTCAAATAAAATGTTCTTCACAGGTAATTTTAGGCTTTTTTGACATTTACAATTAACCAGCATATTCACTAAGTCCAGTTAATGTGGCCCATATGAAAATGGGCATGGGACCATCCACTGGAGCATGGGTAACATACCAGTTACCCCACTCTCAAAGTAGAATGAGTCACCTTCCTTCAGGAGCTACCCCCTATCAACAACTCTTCTGTAAGGCTTGGTGCCTTCTGTGACCTTCTTTTCCCTATGTTGAAATTATAGGTGTTTTTCTCTTTTAAAAATATATGTGACTGTGTAATCAGTTGCACCAGATTATCTAACACCATCTTCCCATACCAAGACTCTTAGCTTAGTCATGGCTATACCTTCATCCCATGCAAAGAAACAGCTATGAACTTTGCTTATATCTCAGAGAATCATGGATTAGCCCACCATTTCAGACCTTCCTCCGGCTGTAATTCCTAAGCACTGGGGTCTTTGTACTTCTAATACCCTGACTCCTTTCACAAGTTGGCAATCAGTAGGGAAGAGGGCAAGAGGCACTTCTGTGTGGCCTGGTGACAAGATTGCCACACCAGGCTACTCCAAAGAGACACTGGGGAGCCCTTTCTGTCTGAGTTTTATAAAATGGTTGTAATAATGTTTGTTTGAAAGGGGGTTGGGGATCTTCCACTGAAGACAAAAGTGCAGGCTGATTTGGATGGTAGATAGCTGCTTTGAGCCCCCAAGATCCCATAAAATAGAGGTCTTGCAGAGCTGAGTTGAAGAAATCATTGTCCTACTGGGGGAAAAGAATTCTTTAGAGTGAGGAGGAGGGAAGATGTTTGCCCAGTGACCAATGGCAAGACAGAATATGATGTCAATCACTGTAAGGAAGGGGCCTGGCACCTGTTCAGTGCAACCTAACAAATGACAGTAATCACTGCAGATTGGTCACTAGTGCCAGGGTTTAAAAATCCACAAACATTTGTCAAGGTTTTTATACAGTAATGCCGGGACTAGCCTTCTCCAAACTTTCTGTTTTAGACATTGTGTGTGTGTGTGTGTGCAGGTGCATGTTTACTTGTGTCCATGTATATGTGAAAGGCAGAAGTCTCTTCCTCAATCAAGTGTCTTCTTTAATCATTTACTAACCTTTACTTTTCTAAAGATTTATTCTGATTTATGTGGTATGTGTGTGTGGTGCTTGCTGTAGAGGCCAAAGGGGCATCAGATCACTTGCAGTTAGAGGCAGTTGTGAGCTGCCTGATATGAGTGCAAGGAACAGAACTCCATTCACCTGCAAGACTGGTGAGTGAGTACTCTTAACCAGTGAGCCATCTCCCAAACCCCAAACTCCACCTTGTAGTTTTTGATGCAGGGTTCCCTCAGTGAATATGGACCTTAACAACTAAGCTAGAATGTCTGGATACTCCAAGAATGTATTTGTCTCTGCTTTTCCAATGTGGGGATTATAGACAGACTCACCAGCACACCCAGATTTTGATGCAGGTGCTTGGACTGCAGGCAGATCCTTGTGCTAGTGAAGCATCTGAGTCATCCAGATCATGCCTGATCCTCAATGAAAAGCAAAACTCAAGACCGGAGAGATGGCTAAATGAGAAATGTGCTTGATACTTAAGTTTGGATTTCTAATGCTCCCACAAAATCTGGATATGATAGCAATATACCTGTAACCCTGACTCTGAGAAAAAAAAAAAAAGCGAATCTCTGAAGCTCATTGGCCAGATTGGCCAGTAAGTTTAGCCAACTGGTGATCCCTTAATTCAGTGAGAACTTGTCTCAAAAAACATGACATCAGCCTTGGGCCCCATGTGTACATAAATAAACACACACACACACACACACACACACACACACACACACACACACACACACACACACAACAAAACTAAACATAAACCAAACTTGGTTTTGCAACACAACAGAATACAATTCAAGAAGGTCACAACTGATCACTTTTAGAATACCAGAACCCCCCCCCCCCCATACAAAAACTAACAACAAAACTAAACATAAACCAAACCCAATTTTGCAACACAAGAGAACAGAAGCAAAGAAGGTCACTCTTCACAATTTCTACATTATTCCAGACCCCCCCATGTCACAAGTTTGTTGCTGACTTTTACAGTATATGTCTAAGACAATGTGGCAATGAAATGAGTATTCTGTAAGAAATTAACGGACTTTTAATTTGTTCATTCATAGGCTTTTCCTTCAAATAAATTATGCTTTTGCTTGAAAAGATAGAAGTACTTCTGTAAGTATCAATGTCTTTTCTTCATCCCTGTACATGGTCCCTCCTTCCAGAGTTTGAGTTCATTTCACTTCATTTCATGATTAAATAGAGGATAGTGAAAGTTTTCTTCAATTCTTCCCTAAGAAGAAAGACTTCAGAAGGCCAAAGGTCTCTGAATTATTGGAGCTTCTTCCCTTCCTTCTGTCCTTGAAGCTGTCTTTCAGTAAACCGTCTTTTTCCTTTCACTGTTTTCCAGATTCACCCTTATTTCCCTTTCCCTCTCCCTCTTCATGTGTTTCTACACCCTCTTCCCAGTGACTAATAACCTTCATTTATAGTCTGTGCCGGTTGAGAAGTGTCTTCCACTGTCTCCTGCATTTGAACACTTGGTCCCCTGTTGCCAGTTAGTGGTGGGGGTTGGGGAGGTTATGGACCATTTAGGGGTGGAGCCTTGCTGGGGGAAGTATGTCACTGGCAGCAGGATTCGAAGGTTTATAGATTGGCCCCACTTCCTGTTCAACCTCACTGCCTCTTATATGTGGATGTTTCTTGGCTTCCTGACTGCCAGGTTGGCCTCATGCCCCAGTTCCATACAATCCTTGCGAACATAGATTTTAATCCCCTCCAAAATGTTAGCCCAAGTAAACCATTTTTTTTTTCAAGTTGCTTTGGAGCATGGTACAAAAAAGTAAGTACTAAATACATAGCCTGTCCTCTGATAACTTCATATAGTCTTTCTTTTTTTCTGATTTTATTGGATATGTATTATTTACATTTTGAATGTTATGCTGATTTCCCTCCGTATCCTCCATCCCATCACCCCTCCCACTGCTTCTATGAGGGTGTTCACCCACCCACCCACCCCTTCCCACCTCCCTACCCTGACATTCCCCTACATTGCAGGATCAAGTGCTTCTCCTCCCACTGATGCCCAACAAGGCCTCTCCACCACATGTGCAGCTGGAGCCATGGGTCTATCCATGTGTACTCTTTGGATAGTGGTTTAATCCCTGGGAGCTCTGGTTGGTTGGTATTGTTGACCTTATGGGGTTGCAAACCCCTTCAACTCCTACAATTCTTTCTCTAACTCCTCCATTAAGGACCCATTCTTCATTCCATGGCTAGCTGCAAGCATCCACCTTTGTATTTGTTATGGTCTGGCAGAGCCTCTCGGGAGACAACTATGTCAGGCTCCTGTCAGCATGCACTTCTTGGCATCAGCAATATTGTTTGGGTTTGGTGGCTGTATATGGGCTGGATTCCCAGGTGGGACAGTCTCTGGATGGCCTTTCCTCTTTCTAATGAATTGCTGTCAAATAATCTTCCTAAAACACCAACCTTTTCTTTTTTCTATAAAGAACTGCCAATAAAAGTATGTCCAAACTCACCACCATAGCAGACAATACTTTTGCCTGCTTTCCTTAATTTTCAAAAACAAACAAACAAACAAACAAGCAAACAAATAAAACCCAGCTTTTTTTCATGCAGACCAATAAGAGAAATTAATAGTGAGGTGTGCAGTCAGTATCTCTAGCCTCCCTCTTTCTTCTTGTGTTTTCCCACTGATCTCGTTTCTATTCTAGTTTCATTTCTGTTGCTGTGATAGATTATCTTGACAAAAAGCAATTTATGGAAGGAAAGTGTCTATTTCTATTTACAATTCCAAGTCATAGTCCATCATTGCTAAGCAGGAACCTAAAACAGCTAGTCATATCATATCCACCATTAAAAACAAAGAGAAATAAATGCATGCATGATCTCTTGACCATGCTGAACTGGATTTCTCCACTAGTGCACAGGTCAGAACCTCTGCCTAGAAAATGATACTGTGCTTTGTGAGCAGAATTTTCCAAGTCAATTAATTTAATTAAGACACCCCCACACACACAGTATAACCCAGTATGAACAATCCTACACTGAGACCCTTTCCCAGGTGATTCTAGGTTTTGTCTAGTTAATAATTAAAGCTGATCATCACAATTTCCGATTCCTATTTTTTTCTTTAGCCATTCTCTTATACTAGTGCTACTGTTGTGTGAGGTTTTCCTAGGGAGACAAGTATCTGATCTTTCATGGACAGAGCAACAATGACCAACCAAAGAAATGATTCCTACTCAATACTGAAACCATTGAGGTTGATTATGGTGACTTTCAGGAGCATGGGTGGAAGGTTATTTAAGATCATGAACAACATACCAGAGGCAACACCACTAAAGAAAACATCTCTCTTGGCAACTGTTAACTGCTTACAAATCCTTTAGGATGGTGGAATATCATCAACTTCTCCAGAAACTATTAACTGCCTATAGGCTCTTAGAGATGTATTGGGGCCTATAAATCCCTAATTCTTTGAAGAGAAGGGGCTTTGTGAACACACCTTCCACCCATACAAACAAAAGCATGCTTAGCATCATCAAAGTCACGAATGGCATTTCTCCCACATGAAGCCTCAATTACTAGGCAAGAGTTTGCATTCTACCTTGTCAGGTCATTCATTGTACAGTCATGTTTTAAAGTTATTGTGTAGACAAGGATGCAACATTCCTCTGAAATTATTTCATTTGCCAATCTTAAGTTGTTGATTAATTATTTTGCAATAGAGCAAGGTATTCAATACAAGCATTTTTATCTTCCATTTGTTTAATATTGGGCTATCTCACTGTCTATCATATATTGAGTTCATGGAGAAGCAAAATATTGGTCTGCTTCTAACTGGAATTATCACACAATTTCAGTATTCTATAAACTACATGTCCAAGGGGGCATTGTTAAATATTGATCTATTATCTTCTATCTGCACTGAAATGATTAGTTGACTGTCACCTTGACAGTATCTAGAATCATCTAGAAAATGGGCCACCTGTGGGGGATTATTTTTATTTTATTACTTGGTGGAAAGACCTTTCCACTATTGGAGGTACCATACCATAGGCTAGAATCTTGGAATGTATAAGTGGAGAAAGAGCATGAGCAGCAATCATGTATTAATCCTTTTTTGTTTCTGCTTAGAGCTGTGACATATGTCCAGCTGTTTCAAGCTCGTGCTGCCTTAAGTTCACCAGTGTGAGCTACAATAAAATCCTTTCCTTTTCCATTGCTACTGTCAATGTATTTTATCACAGCAACAGAAAGGAAACTAGAACATCCATAATATTGTTTGACATCAGTGGAACTGTAACACCTCATCACTGTTGAGTGTATATTATGTAGCCAGAGACTAAGCACAGAGACTTACTTTATAAACCCAAGAAGGCTCTACTGAACTTTCACAAATTATCTATTCCTTCCATATTTCTGATCCTCCACCTGTTTTTTAACTTTATACTTACTGTTGTCAATTTTTAATTGCCATTTAGAGCAATTTCTGGTTCAACCTACTTTTATTTCTATTCCCCATTCTTCTGAGTAAACCTTCAAAACTAGTATCACCCATGTTTCCCACTTTATCCACTAATGGGTTAAGATTTCATGGGTCCTTTTTCATGCCTTGTCTTCAGTCCAGCCATGAGACATGGAAAAGACAAAGACAGGCTTTGGTGTTGCCACCCAAATGCCAAGATTTCCTACAGAAGGTAGCCATCACCATAACAACCATCACCATGGAAACAATCACTGTGGTAACTGTCACCATGTTGCTTGCAGTTCGTTTCCTTTCATACCCCTTTTTTGGCACCATTGGGTCTGCCAATCTACTGACTCGTCCACTTTTCTGTCATACTTCTTACTCATGTGCTGCTTCATCCTAGTCATGGCTAGATTTTGTATTTTTATCTTGACATTATTGCCTTGCCTCCATGCTTAAGAACCCCGTTTCTTCCATCTTATACCCTGTATGCCTCAGAAAGAACTCAACTTTCAGACCCACGGTCAACTGTCCAAACACAGCTGCTGATGGCCATATCACAGTGTCAACAAGCTCGGTCTAGATTGCCTTAGGCAAGTGGAACCTCAGCAGCGAGGTTTTGTGTTCACACTCAATTCTCTACCGTCCTCCAACTACTGATCTTCTCATCTCTCCAGAATTATTGGACTTTATTGACCTTTTTCTCTAAGAAAATTGGGAGAATAGAATTTTATCATCACATCTTGCTAACTTCCAGCCTATCTGCCTGGCTGCATAGTGCATATAATCTCTCTACCTTTCCTCTCCACAGAGTGTACAAGCTAATCTGGCACATTCTCCCTCCCATGATGCTTGCAGCTTATCCACTGGTCTTCTCTCCCCTTTAAGGGTCAATCCTATCACCAATGCTATTGCAGGGAACCTATTAGAAAATGCCCTTCCTGTGACCTGTTCTCTCCTTCATTGGCTGCCTGGTACACCCACATATTTCCTATCTTTCATAATTGAATTTCTCTGGAGTCAATACATTTTCTAACTCTACTTACATGTGCCACAGCTTTTCTTCAACCTATGACATGCAGGTTTTGCTGAGAAGTTCTGTGAAGGCTGTTTTTCATTAAATAGGGCCCTACTCTTCTTTCTGCCAAGGCCAAGGATCAAGTTCTCTTTTCTCATTGGACCTCGAGGTCCAGCATCATGTATGACAGTTAATCTTTCCTTGTCATAAGTAACCCTTCTCTAAAATTCTGGTCTTTGTTATGTTCCCTGATAATGTGATGGTTAGTCTTCATTGTCAACTTAGTTGAACTGGAACATATTTAGGATATTAAAATTATTTAGGATATTAGGCATAGTTCCAGTGTGTCTGTGTTGATGTGCCTAAAATGCATATATTGAAAAGATAGACTTTCCCTAAATATGAATGCTACCTCCAATAGTCTGAGCACTAAAGGAGAACTAAAATGTGTGTGTGTGCGTGGGGGGGGGGGGGTAACAAAGTCTATTACTGTGATGTAATCTTTCTTTTTTCTCCACACCCTCCACCTCCCCTTTCTCATGCCCTTCTTCCCCTCTTCTTCCCTCTTCCCCTTCCCATAACACTTGTTCCTCTAGTTTCCTTCTCCCCACTTCTCCCTCTTATTCCTTCTTCCTCCCCCTTCCTTCCCCTTTTTTCTTTCCCCTCATTTTCTATCCCCTTTCCCCTGCTTCTCTTCTCTTTTTCGGGGTTTTGTGATGTGAGCATCTCTTCCATATTATACTCTGTTCTCCATGATCAGCTGAGCTCTCTAAATCCATGAGCA
The DNA here is from genome assembly GCF_963924665.1 of Micromys minutus. Lineage (NCBI taxonomy): Eukaryota > Metazoa > Chordata > Mammalia > Rodentia > Muridae > Micromys > Micromys minutus. The sequence continues at coordinate 16,016,211 of NC_137964.1, read as the reverse complement.
AAAATAAATACTACTACTACTCCTATTACTACTACTACTACTACTATTATCATTATTACTACTACTACTATTATTACTACTACTATTACTACTACTACTATTAATACTACTACTGCTACTATTATTACTACTACTATTATTACTACTATTACTACTGCTGCTATTATTACTAGTAGT